>NC_086445.1:45081474-45392348 GCF_028390025.1 Pseudophryne corroboree
TTTATACCGTCGTCATAGTCATACTAGTTGTTACGAGTATACTACTATCTCTTTATCAACCAGTGTACAGTGCGGTAGTTCACGGCTGTGGCTACCTCTGTGTCGGCAGTCGGCAGGCAGTCCGTCCATCCATAATTGTATTATTATAATATATACCACCTAACCGTGGTTTTTTTTTCATTCTTTATACCGTCATAGTGTCATACTAGTTGTTACGAGTATACTACTATCTCTTTATCAACCAGTGTACAGTGCGGTAGTTCACGGCTGTGGCTACCTCTGTGTCGGCAGTCGGCAGGCAGTCCGTCCATCCATAATTGTATTATAATATATACCACCTAACCGTGGTTTTTTTTTCATTCTTTATACCGTCATAGTGTCATACTAGTTGTTACGAGTATACTACAATCTCTTTATCAACCAGTGTACAGTGCGGTAGTTCACGGCTGTGGCTACCTCTGTGTCGGCAGTCGGCAGGCAGTCCGTCCATCCATAATTGTATTATAATATATACCACCTAACCGTGGGTTTTTTTTCATTCTTTATACCGTCATAGTCAGTCATACTAGTTGTTACGAGTATACTACTATCTCTTTATCAACCAGTGTACAGTGCGGTAGTTCACGGCTGTGGCTACCTCTGTGTCGGCAGTCGGCAGGCAGTCCGTCCATCCATAATTGTATTATAATATATACCACCTAACCGTGGTTTTTTTTTTCATTCTTTATACCGTCATAGTCAGTCATACTAGTTGTTACGAGTATACTACTATCTCTTTATCAACCAGTGTACAGTGCGGTAGTTCACGGCTGTGGCTACCTCTGTGTCGGAACTCGGCAGGCAGTCCGTCCATCCATAATTGTATTACAATATATACCACCTAACCGTGGTTTTTTTTTCATTCTTTATACCGTCATAGTCAGTCATACTAGTTGTTACGAGTATACTACTATCTCTTTATCAACCAGTGTACAGTGCGGTAGTTCACGGCTGTGGCTACCTCTGTGTCGGAACTCGGCAGGCAGTCCGTCCATCCATAATTGTATTACAATATATACCACCTAACCGTGGTTTTTTTTTCATTCTTTATACCGTCATAGTCAGTCATACTAGTTGTTACGAGTATACTACTATCTCTTTATCAACCAGTGTACAGTGCGGTAGTTCACGGCTGTGGCTACCTCTGTGTCGGAACTCGGCAGGCAGTCCGTCCATCCATAATTGTATTACAATATATACCACCTAACCGTGGTTTTTTTTTCATTCTTTATACCGTCATAGTCAGTCATACTAGTTGTTACGAGTATACTACTATCTCTTTATCAACCAGTGTACAGTGCGGTAGTTCACGGCTGTGGCTACCTCTGTGTCGGAACTCGGCAGGCAGTCCGTCCATCCATAATTGTATTACAATATATACCACCTAACCGTGGTTTTTTTTTCATTCTTTATACCGTCATAGTCAGTCATACTAGTTGTTACGAGTATACTACTATCTCTTTATCAACCAGTGTACAGTGCGGTAGTTCACGGCTGTGGCTACCTCTGTGTCAGAACTCGGCAGGCAGTCCGTCCATCCATAATTGTATTATTATAATATATATTACCTAACCGTGGTTTTTTTTTCATTCTTTATACCGTCATAGTGTCATACTAGTTGTTACGAGTATACTACTATCTCTTTATCAACCAGTGTACAGTGCGGTAGTTCACGGCTGTGGCTACCTCTGTGTCGGCAGTCGGCAGGCAGTCCGTCCATCCATAATTGTATTATTATAATATATACCACCTAACCGTGGTTTTTTTTTCATTCTTTATACCGTCATAGTCAGTCATACTAGTTGTTACGAGTATACTACTATCTCTTTATCAACCAGTGTACAGTGCGGTAGTTCACGGCTGTGGCTACCTCTGTGTCGGCAGTCGGCAGGCAGTCCGTCCATCCATAATTGTATTATAATATATACCACCTAACCGTGTTTTTTTTTTCATTCTTTATACCGTCATAGTGTCATACTAGTTGTTACGAGTATACTACTATCTCTTTATCAACCAGTGTACAGTGCGGTAGTTCACGGCTGTGGCTACCTCTGTGTCGGCAGTCGGCAGGCAGTCCGTCCATCCATAATTGTATTATAATATATACCACCTAACCGTGGTTTTTTTTTCATTCTTTATACCGTCATAGTCAGTCATACTAGTTGTTACGAGTATACTACTATCTCTTTATCAACCAGTGTACAGTGCGGTAGTTCACGGCTGTGGCTACCTCTGTGTCGGCACTCGGCAGGCAGTCCGTCCATCCATAATTGTATTATAATATATACCACCTAACCGTGGTTTTTTTTTCATTCTTTATACCGTCATAGTGTCATACTAGTTGTTACGAGTATACTACTATCTCTTTATCAACCAGTGTACAGTGCGGTAGTTCACGGCTGTGGCTACCTCTGTGTCGGCAGTCGGCAGGCAGTCCGTCCATCCATAATTGTATTATAATATATACCACCTAACCGTGGTTTTTTTTTCATTCTTTATACCGTCATAGTCAGTCATACTAGTTGTTACGAGTATACTACTATCTCTTTATCAACCAGTGTACAGTGCGGTAGTTCACGGCTGTGGCTACCTCTGTGTCGGCACTCGGCAGGCAGTCCGTCCATCCATAATTGTATTATAATATATACCACCTAACCGTGGTTTTTTTTTCATTCTTTATACCGTCATAGTGTCATACTAGTTGTTACGAGTATACTACTATCTCTTTATCAACCAGTGTACAGTGCGGTAGTTCACGGCTGTGGCTACCTCTGTGTCGGCAGTCGGCAGGCAGTCCGTCCATCCATAATTGTATTATAATATATACCACCTAACCGTGGTTTTTTTTTTCATTCTTTATACCGTCATAGTCAGTCATACTAGTTGTTACGAGTATACTACTATCTCTTTATCAACCAGTGTACAGTGCGGTAGTTCACGGCTGTGGCTACCTCTGTGTCGGAACTCGGCAGGCAGTCCGTCCATCCATAATTGTATTACAATATATACCACCTAACCGTGGTTTTTTTTTCATTCTTTATACCGTCATAGTCAGTCATACTAGTTGTTACGAGTATACTACTATCTCTTTATCAACCAGTGTACAGTGCGGTAGTTCACGGCTGTGGCTACCTCTGTGTCGGAACTCGGCAGGCAGTCCGTCCATCCATAATTGTATTACAATATATACCACCTAACCGTGGTTTTTTTTTCATTCTTTATACCGTCATAGTCAGTCATACTAGTTGTTACGAGTATACTACTATCTCTTTATCAACCAGTGTACAGTGCGGTAGTTCACGGCTGTGGCTACCTCTGTGTCAGAACTCGGCAGGCAGTCCGTCCATCCATAATTGTATTATTATAATATATACCACCTAACCGTGGTTTTTTTTTCATTCTTTATACCGTCATAGTGTCATACTAGTTGTTACGAGTATACTACTATCTCTTTATCAACCAGTGTACAGTGCGGTAGTTCACGGCTGTGGCTACCTCTGTGTCGGCAGTCGGCAGGCAGTCCGTCCATCCATAATTGTATTATAATATATACCACCTAACCGTGGTTTTTTTTTCATTCTTTATACCGTCATAGTCAGTCATACTAGTTGTTACGAGTATACTACTATCTCTTTATCAACCAGTGTACAGTGCGGTAGTTCACGGCTGTGGCTACCTCTGTGTCGGAACTCGGCAGGCAGTCCGTCCATCCATAATTGTATTACAATATATACCACCTAACCGTGGTTTTTTTTTCATTCTTTATACCGTCATAGTCAGTCATACTAGTTGTTACGAGTATACTACTATCTCTTTATCAACCAGTGTACAGTGCGGTAGTTCACGGCTGTGGCTACCTCTGTGTCGGAACTCGGCTGGCAGTCCGTCCATCCATAATTGTATTATTATAATATATACCACCTAACCGTGGTTTTTTTTTCATTCTTTATACCGTCATAGTGTCATACTAGTTGTTACGAGTATACTACTATCTCTTTATCAACCAGTGTACAGTGCGGTAGTTCACGGCTGTGGCTACCTCTGTGTCGGCAGTCGGCAGGCAGTCCGTCCATCCATAATTGTATTATAATATATACCACCTAACCGTGGTTTTTTTTTCATTCTTTATACCGTCATAGTCAGTCATACTAGTTGTTACGAGTATACTACTATCTCTTTATCAACCAGTGTACAGTGCGGTAGTTCACGGCTGTGGCTACCTCTGTGTCGGCACTCGGCAGGCAGTCCGTCCATCCATAATTGTATTATAATATATACCACCTAACCGTGGTTTTTTTTTCATTCTTTATACCGTCATAGTGTCATACTAGTTGTTACGAGTATACTACTATCTCTTTATCAACCAGTGTACAGTGCGGTAGTTCACGGCTGTGGCTACCTCTGTGTCGGCAGTCGGCAGGCAGTCCGTCCATCCATAATTGTATTATAATATATACCACCTAACCGTGGTTTTTTTTTCATTCTTTATACCGTCATAGTCAGTCATACTAGTTGTTACGAGTATACTACTATCTCTTTATCAACCAGTGTACAGTGCGGTAGTTCACGGCTGTGGCTACCTCTGTGTCGGCACTCGGCAGGCAGTCCGTCCATCCATAATTGTATTATAATATATACCACCTAACCGTGGTTTTTTTTTTCATTCTTTATACCGTCATAGTCAGTCATACTAGTTGTTACGAGTATACTACTATCTCTTTATCAACCAGTGTACAGTGCGGTAGTTCACGGCTGTGGCTACCTCTGTGTCGGAACTCGGCAGGCAGTCCGTCCATCCATAATTGTATTACAATATATACCACCTAACCGTGGTTTTTTTTTCATTCTTTATACCGTCATAGTCAGTCATACTAGTTGTTACGAGTATACTACTATCTCTTTATCAACCAGTGTACAGTGCGGTAGTTCACGGCTGTGGCTACCTCTGTGTCGGAACTCGGCAGGCAGTCCGTCCATCCATAATTGTATTACAATATATACCACCTAACCGTGGTTTTTTTTTCATTCTTTATACCGTCATAGTCAGTCATACTAGTTGTTACGAGTATACTACTATCTCTTTATCAACCAGTGTACAGTGCGGTAGTTCACGGCTGTGGCTACCTCTGTGTCAGAACTCGGCAGGCAGTCCGTCCATCCATAATTGTATTATTATAATATATACCACCTAACCGTGGTTTTTTTTTCATTCTTTATACCGTCATAGTGTCATACTAGTTGTTACGAGTATACTACTATCTCTTTATCAACCAGTGTACAGTGCGGTAGTTCACGGCTGTGGCTACCTCTGTGTCGGCAGTCGGCAGGCAGTCCGTCCATCCATAATTGTATTATAATATATACCACCTAACCGTGGTTTTTTTTTCATTCTTTATACCGTCATAGTCAGTCATACTAGTTGTTACGAGTATACTACTATCTCTTTATCAACCAGTGTACAGTGCGGTAGTTCACGGCTGTGGCTACCTCTGTGTCGGAACTCGGCAGGCAGTCCGTCCATCCATAATTGTATTACAATATATACCACCTAACCGTGGTTTTTTTTTCATTCTTTATACCGTCATAGTCAGTCATACTAGTTGTTACGAGTATACTACTATCTCTTTATCAACCAGTGTACAGTGCGGTAGTTCACGGCTGTGGCTACCTCTGTGTCGGAACTCGGCTGGCAGTCCGTCCATCCATAATTGTATTATTATAATATATACCACCTAACCGTGGTTTTTTTTTCATTCTTTATACCGTCATAGTGTCATACTAGTTGTTACGAGTATACTACTATCTCTTTATCAACCAGTGTACAGTGCGGTAGTTCACGGCTGTGGCTACCTCTGTGTCGGCAGTCGGCAGGCAGTCCGTCCATCCATAATTGTATTATAATATATACCACCTAACCGTGGTTTTTTTTTCATTCTTTATACCGTCATAGTCAGTCATACTAGTTGTTACGAGTATACTACTATCTCTTTATCAACCAGTGTACAGTGCGGTAGTTCACGGCTGTGGCTACCTCTGTGTCGGAACTCGGCAGGCAGTCCGTCCATCCATAATTGTATTACAATATATACCACCTAACCGTGGTTTTTTTTTCATTCTTTATACCGTCATAGTCAGTCATACTAGTTGTTACGAGTATACTACTATCTCTTTATCAACCAGTGTACAGTGCGGTAGTTCACGGCTGTGGCTACCTCTGTGTCGGAACTCGGCAGGCAGTCCGTCCATCCATAATTGTATTATTATAATATATACCACCTAACCGTGGTTTTTTTTTCATTCTTTATACCGTCATAGTGTCATACTAGTTGTTACGAGTATACTACTATCTCTTTATCAACCAGTGTACAGTGCGGTAGTTCACGGCTGTGGCTACCTCTGTGTCGGCAGTCGGCAGGCAGTCCGTCCATCCATAATTGTATTATAATATATACCACCTAACCGTGGTTTTTTTTTCATTCTTTATACCGTCATAGTCAGTCATACTAGTTGTTACGAGTATACTACTATCTCTTTATCAACCAGTGTACAGTGCGGTAGTTCACGGCTGTGGCTACCTCTGTGTCGGAACTCGGCAGGCAGTCCGTCCATCCATAATTGTATTACAATATATACCACCTAACCGTGGTTTTTTTTTCATTCTTTATACCGTCATAGTCAGTCATACTAGTTGTTACGAGTATACTACTATCTCTTTATCAACCAGTGTACAGTGCGGTAGTTCACGGCTGTGGCTACCTCTGTGTCGGCACTCGGCAGGCAGTCCGTCCATCCATAATTGTATTACAATATATACCACCTAACCGTGGTTTTTTTATACCACCTAACCGTGGCAGTCCGTCCATAATTGTATACTAGTATCCAATCCATCCATCTCCATTGTTTACCTGAGGTGCCTTTTTAGTTCTGCCTATAAAATATGGAGAACAAAAAAGTTGAGGTTCCAAAATTAGGGAAAGATCAAGATCCACTTCCACCTCGTGCTGAAGCTGCTGCCACTAGTCATGGCCGAGACGATGAAATGCCAGCAACCTCGTCTGCCAAGGCCGATGCCCAATGTCATAGTACAGAGCATGTCAAATCCAAAACACCAAATATCAGAAAAAAAAGGACTCCAAAACCTAAAATAAAATTGTCGGAGGAGAAGCGTAAACTTGCCAATATGCCATTTACCACACGGAGTGGCAAGGAACGGCTGAGGCCCTGGCCTATGTTCATGGCTAGTGGTTCAGCTTCACATGAGGATGGAAGCACTCAGCCTCTCGCTAGAAAACTGAAAAGACTCAAGCTGGCAAAAGCACCGCAAAGAACTGTGCGTTCTTTGAAATCCCAAATCCACAAGGAGAGTCCAATTGTGTCGGTTGCGATGCCTGACCTTCCCAACACTGGACGTGAAGAGCATGCGCCTTCCACTATTTGCATGCCCCCTGCAAGTGCTGGAAGGAGCACCCGCAGTCCAGTTCCTGATAGTCAGATTGAAGATGTCAGTGTTGAAGTACACCAGGATGAGGAGGATATGGGTGTTGCTGGCGCTGGGGAGGAAATTGACCAGAAGGATTCTGATGGTGAGGTGGTTTGTTTAAGTCAGGCACCCGGGGAGACACCTGTTGTCCGTGGGAGGAATATGGCCGTTGACATGCCAGGTGAAAATACCAAAAAAATCAGCTCTTCGGTGTGGAGGTATTTCACCAGAAATGCGGACAACAGGTGTCAAGCCGTGTGTTCCCTTTGTCAAGCTGTAATAAGTAGGGGTAAGGACGTTAACCACCTCGGAACATCCTCCCTTATACGTCACCTGCAGCGCATTCATAATAAGTCAGTGACAAGTTCAAAAACTTTGGGTGACAGCGGAAGCAGTCCACTGACCAGTAAATCCCTTCCTCTTGTAACCAAGCTCACGCAAACCACCCCACCAACTCCCTCAGTGTCAATTTCCTCCTTCCCCAGGAATGCCAATAGTCCTGCAGGCCATGTCACTGGCAAGTCTGACGAGTCCTCTCCTGCCTGGGATTCCTCCGATGCATCCTTGCGTGTAACGCCTACTGCTGCTGGCGCTGCTGTTGTTGCCGCTGGGAGTCGATGGTCATCCCAGAGGGGAAGTCGTAAGCCCACTTGTACTACTTCCAGTAAGCAATTGACTGTTCAACAGTCCTTTGCGAGGAAGATGAAATATCACAGCAGTCATCCTACTGCAAAGCGGATAACTGAGTCCTTGACAACTATGTTGGTGTTAGACGTGCGTCCGGTATCCGCCGTTAGTTCACAGGGAACTAGACAATTTATTGAGGCAGTGTGCCCCCGTTACCAAATACCATCTAGGTTCCACTTCTCTAGGCAGGCGATACCGAGAATGTACACGGACGTCAGAAAAAGACTCACCAGTGTCCTAAAAAATGCAGTTGTACCCAATGTCCACTTAACCACGGACATGTGGACAAGTGGAGCAGGGCAGGGTCAGGACTATACGACTGTGACAGCCCACTGGGTAGATGTATGGACTCCCGCCGCAAGAACAGCAGCGGCGGCACCAGTAGCAGCATCTCGCAAACGCCAACTCTTTCCTAGGCAGGCTACGCTTTGTATCACCGCTTTCCAGAATACGCACACAGCTGAAAACCTCTTACGGCAACTGAGGAAGATCATCGCGGAATGGCTTACCCCAATTGGACTCTCCTGTGGATTTGTGGCATCGGACAACGCCAGCAATATTGTGTGTGCATTAAATATGGGCAAATTCCAGCACGTCCCATGTTTTGCACATACCTTGAATTTGGTGGTGCAGAATTTTTTAAAAAACGACAGGGGCGTGCAAGAGATGCTGTCGGTGGCCAGAAAAATTGCGGGACACTTTCGGCGTACAGGCACCACGTACAGAAGACTGGAGCACCACCAAAAACTACTGAACCTGCCCTGCCATCATCTGAAGCAAGAAGTGGTAACGAGGTGGAATTCAACCCTCTATATGCTTCAGAGGTTGGAGGAGCAGCAAAAGGCCATTCAAGCCTATACAATTGAGCACGATATAGGAGATGGAATGCACCTGTCTCAAGTGCAGTGGAGAATGATTTCAACGTTGTGCAAGGTTCTGATGCCCTTTGAACTTGCCACACGTGAAGTCAGTTCAGACACTGCCAGCCTGAGTCAGGTCATTCCCCTCATCAGGCTTTTGCAGAAGAAGCTGGAGGCATTGAAGAAGGAGCTAACACGGAGCGATTCCGCTAGGCATGTGGGACTTGTGGATGCAGCCCTTAATTCGCTTAACAAGGATTCACGGGTGGTCAATCTGTTGAAATCAGAGCACTACATTTTGGCCACCGTGCTCGATCCTAGATTTAAAGCCTACCTTGGATCTCTCTTTCCGGCAAGGTCTGCTGGGGTTGAAAGACCTGCTGGTGACAAAATTGTCAAGTCAAGCGGAACGCGACCTGTCAACATCTCCTCCTTCACATTCTCCCGCAACTGGGGGTGCGAGGAAAAGGCTCAGAATTCCGAGCCCACCCGCTGGCGGTGATGCAGGGCAGTCTGGAGCGACTGCTGATGCTGACATCTGGTCCGGACTGAAGGACCTGCCAACGATTACGGACATGTCGTCTACTGTCACTGCATATGATTCTCTCAACATTGATAGAATGGTGGAGGATTATATGAGTGACCGCATCCAAGTAGGCACGTCACACAGTCCGTACTTATACTGGCAGGAAAAAGAGGCAATTTGGAGGCCCTTGCACAAACTGGCTTTATTCTACCTAAGTTGCCCTCCCACAAGTGTGTACTCCGAAAGAGTGTTTAGTGCCGCCGCTCACCTTGTCAGCAATCGGCGTACGAGGTTACATCCAGAAAATGTGGAGAAGATGATGTTCATTAAAATGAATTATAATCAATTCCTCCGCGGAGACATTGACCAGCAGCAATTGCCTCCACAAAGTACACAGGGAGCTGAGATGGTGGATTCCAGTGGGGACGAATTGATAATCTGTGAGGAGGGGGATGTACACGGTGATATATCGGAGGGTGAAGATGAGGTGGACATCTTGCCTCTGTAGAGCCAGTTTGTGCAAGGAGAGATTAATTGCTTCTTTTTTGGGGGGGGGTCCAAACCAACCCGTCATATCAGTCACAGTCGTGTGGCAGACCCTGTCACTGAAATGATGGGTTGGTTAAAGTGTGCATGTCCTGTTTTGTTTATACAACATAAGGGTGGGTGGGAGGGCCCAAGGATAATTCCATCTTGCACCTCTTTTTTCTTTTCTTTTTCTTTGCATCATGTGCTGATTGGGGAGGGTTTTTTGGAAGGGACATCCTGCGTGACACTGCAGTGCCACTCCTAGATGGGCCCGGTGTTTGTGTCGGCCACTAGGGTCGCTAATCTTACTCACACAGCTACCTCATTGCGCCTCTTTTTTTCTTTGCGTCATGTGCTGTTTGGGGAGGGTTTTTTGGAAGGGACATCCTGCGTGACACTGCAGTGCCACTCCTAGATGGGCCCGGTGTTTGTGTCGGCCACTAGGGTCGCTAATCTTACTCACACAGTCAGCTACCTCATTGCGCCTCTTTTTTTCTTTGCGTCATGTGCTGTTTGGGGAGGGTTTTTTGGAAGGGCCATCCTGCGTGACACTGCAGTGCCACTCCTAGATGGGCCCGGTGTTTGTGTCGGCCACTAGGGTCGCTAATCTTACTCACACAGCTACCTCATTGCGCTCTTTTTTTCTTTGCGTCATGTGCTGTTTGGGGAGGGTTTTTTGGAAGGGCCATCCTGCGTGACACTGCAGTGCCACTCCTAGATGGGCCCGGTGTTTGTGTCGGCCACTAGGGTCGCTAATCTTACTCACACAGCTACCTCATTGCGCCTCTTTTTTTCTTTGCGTCATGTGCTGTTTGGGGAGGGTTTTTTGGAAGGGACATCCTGCGTGACACTGCAGTGCCACTCCTAGATGGGCCCGGTGTTTGTGTCGGCCACTAGGGTCGCTTATCTTACTCACACAGCGACCTCGGTGCAAATTTTAGGACTAAAAATAATATTGTGAGGTGTGAGGTATTCAGAATAGACTGAAAATGAGTGTAAATTATGGTTTTTGAGGTTAATAATACTTTGGGATCAAAATGACCCCCAAATTCTATGATTTAAGCTGTTTTTTAGTGTTTTTGGAAAAAAACACCCCGAATCCAAAACACACCCGAATCCGACAAAAATAATTCGGTGAGGTTTTGCCAAAACGCGTTCGAACCCAAAACACGGCCGCGGAACCGAACCCAAAACCAAAACACAAAACCCGAAAAATTTCAGGCGCTCATCTCTACTTCCTAGTGGAATGGGCCTTAACTGATTTTGGCAGCGGCAATCCAGCCGCAGAATGAGCCTGCTGAATCGTGTTACAGATCCAGCGAGCAATAGTTTGCTTTGAAGCAAGAGCACCAAGCTTGTTGGAAGCATACAGGAGAAACAAAGACTCTGTTTCCCTGACCCTAGCCGTTCTGGCTACATAAACCTACAAAGCCCTGACCACATCAAGCAACTCGGAATCCTCCAAGTCAGTAGTAGCCACAGGCACCACCATAGGTTGGTTTATATGAAAGGATGAAACCACTTTCGGCAGAAATTATGGACGGGTCCGCAATTCTGCTATATCCGCATGGAAAACTAGATAGGGGCTTTTATGTGACAAAGCCGCCAACTCTGACACATGCCTAGCCGAAGCCAAGGCTAATAGCATGACCACCTTCCACGTGAGATATTTCAACTCCACCGTTTTGAGTGGTCCAAACCAGTGGGATTTCAGGAAACTCAACACCACGTTAAGATCCCAAGGTGCCACTGGAGGCACAAAAGAGGGCTGAATATGCAGCACTCCCTTTACAACCGTCTGAACTTCAGGTAGAGAAGTCCACTCCTTTTGAAAGAAAATGGATAGGGCCGAAATCTGGACCTTAATGGAACCCAATTTAAGGCCCAAATTCACTCCGGACTGCAGGAAGTGAAGGAACGGCCCAGCTGGAATTCCTCCGTAGGGCATTCCTGGCCTCACACCAAGAAACATATTTTCGCCATATACGGTGATAATGTTGAGCTGTTACGTCCTTCCTAGCCTTTATCAGCGTAGGAATGACCCCATCCGGAATGCCTTTCTCTGCTAGGATCCGGCGTTCAACCGCCATGCTGTCAAACGCAGCCGCGGCAAGTCTTGGAACAGACAGGGCCCTGTTGCAACAAGTCCTGTCTTAGAGGAAGAGGCCACGGGTCCTCTGTGAGCATTTCTTGCAGATCTGGATACCAAGTCCTTCGTGGCCAATCTGGAACAATGAATATTGTTCTCACTCCTCTTTTTCTTATTATCCTCAGCACCTTGGGTATGAGAGGAAGAGGAGGGAATACATAGACCGACTGGAACACCCACTGTGTCACCAGGGCATCTACAGCTATCGCCTGAGGGTCTCTTGACCTGGCGCAATACCTCTGTAGATTTTTGTTGAAGCGGGATGCCATCATGTCCACCTGTGGCAGTCCCCACCGACTTGTAATCTGTGCGAAGACTTCCTGATGAAGTCCCCACTCTCCCAGGTGGAGGTCGTGTCTGCTGAGGAAGCCTGCTTCCCAGTTGTCCACTCCCGGGATGAACACTGCTGACAGTGCGCTTACGTAATTCTCCGCCCAGCGAAGAATTCTGGTGGCTTCCGCCATCGCCACTTTGCTCCTTGTGCCGCCTTGTCGGTTTACATGAGCCACTGCGGTGATGTTGTCTGACTGAATCAGAACCAGTTGGTCGCGAAGCAAGCTCTCCACTTGACGCTGTATACGGCCCTTAGCTCCAGGATGTTGATGTGAAGGCAAGTCTCTTGACTTGACCACAGACCTTGGAAATCTCTTCCCTGTGTGACTGCTCCCCATCCTCGGAGGCTTGCATCCGTGGTCACCAGGACCCAGTCCTGAATGCCGAATCTGCGGCCCTCTAGAAGGTGAGCGCTCTGCAGCCACCACAGAAGAGACACCCTGGCCCTGGGGGATAGGGTGATTAACCGATGCATCTGAAGATGTGATCCGGACCACTTGTCCAGTATGTCCCATTGAAAGGTCCTTGCATGGAACCTGCCGAAGGGAATGGCCTCTATGATGCCACCATCTTTCCCAGGACTCGAGTGCAGTGATGCACTGACACCAGTTTTGGTTTTAATAGGTTCCTGACCAGTGTCATGTGTCTAGAATCATGCCCAGGAAAGGCAGACTAGTCGTAGGAACCAACTGCGACTTTGGAATATTTAGAATCCAGCCGTGTTGCCGTAACACTTCCAGAGAAAGTGCTACGCTGATCAGCAACTGCTCTCTTGATCTCGCCTTTATGAGGAGATCGTCCAAGTATGGGATAATTGTGACCCCTTGCTTCCTCAGGAGTACCATCATTTCCCCCATCACCTTGGTAAATATTCTCGGTGGCCGTGGAGAGACCAAACGGCAACGTCTGAAATTGGTAATGACAATCCTGTACCACAAATCTGAGGTACGCCTGATGAGGTGGATAAATGGGGACATGAAGGTATGCATCCTTTATGTCCCGAGACACCATAAAATCCCCCCCTTCCAGGCTTGCGATGACTGCTCTCAGCGATTCCATCTTGAACTTGAACCTTTTCAGGTATATGTTCAGGGATTTTAAATTCAATATGGGTCTGACCGAACCGTCCGGTTTCGGGACTACAAACATGGTCGAATAATAACCCCTTCCCTGTTAAAGGAGGGGAACCTTGACCACCACCTATTGAAGATACAATTTGTGAATTGCAGTTAACACTATTTCCCTCTCGTGGGAGGAAGCTGGTCGGGCCGATTTGAGGTATCGGTGAGGGGGCATCTCTTCGACTTCAGCTTGTATCCCTGAGACACAATTTTTATTGCCCAGGGATCCACCTGGAAGTGAACCCACTTGTGGCTGAAATTTCGAAGACGTGCCCCCACCAGGCCTAGTTCCGCCTGTGGAGCCCCAGCGTCCTGCGGTGGATTTTGTAGAGGCCGAGGAGGACTTCTGTTCCTGGGAACTAGCTGTGTTGTGCAGCTTCTTTCCTCTGCCCCTGCCTCTGGCAAGAAAGGACGCACCTCGGACTTTCTTGCTTTGTGATCGAAAGGACTGCATTTGATAATGTTGTGCTTTCTTAGGCTGTGAGGGAATATAAGGCAAAAGATCAGAATTACCAGCTATAGCTGTGGAGACCAGGTCCGAGAGCCCTTCTCCACACAATTCCTCAGCCTTGTAAGGTAAACCTTGCATGTGCCTCTTTTAGTCGGCATCACCTTTGCATGTTCCACAGGACACGTCTAGCAGAAATCGACATAGCGTTGACTCTAGAACCCAGTAGACTAATGTCTCTTTGGGCATGTTTTATATATATATATAAGACAGCATCTTTTATATATATATATATATATATATATGTGTATACACATACTAGGGTCTCCATGTCCACGCTGCTACAGCGCTATAACCCCATGCCGACACAATCGCTGGTCTGAGTAGTGTACCAGCATGTGTGTAAATGGACTTCAAAGTACTTTTACTGCATGCTATCTGCAGGATCCCTGAGGATAGCTGTTAAGTCAGCGCTACCTTTTGGGTAAACGTGACAAGCTTTGTCCACCCTAGGGGAAGATTCCCATCGTACCCTGCCCTAGTAGGGAAAGGATACTCCCTGAGAATTCTTTGTGGGAAGCTGCAGCTTCTTTTCTGGAGATTCCCGCTCTTTTTCTTCATGAGAGGAGGAAATTTACCTCAGCTTTCTTCCCCTTAAACATGTGTACCCTTGTGTCAGGGACAGAGATGAGTCTCTAATCTTTTGTGCAATAAATTTACCCCCCCTGCGCCCTGCACCCTTACAGTGACCGGAGTATGTGAGGTGTGTGGGAGCAATGGCGCACAGCTGCAGTGCTGTGCGTTACCTCAGTGAAGAACGGAGTCTTCTGCCGCCGATTTCGAAGTCTTCTTGCTTCTCATACTCACCCTTGCTTCTGTCTTCCGGCTCTGCGAGGGGGACGGCGGCGCGGCTCTGGGATCGGACGGCGAGGGTGAGATCCTGCGTGCGATCCCTCTGGAGCTAATGGTGTCCAGTAGCCTAAGAAGCAGGACCTAGCTTCAGAGAGTAGGGCTGCTTCTCTCCCCTCAGTCCCACGATGCAGGGAGTCTGTTGCCAGCAGAGCTCCCTGAAAATAAAAAACCTAACAAAATACTTTCTCTCAGCAAACTCAGGAGAGCTCACTGAACAGCACCCAGCTCGTCCGGGCACAGTCTCAAACTGAGGTCTGGAGGAGAGACATAGAGGGAGGAGCCAGAGCACACCAGAACCTAAATTCTTTCTTAAAGTGCCCATGTCTCCTGCGGAGCCCGTCTATCCCCATGGTCCTTACGGAGTCCCCAGCATCCACTAGGACGTTAGAGAAAGCCACATTAAACATAGAGATGGAGACCTGCTCATCTATCCCTTTAGTAGGATGAACTGAGCCAGTGCTGTCAGACTTAAGCCCCTGCTGTAATGACTTAATCCAGGGGCAAACGCAGGATTTACTGAGGGGGTTTCCGTATTGCGCACACATACTGAGCACACCACACACACACACACATTCGCATTGCATACACATGCATACTGTAGCACACCGCACACACATACATACTGTGTACATAGCACACCACACATACATACATATTTGCCCCCATCCATTACCAGATTTTTATTCTAACCAGCCAGATTGGACAAATAAACCTTCAGTGTGTGGTGTTGCGAGGCAGATTTAGTACCTCTCTAATCTGGTTCACCCTTCCTGCTTCCCTGTTGTGTGTGTTTGTGAATTTACTGCATTGGTTCAGCTCACTCAAATGAAGGGGTGGTCTTCAGTTTGCCGGCAGTCGGGATCCCGGCGCACAGTATACCGGCGCCGGAATCCCGACAGCCGGCATACTGGCACTTTATCTCCCTCTTGGTGGTCCACGACCCCCCTGGAGGGAGAATAACGTGCCACCATGCCTGCAGCGTGGCGAGCGCAGAGAGCCCACAAGGGGCTCAATGGCGCTCGCCACGCTGTCGGTATGCCGGTGGTCGGGATTCCGGCGCCGGTATGCTGGTCGCCGGTGGCCCGGCCGCCTTCATACAATACTACACCCAAATGAAGACCACAAGTAATAAGAATGTGGAGTAATACCAGGACTTTTTTTAAGAAGGCGCGATGCCATGGGGTCTGGGACTCCAGGTTGACAACAAAAAGGTCGACACCATTTGGTCGACGCACCTTAGGTCAACATGGACAAAAGGTCGACATGGACAAAAGGTCGACAGGAACAAGGTCGACATGAGTTTTTTAATGTTTTTTTGGTGTCGTTTTTTTCGTAGAGTGACCGGGAACCCCAATTAGTGCACCGCGTCCCCTCGCATGGCTCGCTTCGCTCGCCATGCTTCGGGCATGGTGCCTTCGCTCTGCTCCGCTTCGCTCGGCACAGATTACCGTTCCAATCGTAGTCCACGTGGATCGTTAAGTATGAAAAGGTTCCAAAAAAGAAAAAAATTGTGAAAAACTCATGTCGACCTTTTTCCATGTCGACCTTGTTCCTGTCGACCATTTGTCCATGTCGACCTAAGGTGGTTCGACCAATTGGCGTCGACCTAAGGTGTGTCGACCTTTTTGTTGTCGACCTGGAGTCCGGATACTGATGCCATGTGCATAGTCACAACTCACAACATAAACCAACCAACCCTGGTTCAGCCTGAACAGCCAGCATAAAATGAATGCAATTTGAGCAATCTCACTTTTATAATGAATTTTCTGGTGCTTTTCCGGTGAATTTACAAGTTGCGTGCTGTTACTGTACATCCGGTGACTTGTATCTTTAACATTTTAAAAAATCAGGACAGTGACTTGCTTCTGCCACATTTCTGGCGGTTAGTTACTTTGATGTCTTTTATGATTCTTAGGAAAAGTTTATCACAAACGGAAGACTTCAGGTCAGTGTGATGATTTTGATCTGACGTTCCGGAATGGCAAAATCGCGTCCATCTACTCCCACGCTTTCTATTTTTGCGCACCCTTCCCAATAAGACACTAGGCCAAATGCTATATTATTAGTTTATAATTTATAGATATATTTTTTTGCACCTAGACCTATTCTTGCTCTATATTTTAAATCAACCCAAGACATTTTAAATTGGCATGGCAGGTTTAATTCAGGGTGATGGTCCTTTACACAGATGTCCAAATACAGATGTGGTTTTCATCTATGAAAACATCACGTCTTACTCTTTGGGACGGGTTACCGGCCCTTGTCTCTTTGAAGTACTGAGAAGTGTTTAGCTGTGGTCCTAGTAATCCCCCTCTCTGATGAGTCTGGTGCTCACAGGGCACACAAATTATTATCTCCTTTAATTATGAGTTCGGGGACAACCGACTGAATAACAAGAGATCATTTAGTCTCGGAGGGTCAGGCTCTTCTCCTTTGATAACGTTATGCTTCAGCGGTACGGGAGGGGGGTCTTTAAATCCCCCTCCTGTCCTCTACACCTGCTTTCATGTCAACAAGACTATGTATGTGTAGATCTCCAGGCCAGAGCCTCCTTGATTGCTGAAATTGGATCTGTGCAGACAGGGCGCTCATCTGACCGTAGGCATTAGGCTTCTCAAAAGGCCGCAATGCAATTATACAATCAGAAGTGTCCATTTCACTCGCCACCAGGGCATGAGGAATACATTTAGAGGACCAAAGATCAGCCGCATAGTTCCAATCATTGTCACAGCGTATTTATTTATTTTGTTAAGTAATTCTCTAGGAACAAACACATTGGGAGCCACCTCTCTCGTTTCCAAGTGCGTCCAGCATACATCATATACTGTAGACTTACTACAGAATTACTATAGATTTACTACAGACTTAGGGGGTCATTCTGGCCTGATCGCATGCTGCAGTTCATTGCAGCGATCAGGTCAGAAGTGCGCATGCTCCGGCGCCGCAGTGCTCCAACGCAGGGGTGACAGCCGACGGCGGCTGTCGTTGCCTAGCGATCGCCTATGCCTGATTGACGGGCAGAGGCGGTTGCTGAGTGGGAGACGGCGGCATTTGGCTGCAGTTTTGTGGGCGCGGTCTGGCCAACGCAGTGCGATGCTTTTGTACTTCTGCAAGGGGGGCGGGCCTGACATGCGGGGGCGGACTAGCACTGTGCTGGGCGTCCCCTCGCACGTCAGTGTGCCTGATCGTAGCCCTGCAAAATTTTGCAGGGTTACGATCAGGTCTGAATTAGGCCCTTAGGGGGTAATTCAGACCTGATCGCAGCAGCAAATTTGTTAGCAGTTGGGCAAAACCATGTGCACTGCAGATGGGGCAGACGTAACATGTGCAGAGAGAGTTAGATTTGGGTGGGTTATATTGTTTCTGTGCAGGGTAAATACTAGAGATGAGCGCCTGAAATTTTTCGGGTTTTGTGTTTTGGTTTTGGGTTCGGTTCCGCGGCCGTGTTTTGGGTTCGAACGCGTTTTGGCAAAACCTCACCGAATTATTTTTGTCGGATTCGGGTGTGTTTTGGATTCGGGTGTTTTTTTCCAAAAACACTAAAAAACAGCTTAAATCATAGAATTTGGGGGTAATTTTGATCCCAAAGTATTATTAACCTCAAAAAACATAATTTACACTCATTTTCAGCCTATTCTGAACACATCACACCTCACAATATTATTTTTAGTCCTAAAATTTGCACCGAGGTCGCTGTGTGAGTAAGATAAGCGACCCTAGTGGCCGACACAAACACCGGGCCCATCTAGGAGTGGCACTGCAGTGTCACGCAGGATGTCCCTTCCAAAAAACCCTCCCCAAACAGCACATGACGCAAAGAAAAAAAGAGGCGCAATGAGGTAGCTGTGTGAGTAAGATTAGCGACCCTAGTGGCCGACACAAACACCGGGCCCATCTAGGAGTGGCACTGCAGTGTCACGCAGGATGTCCCTTCCAAAAAACCCTCCCCAAACAGCACATGACGCAAAGAAAAAAAGAGGCGCAATGAGGTAGCTGACTGTGTGAGAAAGATAAGCGACCCTAGTGGCCGACACAAACACCGGGCCCATCTAGGAGTGGCACTGCAGTGTCACGCAGGATGGCCCTTCCAAAAAAACCCTCCCCAAACAGCACATGACGCAAAGAAAAAAAGAGGCGCAATGAGGTAGCTGACTGTGTGAGTAAGATTAGCGACCCTAGTGGCCGACACAAACACCGGGCACATCTAGGAGTGGCACTGCAGTGTCACGCAGGATGTCCCTTCCAAAAAACCCTCCCCAAACAGCACATGACGCAAAGAAAAAAAGAGGCGCAATGAGGTAGCTGTGTGAGTAAGATTAGCGACCCTAGTGGCCGACACAAACACCGGGCCCATCTAGGAGTGGCACTGCAGTGTCACGCAGGATGTCCCTTCCAAAAAACCCTCCCCAATCAGCACATGATGCAAAGAAAAAGAAAAGAAAAAAGAGGTGCAAGATGGAATTATCCTTGGGCCCTCCCACCCACCCTTATGTTGTATAAACAAAACAGGACATGCACACTTTAACCAACCCATCATTTCAGTGACAGGGTCTGCCACACGACTGTGACTGATATGACGGGTTGGTTTGGACCCCCCCCAAAAAAGAAGCAATTAATCTCTCCTTGCACAAACTGGCTCTACAGAGGCAAGATGTCCACCTCATCTTCACCCTCCGATATATCACCGTGTACATCCCCCTCCTCACAGATTATCAATTCGTCCCCACTGGAATCCACCATCTCAGCTCCCTGTGTACTTTGTGGAGGCAATTGCTGCTGGTCAATGTCTCCGCGGAGGAATTGATTATAATTCATTTTAATGAACATCATCTTCTCCACATTTTCTGGATGTAACCTCGTACGCCGATTGCTGACAAGGTGAGCGGCGGCACTAAACACTCTTTCGGAGTACACACTTGTGGGAGGGCAACTTAGGTAGAATAAAGCCTGTTTGTGCAAGGGCCTCCAAATTGCCTCTTTTTCCTGCCAGTATAAGTACGGACTGTGTGACGTGCCTACTTGGATGCGGTCACTCATATAATCCTCCACCATTCTATCAATGTTGAGAGAATCATATGCAGTGACAGTAGACGACATGTCCGTAATCGTTGTCAGGTCCTTCAGTCCGGACCAGATGTCAGCATCAGCAGTCGCTCCAGACTGCCCTGCATCACCGCCAGCGGGTGGGCTCGGAATTCTGAGCCTTTTCCTCGCACCCCCAGTTGCGGGAGAATGTGAAGGAGGAGATGTTGACAGGTCGCGTTCCGCTTGACTTGACAATTTTGTCACCAGCAGGTCTTTCAACCCCAGCAGACCTGTGTCTGCCGGAAAGAGAGATCCAAGGTAGGCTTTAAATCTAGGATCGAGCACGGTGGCCAAAATGTAGTGCTCTGATTTCAACAGATTGACCACCCGTGAATCCTTGTTAAGCGAATTAAGGGCTGCATCCACAAGTCCCACATGCCTAGCGGAATCGCTCCGTGTTAGCTCCTTCTTCAATGCCTCCAGCTTCTTCTGCAAAAGCCTGATGAGGGGAATGACCTGACTCAGGCTGGCAGTGTCTGAACTGACTTCACGTGTGGCAAGTTCAAAGGGCATCAGAACCTTGCACAACGTTGAAATCATTCTCCACTGCACTTGAGACAGGTGCATTCCACCTACTATATCGTGCTCAATTGTATAGGCTTGAATGGCCTTTTGCTGCTCCTCCAACCTCTGAAGCATATAGAGGGTTGAATTCCACCTCGTTACCACTTCTTGCTTCAGATGATGGCAGGGCAGGTTCAGTAGTTTTTGGTGGTGCTCCAGTTTTCTGTACGTGGTGCCTGTACGCCGAAAGTGTCCCGCAATTCTTCTGGCCACCGACAGCATCTCTTGCACGCCCCTGTCGTTTTTTAAAAATTCTGCACCACCAAATTCAAGGTATGTGCAAAACATGGGACGTGCTGGAATTGGCCCAGATTTAATGCACACACAATATTGCTGGCGTTGTCCGATGCCACAAATCCACAGGAGAGTCCAATTGGGGTAAGCCATTCCGCGATGATCTTCCTCAGTTGCCGTAAGAGGTTTTCAGCTGTGTGCGTATTCTGGAAAGCGGTGATACAAAGCGTAGCCTGCCTAGGAAAGAGTTGGCGTTTGCGAGATGCTGCTACTGGTGCCGCCGCTGCTGTTCTTGCGGCGGGAGTCCATACATCTACCCAGTGGGCTGTCACAGTCATATAGTCCTGACCCTGCCCTGCTCCACTTGTCCACATGTCCGTGGTTAAGTGGACATTGGGTACAGCTGCATTTTTTAGGACACTGGTGACTCTTTTTCTGAGGTCTGTGTACATTTTCGGTATCGCCTGCCTAGAGAAATGGAACCTAGATGGTATTTGGTACCGGGGACACAGTACCTCCAACAAGTCTCTAGTTGGCTCTGCAGTAATGATGGATACCGGAACCACGTTTCTCACCACCCAGGATGCCAAGGCCTCAGTTATCCGCTTTGCAGTAGGATGACTGCTGTGATATTTCATCTTCCTCGCAAAGGACTGTTGAACAGTCAATTGCTTACTGGAAGTAGTACAAGTGGGCTTACGACTTCCCCTCTGGGATGACCATCGACTCCCAGCGGCAACAACAGCAGCGCCAGCAGCAGTAGGCATTACACGCAAGGATGCATCGGAGGAATCCCAGGCAGGAGAGGACTCGTCAGACTTGCCAGTGACATGGCCTGCAGGACTATTGGCATTCCTGGGGAAGGAGGAAATTGACACTGAGGGAGTTGGTGGGGTGGTTTGCGTGAGCTTGGTTACAAGAGGAAGGGATTTACTGGTCAGTGGACTGCTTCCGCTGTCACCCAAAGTTTTTGAACTTGTCACTGACTTATTATGAATGCGCTGCAGGTGACGTATAAGGGAGGATGTTCCGAGGTGGTTAACGTCCTTACCCCTACTTATTACAGCTTGACAAAGGGAACACACGGCTTGACACCTGTTGTCCGCATTTCTGGTGAAATACCTCCACACCGAAGAGCTGATTTTTTTGGTATTTTCACCTGGCATGTCAACGGCCATATTCCTCCCACGGACAACAGGTGTCTCCCCGGGTGCCTGACTTAAACAAACCACCTCACCATCAGAATCCTCCTGGTCAATTTCCTCCCAGCGCCAGCAACACCCATATCCTCCTCATCCTGGTGTACTTCAACACTGACATCTTCAATCTGACTATCAGGAACTGGACTGCGGGTGCTCCTTCCAGCACTTGCAGGGGGCGTGCAAATGGTGGAAGGCGCATGCTCTTCACCTCCAGTGTTGGGAAGGTCAGGCATCGCAACCGACACAATTGGACTCTCCTTGTGGATTTGGGATTTCGAAGAACGCACAGTTCTTTGCGGTGCTTTTGCCAGCTTGAGTCTTTTCAGTTTTCTAGCGAGAGGCTGAGTGCTTCCATCCTCATGTGAAGCTGAACCACTAGCCATGAACATAGGCCAGGGCCTCAGCCGTTCCTTGCCACTCCGTGTGGTAAATGGCATATTGGCAAGTTTACGCTTCTCCTCCGACAATTTTATTTTAGGTTTTGGAGTCCTTTTTTTTCTGATATTTGGTGTTTTGGATTTGACATGCTCTGTACTATGACATTGGGCATCGGCCTTGGCAGACGACGTTGCTGGCATTTCATCGTCTCGGCCATGACTAGTGGCAGCAGCTTCAGCACGAGGTGGAAGTGGATCTTGATCTTTCCCTAATTTTGGAACCTCAACTTTTTTGTTCTCCATATTTTATAGGCAGAACTAAAAGGCACCTCAGGTAAACAATGGAGATGGATGGATTGGATACTAGTATTGGATACCTGCCGACTGCCGACACAGAGGTAGCCACAGCCGTGAACTACCGCACTGTACACTGGTTGATAAAGAGATAGTAGTATACTCGTAACAACTAGTATGACACTATGACGACGGTATAAAGAATGAAAAAAAAACCACGGTTAGGTGGTATATATTATAATAATAATACAATTATGGATGGACGGACTGCCTGCCGACTGCCGACACAGAGGTAGCCACAGCCGTGAACTACCGCACTGTACACTGGTTGATAAAGAGATAGTAGTATACTCGTAACAACTAGTATGACACTATGACGACGGTATAAAGAATGAAAAAAAAACCACGGTTAGGTGGTATATATTATAATAATAATACAATTATGGATGGACGGACTGCCTGCCGACTGCCGACACAGAGGTAGCCACAGCCGTGAACTACCGCACTGTACACTGGTTGATAAAGAGATAGTAGTATACTCGTAACAACTAGTATGACACTATGACGACGGTATAAAGAATGAAAAAAAAACCACGGTTAGGTGGTATATATTATAATAATAATACAATTATGGATGGACGGACTGCCTGCCGACTGCCGACACAGAGGTAACCACAGCCGTGAACTACCGCACTGTACACTGGTTGATAAAGAGATAGTAGTATACTCGTAACAACTAGTATGACACTATGACGACGGTATAAAGAATGAAAAAAAAACCACGGTTAGGTGGTATATATTATAATAATAATACAATTATGGATGGACGGACTGCCTGCCGACTGCCGACACAGAGGTAGCCACAGCCGTGAACTACCGCACTGTACACTGGTTGATAAAGAGATAGTAGTATACTCGTAACAACTAGTATGACACTATGACGACGGTATAAAGAATGAAAAAAAAAACCACGGTTAGGTGGTATATATTATAATAATAATACAATTATGGATGGACGGACTGCCTGCCGACTGCCGACACAGAGGTAGCCACAGCCGTGAACTACCGCACTGTACACTGGTTGATAAAGAGATAGTAGTATACTCGTAACAACTAGTATGACACTATGACGACGGTATAAAGAATGAAAAAAAAACCACGGTTAGGTGGTATATATTATAATAATAATACAATTATGGATGGACGGACTGCCTGCCGACTGCCGACACAGAGGTAGCCACAGCCATGAACTACCGCACTGTACACTGGTTGATAAAGAGATAGTAGTATACTCGTAACAACTAGTATGACACTATGACGACGGTATAAAGAATGAAAAAAAAACCACGGTTAGGTGGTATATATTATAATAATAATACAATTATGGATGGACGGACTGCCTGCCGACTGCCGACACAGAGGTAGCCACAGCCGTGAACTACCGCACTGTACACTGGTTGATAAAGAGATAGTAGTATACTCGTAACAACTAGTATGACACTATGACGACGGTATAAAGAAAGAAAGAAAAATACCACGGTTAGGTGGTATATATTGTAATACAATTATGGATGGACGGACTGCCTGCCGAGTTCCGACTGCCGACACAGAGGTAGCCACAGCCGTGAACTACCGCACTGTACTGTGTCTGCTGCTAATATAGACTGGTTGATAAAGAGATAGTATACAATACATACAACAATATACTACTATACTGGTGGTCAGGCACTGGTCACCACTAGTCACACTGGCAGTGGCACTCCTGCAGCAAAAGTGTGCACTGTTTAATTTTAAATTAATATAATATTATGTACTCCTGGGGGCTCCTGCTATAACAACCTGCAGTGCTCCCCAGTCTCCCCCACAATTATTATAAGCTTTGCCTTTTATACATTGATGTGCAGCACACTGGGCTGAGCTGAGTGCACACAGACTGAGTCACACTGTGTGACTGGCTGCTGCTGTGTATCGTTTTTTTTCAGGCAGAGAACGGATATAGCAGAGAACGGATATATTATATTAAAATAAATAAAAGTTAACTAACAACAACTGCACTGGTCACTGTGGTAAACTCTGTCTGACTCTGCACAATCTCTCTCTCTCTTCTAATCTAATTTCTAATGGAGAGGACGCCAGCCACGTCCTCTCCCTATCAATCTCAATGCACGTGTGAAAATGGCGGCGACGCGCGGCTCCTTATATAGAATCCGAGTCTCGCGAGAATCCGACAGCGTCATGATGACGTTCGGGCGCGCTCGGGTTAACCGAGCAAGGCGGGAGGATCCGAGTCTGCTCGGACCCGTGAAAAAACCATGAAGTTCGTGCGGGTTCGGTTTCAGAGAAACCGAACCTGCTCATCTCTAGTAAATACTGGCTGCTTTATTTTTACTCTGCAATTTAGATTTCAGTTGAAACACACCCCACCCAAATCTAACTCTCTCTGCACATGTTACATCTGCCACACCTGCAGTGCACATTGGGGGTAATTCTGAGTTGATCGCAGCAGGAATTTTGTAAGCAGTTGGGCAAAACCATGTGCACTGCAGGGGAGGCAGATATAACATGTGCAGAGAGAGTTAGATTTGGGTGGGTTATTTTGCTTCTGTGCAAGGTAAATACTGGCTGCTTTATATTTACACTGCAAATTAGATTGCAGATTGAACACACCACACCCAAATCTAACTCTCTCTGCACGTGTTATATCTGCCTCCCCTGCAGTGCACATGGGCCCTCATTCCGAGTTGTTCGCTCGGTATTTTTCATCGCATCGCAATGAAAATCCGCTTAGTACGCATGCGCAATGTTCGCACTGCGACTGCGCCAAGTAACTTTGCTATGTAGAAAGTAATTTTACTCACGGCTTTTTCATCGCTCCGGCGATCGTAATGTGATTGACAGGAAATGGGTGTTACTGGGCGGAAACACGGCGTTTCAGGGGCGTGTGGCTGAAAACGCTACCGTTTCCGGAAAAAACGCAGGAGTGGCCGGAGAAACGGTGGGAGTGCCTGGGCGAACGCTGGGTGTGTTTGTGACGTCAACCAGGAACGACAAGCACTGAACTGATCGCACAGGCAGAGTAAGTCTGAAGCTACTCTGAAACTGCTAAGTAGTTAGTAATCGCAATATTGCGAATACATCGGTCGCAATTTTAAGAAGCTAAGATTCACTCCCAGTAGGCGGCGGCTTAGCGTGTGTAACTCTGCTAAATTCGCCTTGCGACCGATCAACTCGGAATGAGGGCCATGGTTTTGCCCAACTGCTAACAAATTTGCTGCTGCGATCAACTCTGAATTAGGCCCATACTACAGATATAAGACATTATGGGGTTCATACATCATCATAATAGTGATTTGTAAAATCCTAGTATTGGGGCTATTCATGAGACGGGTAATGCAGGAGACAGCACTGGTATCTCCCGCTTGCCTGGCAGACCCGTTGCCGCCAGATACTGAAAGTTTTTGGAATTTGACTCTGGGAACCTGCGCCTACTTCAGGTGGCATTTCTTGCCAGAGCCCCACTCTTTTCTTCTTGAAGAGGTCTGGGTTGCGAAGAGGATTTGGTGGGACATGAACTAAGCAGTGATAAAAGTGGAGAAGTGAGCCAGTGGAGAAGTTGCCCATGGCAACCAATCAGCACTGACGTAACATTTATAAATTGCATACTATAAAACTATACAGAGCAGCTGATTGGTTATCATGGGCAACTTCTCCACTGGCTCACTTCACCATTTTTATCACTGCTTAGTACATGTCCCCCATAGTTCGGATCCTTCAACCCACGCTGGCCCCCTCCTTGCGCACGCGTGAACTCGAGCAATGCACGCGCAACAGAGCAATCTTGAATCTCTCCGGTAGTATGGTATACGATGCTGCAATTTGTGGCCAGTCAGACAGCAAAGTATCGGGGGCAGATGGGGCATATTGATCAATATACCCCCCCTTAGAGTTATAATTACAGACATGTTTTTTACAGTGAACTAAGGGGGTCATTACGACCTGTTTGCACGCAGCGGTGCGAACGGGTCAAAACTGCGCATGCGCAGCGCCCCCGCAATGCGCATGCGCATCATTGCCCGGCGATGGCACCAGCGGAAAAAGTGATTGCAGCGGCGATCGCAAGAAGACTGATAGGCGGGAGGCGTTCCGGGGCGTCGACTGACCGTTTTCCAGGCGAGGTGAGGCGAACGCAGTTGTGTCCAGGCATTTGGAGGGCGGATGTCTGACATCAATCCCGGGACCTTCGTTGCTGGATCCGTCGCACGGGGTAAGTAGCTAAAATACACTCCCCCATAGGCGGCGTCAGGTTGATCGCACCAGCAGCAAAGAGTTGCTACGTGCGATCAACTCGGAATGAGGGCCTAATTCAGAGTTGATCGCAGCAGCAAATTTGTTTGCAGTTGGGCAAAACCATGGGGGGTCATTCCGAGTTGATCGTAGCTATGCTAAATTTAGCACAGCTACGATCATTCACACAGACATGTGGGGGGACGCCCAGCACAGGGCTAGTCCGCCCCACATGTCAGGCTGGCCCCCCCTCGCAGAAGTGCAAAGAAATCGCACAGCGGCGATGCCTTTGCACTTTAAGAGCAGCTTCCAGCCAGCGCAGCTTTAGCGTGCTGGCCGGGAGCTACTCATCGCTCCCCGGCCCGCAGCGGCTGCGTTTGACGTCACGCAGCCGCTGCGGCCCGCCCCCCGTTCGGTCCGGCCACGTCTGCGTTGGCCAGACCAAACCCACGAAACGGCGGCCAAATGCCGCCATTCCGCCCCCTCCCGCCCAGCGATCGCCTCTGTCTGTCAATTAGGCAGAGGCGATCGTATCCCTGCTACGGCCTTTGGCCGTCTGGTATGCGCTGGCGCACTATGGCGCCAGAGCATGTGCAGTAGGGACCCGTTCGCTCTGCCGCGTTAAACATGTGCAGAGAGAGTTAGATTTGGGTGAGGTGTGTTCAAACTGAAATCTAAATTGCAGTGTAAAAATAAAGCCGCCAGTATTTACTAGTGATGAGCACCGGAAATTTTTCGGGTTTTGTGTTTTGGTTTTGGGTTCGGTTCCGCGGCCGTGTTTTGGGTTCGAACGCGTTTTGGCAAAACCTCACCGAATTTTTTTTGTCGGATTCGGGTGTGTTTTGGATTCGGGTGTTTTTTTCAAAAAACCCTAAAAAACAGCTTAAATCATAGAATTTGGGGGTCATTTTGATCCCAAAGTATTATTAACCTCAATAACCATAATTTCCACTCATTTTCAGTCTATTCCGAACACCTCACACCTCACAATATTATTTTTAGTCCTAAAATTTGCACCGAGGTCGCTGGATGACTAAGCTCAGCGACCCAAGTGGCCGACACAAACACCTGGCCCATCTAGGAGTGGCACTGCAGTGTCACGCAGGATGGCCCTTCCAAAAAACACCCCCCAAACAGCACATGACGCAAAGAAGAAAAAAAAGAGGCGCAATGAGGTAGCTGTGTGAGTAAGCTAAGCGACCCTAGTGGCCGACACAAACACCTGGCCCATCTAGGAGTGGCACTGCAGTGTCACGCAGGATGGCCCTTCCAAAAACTACTCCCCAAACAGCACATGACGCAAAGAAAAATGAAAGAAAAAAGAGGTGCAAGATGGAATTGTCCTTGGGCCCTCCCACCCACCCTTATGTTGTATAAACAGGACATGCACACTTTAACCAACCCATCATTTCAGTGACAGGGTCTGCCACACGGCTGTGACTGAAATGACGGGTTGGTTTGGACCCCCACCAAAAAAGAAGCAATTAATCTCTCCTTGCACAAACTGGCTCTACAGAGGCAAGATGTCCACCTCATCATCATCCTCCGATATATCACCGTGTACATCCCCCTCCTCACAGATTATCAATTCGTCCCCACTGGAATCCACCATCTCAGCTCCATGTGTACTTTGTGGAGGCAATTGCTGCTGGTGAATGTCTCCACGGAGGAATTGATTATAATTAATTTTAATGAACATCATCTTCTCCACATTTTCTGGATGTAACCTCGTACGCCGATTGCTGACAAGGTGAGCGGCGGCACTAAACACTCTTTCGGAGTACACACTTGTGGGGGGGGGCAACTTAGGTAGAATAAAGCCAGTTTGTGCAAGAGCCTCCAAATTGCCTCTTTTTCCTGCCAGTATAAGTACGGACTGTCTGACGTGCCTACTTGGATGCGGTCACTCATATAATCCTCCACCATTCTTTCAATGGGGAGAGAATCATATGCAGTGACAGCAGACGACATGTCCGTAATCGTTGTCAGGTCCTTCAGTCCGGACCAGATGTCAGCATCAGCAGTCGCTCCAGACTGCCCTGCATCACCGCCAGCGGGTGGGCTCGGAATTCTGAGCCTTTTCCTCGCACCCCCAGTTGCGGGAGAATGTGAAGGAGGAGATGTTGACAGGTCGCGTTCCGCTTGACTTGACAATTTTCTCACCAGCAGTTCTTTGAACCCCAGCAGACTTGTGTCTGCCGGAAAGAGAGATCCAAGGTAGGTTTTAAATCTAGGATCGAGCACGGTGGCCAAAATGTAGTGCTCTGATTTCAACAGATTGACCACCCGTGAATCCTTGTTAAGCGAATTAAGGGCTCCATCCACAAGTCCCACATGCCTAGCGGAATCGCTCTGTGTTAGCTCCTCCTTCAATGTCTCCAGCTTCTTCTGCAAAAGCCTGATGAGGGGAATGACCTGACTCAGGCTGGCAGTGTCTGAACTGACTTCACGTGTGGCAAGTTCAAAAGGTTGCAGAACCTTGCACAACGTTGAAATCATTCTCCACTGCGCTTGAGACAGGTGCATTCCACCTCCTATATCGTGCTCAGTTGTATAGGCTTGAATGGCCTTTTGCTGCTCCTCCAACCTCTGAAGCATATAGAGGGTTGAATTCCACCTCGTTACCACTTCTTGCTTCAGATGATGGCAGGGCAGGTTCAGGCGTTTTTGGTGGTGCTCCAGTCTTCTGTACGTGGTGCCTGTACGCCGAAAGTGTGCCGCAATTCTTCTGGCCACCGACAGCATCTCTTGCACGCCCCTCTCGTTTTTTAAATAATTCTGCACCACCAAATTCAAGGTATGTGCAAAACATGGGACGTGCTGGAATTTGCCCAGATTTAATGCACACACAATATTGCTGGCGTTGTCCGATGCCACAAATCCACAGGAGAGTCCAATTGGGGTAAGCCATTCTGCGATGATCTTCCTCAGTTGCCGTAAGAGGTTTTCAGCTATGTGCGTATTCTGGAAAGCGGTGATACAAAGCGTAGCCTGCCTAGGAAAGAGTTGGCGTTTGCGAGATGCTGCTACTGGTGCCGCCACTGCTGTTCTTGCGGCGGGAGTCAATACATCTACCCAGTGGGCTGTCACAGTCATATAGTCCTGAGTCTGCCCTGCTCCACTTGTCCACATGTCCATGGTTAAGTGGACATTGGGTACAACTGCATTTTTTAGGACACTGGTGAGTCTTTTTCTGAGGTCTGTGTACATTTTCGGTATCGCCTGCCTAGAGAAATGGAACCTAGATGGTATTTGGTACCGGGGACACAGTACCTCCAACAAGTCTCTAGTTGGCTCTGCAGTAATGATGGATACCGGAACCACGTTTCTCACCGCCCAGGATGCCAAGGCCTCAGTTATCCGCTTTGCAGCAGGATGACTGCTGTGATATTTCATCTTCCTCGCAAAGGACTGTTGGACAGTCAATTGCTTGGTGGAAGTAGTAAAAGTGGTCTTACGACTTCCCCTCTGGGATGACCATCGACTCCCAGCAGCAACAACAGCAGCGCCAGCAGCAGTAGGCGTTACACGCAAGGATGCATCGGAGGAATCCCAGGCAGGAGAGGACTCGTCAGAATTGCCAGTGACATGGCCTGCAGGACTATTGGCATTCCTGGGGAAGGAGGAAATTGACACTGAGGGAGTTGATGGGGTGGTTTGCGTGAGCTTGGTTACAAGAGGAAGGGATTTACTGGTCAGTGGACTGCTTCCGCTGTCGCCCAAAGTTTTTGAACTTGTCACTGACTTATGATGAATGCGCTGCAGGTGACGTATAAGGGAGGATGTTCCGAGGTGGTTAACGTCCTTACCCCTACTTATTACAGCTTGACAAAGGCAACACACGGCTTGACAAATGTTGTCCGCATTTCTGTTGAAATACTTCCACACTGAAGAGCTGATTTTTTTGGTATTTTCACCAGGCATGTCAATGGCCATATTCCTCCCACGGACAACAGGTGTCTCCCTGGGTGCCTGACTTAAACAAACCACCTCACCATCAGAATCCTCCTGGTCAATTTCCTCCCCAGCGCCAGCAACACCCATATCCTCCTCATCCTGGTGTACTTCAACACTGACATCTTCAATCTGACTATCAGGAACTGGACTGCGGGTGCTCCTTCCAGCACTTGCAGGGGGCGTGCAAATGGTGGAAGGCGCATGCTCTTCACGTCCAGTGTTGGGAAGGTCAGGCATCGCAACCGACACAATTGGACTCTCCTTGTGGATTTGTGATTTCGAAGAACGCACAGTTCTTTGCTGTGCTTTTGCCAGCTTTAAGTCTTTTCATTTTTCTAGCGAGAGGCTGAGTGCTTCCATCCTCATGTGAAGCTGAACCACTAGCCATGAACATAGGCCAGGGCCTCAGCCGTTCCTTGCCACTCCGTGTGGTAAATGGCATATTGGCAAGTTTACGCTTCTCCTCCGACGATTTTATTTTAGATTTTTGAGTCCTTTTTTTACTGATATTTGGTGTTTTGGATTTTACATGCTCTGTACTATGACATTGGGCATCGGCCTTGGCAGACGACGTTGATGGCATTTCATCGTCTCGGCCATGACTAGTGGCAGCAGCTTCAGCACGAGGTGGAAGTGGATCTTGATCTTTCCCTATTTTTGGAACCTCAACATTTTTGTTCTCCATATTTTAATAGGCACAACTAAAAGGCACCTCAGGTAAACAATGGAGATGGATGGATACTAGTATACTTATGGATGACGAGCGACTGCCGACACAGAGGTAGCTACAGCCGTGGACTACCGTACTGCGTCTGCTAGTATAGACTGGATGATAATGATATAAAAAATATATATATATCACTACTGCAGGACAGGTATATATTGTATAATGACGGACCTGCTGGACACTGTCAGCACTGCAGACTCCTAAACTACTAGTATGAAGAAGATAGAAAAAAAAAAAAACACCACAGGTAGGTATACAATTATGGACGAGCGACTGCCAGTGCCGACACAGAGGTAGCTACAGCCGTGGACTACCGTACTGCGTCTGCTAGTATAGACTGGATGATAATGATATAAAAAATATATATATATATCACTACTGCAGGACAGGTATATATTGTATAATGACGGACCTGCTGGACACTGTCAGCACTGCAGACTCCTAAACTACTAGTATGAAGAAGATAGAAGAAAAAAAAACCACCACAGGTAGGTATACAATTATGGACGAGCGACTGCCGACACAGAGGTAGCTACAGCCGTGGACTACCGTACTGTGTCTGCTAGTATAGACTGGATGATAATGATATAAAAAATATATATATATCACTACTGCAGGACAGGTATATATTGTATAATGACGGACCTGCTGGACACTGTCAGCACTGCAGACTCCTAAACTACTAGTATGAAGAAGATAGAAAAAAAAAAACCACCACAGGTAGGTATACAATTATGGACGAGCGACTGCCGACACAGAGGTAGCTACAGCCGTGGACTACCGTACTGCGTCTGCTAGTATAGACTGGATGATAATGATATAAAAAATATATATATATCACTACTGCAGGACAGGTATATATTGTATAATGACGGACCTGCTGGACACTGTCAGCACTGCAGACTCCTAAACTACTAGTATGAAGAAGATAGAAAAAAAAAAAAAAACCACCACAGGTAGGTATACAATTATGGACGAGCGACTGCCAGTGCCGACACAGAGGTAGCTACAGCCGTGGACTACCGTACTGCGTCTGCTAGTATAGACTGGATGATAATGATATAAAAAATATATATATATCACTACTGCAGGACAGGTATATATTATATAATGACGGACCTGCTGGACACTGTCAGCACTGCAGACTCCTAAACTACTAGTATGAAGAAGATAGAAAAAAAAAAACCACCACAGGTAGGTATACAATTATGGACGAGCGACTGCCGACACAGAGGTAGCTACAGCCGTGGACTACCGTACTGCGTCTGCTAGTATAGACTGGATGATAATGATGTAAAAAATATATATATATCACTACTGCAGGACAGGTATATATTGTATAATGACGGACCTGCTGGACACTGTCAGCACTGCAGACTCCTAAACTACTAGTATGAAGAAGATAGAAAAAAAAAAAAAAACCACCACAGGTAGGTATACAATTATGGACGAGCGACTTCCAGTGCCGACACAGAGGTAGCTACAGCCGTGGACTACCGTACTGCGTCTGCTAGTATAGACTGGATGATAATGATATAAAAAATATATATATATCACTACTGCAGGACAGGTATATATTATATAATGACGGACCTGCTGGACACTGTCAGCACTGCAGACTCCTAAACTACTAGTATGAAGAAGATAGAAAAAAAAAAAACCACCACAGGTAGGTATACAATTATGGACGAGCGACTGCCGACACAGAGGTAGCTACAGCCGTGGACTACCGTACTGCGTCTGCTAGTATAGACTGGATGATAATGATATAAAAAATATATATATATCACTACTGCAGGACAGGTATATATTGTATAATGACGGACCTGCTGGACACTGTCAGCACTGCAGACTCCTAAACTACTAGTATGAAGAAGATAGAAAAAAAAAAAAACCACCACAGGTAGGTATACAATTATGGACGAGCGACTGCCAGTGCCGACACAGAGGTAGCTACAGCCGTGGACTACCGTACTGCGTCTGCTAGTATAGACTGGATGATAATGATATAAAAAATATATATATATCACTACTGCAGGACAGGTATATATTATATAATGAAGGACCTGCTGGACACTGTCAGCACTGCAGACTCCTAAACTACTAGTATGAAGAAGATAGAAAAAAAAAAAACTACCACAGGTAGGTATACAATTATGGACGAGCGACTGCCGACACAGAGGTAGCTACAGCCGTGGACTACCGTACTGCGTCTGCTAGTATAGACTGGATGATAATGATATAAAAAATATATATATATATCACTACTGCAGGACAGGTATATATTATATAATGACGGACATGCTGGACACTGTCAGCACTGCAGACTCCTAAACTACTAGTATGAAGAAGATAGAAATATAATGAATGACGGACCTGCTGGACACTGTCAGCAAAATGCGTTTATAGAATAAAAAAAAAAAAACACCACACGAGTGTTTAACTTTTTCAGGCAGACAATATACTGGTGGTCACTGCTGGTCAGTCACACTGGCACTCTGGCAGCAAAAGTGTGCACTGTTAAATATGTACTCCTGCTATAACTGCTCCCCAGTCTCCCCCACAATTAAGCTGTGTGAGCAGTGAGCACTACTCAGCACAGTCAGATATACATAGATGATATTATCATGCAGCACACTGAGGCTGAGCACAGATATGGTATGTGACTGTGTATCGTTTTTTTTCAGGCAGAGAACGGATTATATTAAATAATAATAAGAATTTACTTACCGATAATTCTATTTCTCGTAGTCCGTAGTGGATGCTGGGTACTCCGTAAGGACCATGGGGAATAGCGGCTCCGCAGGAGACTGGGCACAAAAGTAAAGCTTTAGAACTACCTGGTGTGCACTGGCTCCTCCCCCTATGACCCCCCTCCAAGCCTCAGTTAGGATACTGTGCCCGGACGAGCGTACACAATAAGGAAGGATTTTGAATCCCGGGTAAGACTCATACCAGCCACACCAATCACACCATATAACTTGTGATCTAAACCCAGTTAACAGCATGATAACAGAGGAGCCTCTAGAAAAGATGGCTCACTACAGCAAAAACCCGATTTTTTGGTAACAATAACTATGTACCAGTATTGCAGACAATCCGCACTTGGGATGGGCGCCCAGCATCCACTACGGACTACGAGAAATAGAATTATCGGTAAGTAAATTCTTATTTTCTCTAACGTCCTAAGTGGATGCTGGGGACTCCGTAAGGACCATGGGGATTATACCAAAGCTCCCAAACGGGCGGGAGAGTGCGGATGACTCTGCAGCACCAAATGAGAGAACTCCAGGTCCTCCTCAGCCAGGGTATCAAATTTGTAGAATTTTACAAACGTATTTGCTCCTGACCAAGTAGCTGCTCGGCAAAGTTGTAAAGCCGAGACCCCTCGGGCAGCCGCCCAAGATGAGCCCACCTTCCTTGTGGAATGGGCTTTTACAGATTTTGGCTGTGGCAGGCCTGCCACAGAATGTGCAAGCTGAATTGTACTACAAATCCAACGAGCAAGTCTGCTTAGAAGCAGGAGCACCCAGCTTGTTGGGTGCATACAGAATAAACAACGAGTCAGATTTTCTGACTCCAGCCGTCCTGGAAACCTATATTTCCAGGGCTCTGACAACGTCTAGCAACTTGGAGTCCTCCAAGTCCCTAGTAGCCGCAGGCACCACAATAGGTTGATTCAGGTGAAACGCTGAAAAACCACCTTAGGGAGAAACTGAGGACAAGTCCTCAATTCTGCCCTGTCCGAATGGAAAATCAGATGAGGGCTTTTACAGGATAAAGCCGCCAATTCTGACACGCACCTGGCCCAGGCCAGGGCCAACAGCATGACCACTTTCCATGTGAGATATTTTAACTCCACATATTTAAGTGGTTCAAAACAATGTGACTTTTGGAACTCAAAAACTACATTTAGATCCCAAGGTGCCACTGGAGGCACAAAAGGAGGCTGTATATATAGTACCCCTTTCACAAACGTCTGAACTTCAGGGACTGAAGCTAGTTCTTTTTGGAAGAAAATTGACAGGGCCGAAATTTGAACCTTAATGGACCCCCATTTCAGGCCCATAGACAGTACTCCTGTTTGCAGGAAATGTAGGAATCGACCTAGTTGAAAATTCCTCCGTCGGGGCCTTACTGGCCTCGCACCACGCAACATATTTTCGCCAAATGCGGTGATAATGTTTTGCGGTTATATCTTTCCTGGCTTTGATCAGGATAGGAATGACTTCATTCGGAATGCCTTTCTCCTTCAGGATCTGGCGTTCAACCGCCATGCCGTCAAACGCAGCCGCGGTAAGTCTTGGAACAGACAGGGTCCTTGCTGGAGCAGGTCCCTTCTTAGAGGTAGAGGCCACGGATCCTCCGTGAGCATCTTTTGAAGTTCCGGTTACCAAGTCCTTCTTGGCCAATCCGGAGCCACGAATATAGTGCTTACTCCTCTCCATCTTATAATTCTCAGTACCTTGGGTATGAGAGGCAGAGGAGGGAACACATACACTGACTGGTATACCCACTGTGTTACCAGAGCGTCTACAGCTATTGCCTGAGGGTCCCTTGACCTGGCGCAATACTTGTCGAGTTTTATAAACATGTGGAAGACTTCTGGGTGAAGTCCCCACTCTCCCGGGTGGAGGTCGTGTCTGCTGAGGAAGTCTGCTTCTCAGTTGTCCACTCCCGGAATGAATACTGCTGACAGTGCTATCACATGATTTTCCGCCTAGCGAAGAATCCTTGCAGCTTCTGCCATTGCCCTCCTGCTTCTTGTGTCACCCTGTCTGTTTACGTGGGTGACTGCCGTGATGTTGTCCGAATGGATCAACTCCGGGTGACCTTGAAGCAGAGGTCTTGCTGAGCTTAGAGCATTGTAAATGGCCCTTAGCTTCAGGATATTTATGTGAAGTGATGTCTCCAGGCTTGACCATAAGCTCTGGAAATTCCTTCCCTGTGTGACTGCTCCCCAGCCTCGCAGGCTGGCATCCGTGGTCACCAGGACCCAGTCTTGAATGTGCGGCCCTCTAGAAGATGAGCACTCTGCAACCACCACAGGAGAGACACCCTTGTGCTTGGTGACAGGATTATCCGCTGATGCATCTGAAGATGCGACCCGGACCATTTGTCCAGCAGGTCCCACTGGAAAGTTCTTGCGTGGAATCTGCCGAATGGGATTGCTTCGTAGGAAGCCACCATTTTTCCCAGAACCATTTCATTGATGTACTGAGACTTGGCTCGGTTATAGGAGGTTCCCGACTAGCTCGGATAACTCCCTGACTTTCTCCTCCGGGAGAAACACCTTTTTCTGGACTGTGTCCAGGATCATCCCTAAGAACAGAAGACGAGTCGTCGGAATCAGCTGCGATTTTGGAATATTGAGAATCCAATCGTGCTGCCGCAACACTACCTGAGATAGTGCTACACCGACCTCCAACTGTTCCATACCCTTATCAGGGAATCGTCCAAGTAACTAAAATTCCCTTCCTTCGAAGGAGTATCATCATTTCGGCCATTACCTTGGTAAAGACCCGGGGTGCCGTGGACCATCCATACGGCAGCGTCTGAAACTGATAGTGACAGTTCTGTACCATAAACCTGAGGTACCCTTGGTGAGAAGGGTAAATTTGGACATGAAGGTAAGCATCCTTGATGTCCCGAGACATCATGTAGTCCCCTTCTTCCAGGTTCGCAATCACTGCTCTGAGTGACTCAATCTTGAATTTGAACCTCCGTATGTAAGTGTTCAAGATTTTAGATTTAGAATCGGTCTCACCGAACCGTCCGGCTTCGGTACCACAACAGTGTGGAATAATACCCCGTTCCCTGTTGCAGGAGGGGTACCTTGATTATCACCTGCTGGGAATACAGCTTGTGAATGGCTTCCAAAACTGCCTCCCTGTCAGAAGGAGACATCGTTAAAGCCGACTTTAGGAAACGGCGAGGGGGAGACGTCTCGAATTCCAATTTGTACCCCTGAGATATCACCTGAAGGATCCAGGGGTCTACTTGCGAGTGAGCCCACTGCGCGCTGAAATTCATTGAGACGGGCCCCCACCGTGCCTGATTCTGCTTGTAAAGCCCCAGCGTCATACTGAGGGATTGGCAGAGGCGGGAGAGGGTTTCTGTTCCTGGGAACTGGCTGATTTCTGCAGCCTTTTTCCTCTCCCTCTGTCACGGGGCAGAAATGAGGAACCTTTTGCCCGCTTGCCCACGAAAGACTGCGCCTGATAATACGGCGTCTTCTTATGTTGAGAGGCGACCTGGGGTACAAACGTGGATTTCCCAGCTGTTGCCGTGGCCACCAGGTCTGAAAGACCGACCCCAAATAACTCCTCCCCTTAATAAGGCAATACTTCCAAATGCCGTTTGGAATCCGCATCACCTGACCACTGTCGTGTCCATAACCCTCTACTGGCAGAAATGGACAACGCACTTAGACTTGATGCCAGTCGGCAAATATTCCGCTGTGCATCACGCATATATAGAAATGCATCTTTTAAAAGCTCTATAGGCAATAATATACTGTCCCTATCTAGGGTATCAATATTTTTAGTCAGGGAATCCGACCACGCCAACCCAGCACTGCACATCCAGGCTGAGGCGATTGCTGGTCGCAGTATAACACCAGTATGTGTGTAAATACATTTTAGGATACCCTCCTGCTTTCTATCAGCAGGATCCTTAAGGGCGGCCATCTCAGGAGAGAGTGGAGCCCTTGTTCTTACAAGCGTGTGAGCGCTTTATCCACCCTAGGGGGTGTTTCCCAACGCACCCTAACCTCTGGCGGGAAAGGATATAATGCCAATAACATTTTAGAAATTATCAGTTGTTATCGGGGGAAAACCACGCATCATCACACACTTCATTTAATTTCTCAGATTCAGGAAAACTACAGGTAGTTTTTCCTCACCGAACATAATACCCCTTTTTGGTGGTACTCGTATTATCAGAAATGTGTAAAACATTTTTCATTGCCTCAATCATGTAACGTGTGGCCCTACTGGAAGTCACATTTGTCTCTTCACCGTCGACACTGGAGTCAGTATCCGCGTCGGCGTCTATATCTGCCATCTGAGGTAACGGGCGCTTTAGAGCCCCTGACGGCCTATGAGACGTCTGGACAGGCACAAGCTGAGTAGCCGGCTGTCTCATGTCAACCACTGTCTTTTATACAGAGCTGACACTGTTACGTAATGCCTTCCAACAGTTCATCCACTCAGGTGTCGACCCCCTAGGGGGTGACATCACTATTACAGGCAATCTGCTCCGTCTCCACATCATTTGTCTCCTCATACATGTCGACACAAACGTACCGACACACAGCACACACACAGGGAATGCTCTGATAGAGGACAGGACCCCACTAGCCCTTTGGGGAGACAGAGGGAGAGTTTGCCAGCACACACCAGAGCGCTATATATATACAGGGATAACCTTATATAAGTGTTTTTCCCCTTATAGCTGCTGTATTTTTTTAATACTGCGCGTAATTAGTGCCCCCCTCTCTTTTTTAACCCTTTCTGTAGTGTAGTGACTGCAGGGGAGAGCCAGGGAGCTTCCCTCCAACGGAGCTGTGAGGGAAAATGGCGCCAGTGTGCTGAGGAGATAGGCTCCGCCCCCTTCTCGGCGGCCTTATCTCCCGTTTTTCTGTGTATTCTGGCAGGGGTTAAATGCATCCATATAGCCCAGGAGCTATATGTGATGCATTTTTTGCCATCCAAGGTGTTTTTATTGCGTCTCAGGGCGCCCCCCCCCCCCCCAGCGCCCTGCACCCTCAGTGACCGGAGTGTGAAGTGTGCTGAGAGCAATGGCGCACAGCTGCAGTGCTGTGCGCTACCTTGTTGAAGACAGGACGTCTTCTGCCGCCGATTTTCCGGACCTCTTCTGTCTTCTGGCTCTGTAAGGGGGCCGGCGGCGCGGCTCTGGGACCTATCCATGGCTGGGCCTGTGATCGGTCCCTCTGGAGCTAATGTCCAGTAGCCTAAGAAGCCCAATCCACTCTGCACGCTGGTGAGTTCGCTTCTTCTCCCCTTAGTCCCTCGATGCAGTGAGCCTGTTGCCAGCAGGTCTCACTGAACATAAAAAACCTAAAACTAAACTTTTCACTAAGCAGCTCAGGAGAGCCACCTAGTGTGCACCCTTCTCGTTCGGGCACAAAAATCTAACTGAGGCTTGGAGGGGGGTCATAGGGGGAGGAGCCAGTGCACACCAGGTAGTTCTAAAGCTTTACTTTTGTGCCCAGTCTCCTGCGGAGCCGCTATTCCCCATGGTCCTTACGGAGTCCCCAGCATCCACTTAGGACGTTAGAGAAAAATAAAACTGGTGGTCACTAGTATAACTATCAGCAAAACTCTGCACTCTCTGAGTACTCCTAATGCTCCAGTAAATCAAGTGTCTCACTCTCTATCTAAACGGAGAGGACGCCAGCCACGTCCTCTCCCTATCAATCTCAATGCACGTGTGAAAATGGCGGCGACGCGCGGCTCCTTATATAGAATCCGAGTCTCGCGATAGAATACGAGCCTCGCGAGAATCCGACAGCGGGATGAGGACGTTCGGGCGCGCTCGGGTTAGCCGAGCAAGGCGGGAAGATCCGAGTCTGCCTCGGACCCGTGTAAAAAGCGTGAAGTTCGGGGGGGTTCGGTTTCCGAGAAACCGAACCCGCTCATCACTAGTATTTACCCTGCACAGAAACAATATAACCCACCCACATCTAACATCTATCAGTCGTAGGCAACAGGGAGAGGAGAAACTGCTATATAAGGAGTGTAAGCGGTTACAGGTGGTCTTCCCTAGTGCATTATCATTATATCATTATCTACTTCATACTTGCCGACTTTCTGGCTGCTCTCTCCGGGAGAGAGCAGCCAGGTCGGCTCAGCAAGGGGGCGGGCAGTGATGGGGCGTGCAGAGGGGGGCGGGCCAGAGGCGTGATGGGGCGTGATGGAGGCGGAACGGGGCGTGGCTGCGGGAATAGCGTTGTGTAAGCCACGCCCCCCGCCGTGTAATGCCGCTATTACCGGCATTATACAGCAGGGGGCGTGGCTATGATGACGCAATTCAACAAGAATCGCGTCATCGCCTGCCCGGACCGCCTACTTTACTCGCTAAGTGGGCGGCCGGGCATTGGGGAACCCCTGCAATCAAGAGACTTGCCTGGTCTTCAGGGGGGCCGGGAGGGTCACCCGATTTTTGGGAGCCGACTGGCCATTCCGGGAGAGTAGGCAAGTCTGATCTACTTTGGATCATACTGTAATTTGCTTTACAAATGCAGCAGCATGAAGCATTCACTAAATGATTTAGGAGACCATGAGGGACATTTACTAAGCAGTGATAAGAGCGGAGAAGTGAACCAGTGGAGAAGTTGCCCATGGCAACCAATCAGCACTAAAGTAACATCTATAATTTGCATACTATAAAATGATACAGAGCTGCTGATTGGTTGATGGGGCCACTTCTCCACTGGCTCACTTCTCCGCTCTTATCACTGCTCAGTAAATGTCCCCCCCCCCCATGTATCAACTCTTTGAAAGATTGGAGAAGTGAGCCAGTTGAGAAGTTGCCCATAGCAACCAATCATGTTATAGAACGCACTTGGTAAATGCTAGCTAGAAGGTGATTGGTATGGTAAACTTCTCCACCCTTTAGAAGGGTGATTTTGATACATCTCTCCCACAGACATTGATGCTGAGTCTAGTGTGCAACTGTTTACTGCTTATTATTCCTGTTACATCTGAATATACAGTATGTAGACAGGGCCGAAACTAGGAGTTTTGTCACCCGGGGCGAGACATTAACTCGGCGCCCCAAGCCCCCCCGCATTTAACTGTATTATTTATTTGGTCTTCAGATGAAAAAATTAAATATCAACCCATACATTGATACATTAAATCACACACCAGTAAACACATACAAGCACACATACATACATACATACATACATATGGGTTTCACTGACGGTCAGCATCCTGACACAGGGATCCCAGCTGTAAAATGGCGGCGGGGGGGGGATGATTCGAGCGCAACAAAGGTTCCATTCCCACGAGTGGGAATAGTCCCTGTTAGTCGGCATGCCAACTGTCGGGATGTTCAGGGGGCGGGATGTAGGTGCCGATAGGGGACCGCCGGTCACATAACTACATCCCAAACATATATAGTGACATGTATACATAGGTATCCGTTCAGATGGTCGACCATGTTATGGTCGACAGTCATTAGGTCGACCACTATTGGCCGACATTGACAGGGTCGACATGGACACATGGTCGACACATGAAAATGGTCGACATATGAAAGGTCGACACATGAAACGGTCGACGTGAGTTCTTTAACTTTTTTTCTTTTGGGGAACTTTTCCATACTTTACGATCCATGTGGACTACGATTAGAACGGTAATCTGTGCCGAGCGGAGCGAAGGCACCATGCCCGAAGCATGGCGAGCGAAGCGAGCCATGCGAGGGGATGCGGTGCACTAATTGGGGTTCCCAGTCACATTACGCAAAAAACGACACAAAAAAAATGTAAAAAAAACTCATGTCGACCTTTTCACGTGTCGACCTTTCATGCGTCGACCATTTTCATGTGCCGTCCATGTCGACCATGTCAATGTCGACCAATAGTGGTCGACCTAATGACTGTCGACCATAAAGTGGTCGACCATTCATACCGGAACCGTATACATACAGTGACACACGAGCACACATACAGATATGTAGTCACACACCTATTCACATACAGTCACACGCAAGCACACATTCATACACACATAGTAGTCACACACACATACAGTGCCCCTTCCCAAAGTCACACTAACTATTTAGGCTGTCTTGCTGTTCTCTCCCCCTCTTCCACTGTGTACAGTGCAGTTTAGCCCCGCCCCCTTTTCAGATCTCAGAATGGTTGGTTCTATATCGGAGTGGCAGAAGGGACCTTCTGACGTATCTAGGGGAGGAGACACGTCACATGGGGGAGGAGCTACCTAATTACTAATTAGGAGCCACCTAATTAGGAGCCACCTAATTACTAAAGGTAATAGTTGGTGGCATGGATAGTAGAGGAACTATCCCGCTGACCTAGCTCCTCCCCCTTGTGTCGTGACTCCTCCCCCAGACGGAAAAGGTCCCTTAGCCCACTTGATTCTAGCATCTGCCATCTCAGAATGCTTCTTTTTCAGTGCATCAGTGCACTGCAATGATTAAATGCACTGGCGGGGAGGGAGGGGAGGAGGTAACTTGTCCACTGTGCCCACTCTGCTCTACCGATCACACGCTGAAAAGATGAAACTGAAAGTAAACTACAGCTCCCGGCAGCAAGGGCTGCTGGGAGATGTAGTTTATTTTCAGTTTCATCTCGGCGATGCTGTGTGCTCGGCAACGGCTTCTTCATAGGCGGCACTGGCTCTAAGCAAACGCTGCCGCATAGGGAGGGGGCATTAGGGGGGATTAAAGTGCCAGCTCGGCGCCCTGTCCGATTCGGCGCCCAGGTCACATGCCCCCCTAGCCCCACCCTAGTTGCGGCCATGATGTAGATAGACAGGGCTGCCAAGAGAATTCCTGGGCCCCGGTACAACAACTTCCCGGATCCCCCACCCCCACCCCGCCCCATTCCCCGAGTGGGTGTGGCCACAGTTTGTATATTTAGATATTTCTATATATACATACATACCTCCCAACATTAAGGCAGTTAGGCGCTGATTGGTTAGTACTTTATCTCTCTCCACTTTCTCTCTCTCCCAGGATTAGTACATAGACCTCTTGATACTTGATAAAGTGTTTTTAGACAATGAGTGGAAAGCGGTCACGGAACAGTCCCCTCATTGTGTAGCGCCCACAGTCTCCGTCCTCTCTGTGACGAAGCAGACATTTTGCTCATCCGTTCATTATACATGGTGGGAACGTCTGCTTAGTAAATTTCTCTGTGGATCCTTATACTGCGTAAGGTGACGGCCCCTGTGTTTCCCCCACTAATTTCATGCTGTAATACGCCTCCTCATTTCAAGGCGTTAATAGATCATAAGCCAAACACAGCTCAGGTTTTACTAAAACACAGAAAACTCATTTCAGCTGGACCCCCGAGTTGCAGAGGTCAGCGCAGGGCGGTAACTGAGACGGGTTCTCAGCCGTTTGTCATTATTACTAAGGTATCACCTACATTTTCTCACTCACTTTATAAGGGAGCGGGAGTCACCGGCTGATAAGTGAACTTTCCCTGACCCTCTCACAGCGGGGACCTCGGCCATTTGTGAGCCGGGGACTGTACATGAATCGGTGCTATGTCCGAGTGGAGACATCAAACATTATCCAAAAGAAAAATCAGCGGATTAAGGTTCCCTCCATTTATTTATCTATATTTTCCTGTCATCTCTTTTATATAGGCCAGCGTTTACCTAAAGGCTGATCTGTAGGGGGCGGGTATATAAAAGCATTATTCGCATGGTAAAAAAAGACACAACTGCTTTTCAACACACTTTGGGTTGTTGCAGCATATATTTGTGTCACGGTAATCAGTCATGTGACCGGTGACTGCCAATAGATGTAGTCGAGTGGTTCTATTATATAACAAGTGCCGGAGAGAAACCCATAATCTTTGCCCCTAAGGGGAACATGTACTAAGTAGAGATGAGCGGGTTCGGTTTCTCTGAATCCGAACCCGCCAGAACTTCATGTTTTTTTTCACGGGTCCGAGCGACTCGGATCTTCCCGCCTTGCTCGGTTAACCAGAGCGCGCCCGAACGTCATCATGACGCTGTCGGATTCTCGCGAGGCTCGGATTCTATCGCGAGACTCGGATTCTATATAAGGAGCCGCGCGTCGCCGCCATTTTCACACGTGCATTGAGATTGATAGGGAGAGGACGTGGCTGGCGTCCTCTCCGTTTAGAATAGATTAGAGAGACACTTGATTTACTAATTTTGGGGAGCATTAGGAGTACTCAGTACAGTGCAGAGTTTTGCTGATAGTGACCAGTGACCACCAGTTTTATTTATAATCCGTTCTCTGCCTGAAAAAAGCGATACACAGCACACAGTGACTCAGTCACATACCATATCTGTGTGCACTGCTCAGGCTCAGGCCAGTGTGCTGCATCATCTATTATCTATATATAATATTATATATATCTGTCTGACTGCTCAGCTCACACAGCTTATAATTGTGGGGGAGACTGGGGAGCACTACTGCAGTGCCAGTTATAGGTTATAGCAGGAGCCAGGAGTACATAATATATTATATAGTGAGTGACCACCAGACACACAGTGCAGTTTATTTAATATATCCGTTCTCTGCCTGAAAAAAGCGATACACACAGTGACTCAGTCAGTCACATACCATATCTGTGTGCACTGCTCAGGCTCAGGCCAGTGTGCTGCATCATCTATATATATTATATATCTGTCTGACTGCTCAGCTCACACAGCTTATAATTGTGGGGGAGACTGGGGAGCACTACTGCAGTGCCAGTTATAGGTTATAGCAGGAGCCAGGAGTACATAATATTATATTAAAATTAAACAGTGCACACTTTTGCTGCAGGAGTGCCACTGCCAGTGTGACTAGTGACCAGTGACCTGACCACCAGTATATATAATATTAGTAGTATACTATCTCTTTATCAACCAGTCTATATTAGCAGCAGACACAGTACAGTGCGGTAGTTCACGGTTGTGGCTACCTCTGTGTCGGCACTCGGCAGCCCGTCCATAATTGTATATACCACCTAACCGTGGTTTTTTTTTCTTTCTTTATACATACATACTAGTTACGAGTATACTATCTCTTTATCAACCAGTCTATATATTAGCAGCAGACACAGTACAGTGCGGTAGTTCACGGCTGTGGCTACCTCTGTGTCGGCACTCGGCAGCCCGTCCATAATTGTATATACCACCTAACCGTGGTTTTTTTTTCTTTATACATACATACTAGTTACGAGTATACTATCTCTTTATCAACCAGTCTATATATTAGCAGCAGACACAGTACAGTGCGGTAGTTCACGGCTGTGGCTACCTCTGTGTCGGCACTCGGCAGCCCGTCCATAATTGTATATACCACCTAACCGTGGTTTTTTTTTCTTTCTTTATACATACATACTAGTTACGAGTATACTATCTCTTTATCAACCAGTCTATATATTAGCAGCAGACACAGTACAGTGCGGTAGTTCACGGCTGTGGCTACCTCTGTGTCGGCACTCGGCAGCCCGTCCATAATTGTATATACCACCTAACCGTGGTTTTTTTTTCTTTCTTTATACATACATACTAGTTACGAGTATACTATCTCTTTATCAACCAGTCTATATATTAGCAGCAGACACAGTACAGTGCGGTAGTTCACGGCTGTGGCTACCTCTGTGTCGGCACTCGGCAGCCCATCCATAATTGTATATACCACCTAACCGTGGTTTTTTTTTCTTTCTTTATACATACATACTAGTTACGAGTATACTATCTCTTTATCAACCAGTCTATATATTAGCAGCAGACACAGTACAGTGCGGTAGTTCACGGCTGTGGCTACCTCTGTGTCGGCACTCGGCAGCCCGTCCATAATTGTATATACCACCTAACCGTGGTTTTTTTTTCTTTCTTTATACATACATACTAGTTACGAGTATACTATCTCTTTATCAACCAGTCTATATATTAGCAGCAGACACAGTACAGTGCGGTAGTTCACGGCTGTGGCTACCTCTGTGTCGGCACTCGGCAGCCCGTCCATAATTGTATATACCACCTAACCGTGGTTTTTTTTTCTTTCTTTATACATACATACTAGTTACGAGTATACTATTTCATTATCAACCAGTCTATATATTAGCAGCAGACACAGTACAGTGCGGTAGTTCACGGCTGTGGCTACCTCTGTGTCGGCACTCGGCAGCCCGTCCATAATTGTATATACCACCTAACCGTGGTTTTTTTTTCTTTCTTTATACATACATACTAGTTACGAGTATACTATCTCTTTATCAACCAGTCTATATATTAGCAGCAGACACAGTACAGTGCGGTAGTTCACGGCTGTGGCTACCTCTGTGTCGGCACTCGGCAGCCCGTCCATAATTGTATATACCACCTAACCGTGGTTTTTTTTTCTTTCTTTATACATACATACTAGTTACGAGTATACTATCTCTTTATCAACCAGTCTATATATTAGCAGCAGACACAGTACAGTGCGGTAGTTCACGGCTGTGGCTACCTCTGTGTCGGCACTCGGCAGCCCGTCCATAATTGTATATACCACCTAACCGTGGTTTTTTTTTCTTTCTTTATACATACATACTAGTTACGAGTATACTATCTCTTTATCAACCAGTCTATATATTAGCAGCAGACACAGTACAGTGCGGTAGTTCACGGCTGTGGCTACCTCTGTGTCGGCACTCGGCAGCCCGTCCATAATTGTATACTAGTATCCAATCCATCCATCTCCATTGTTTACCTGAGGTGCCTTTTAGTTGTGCCTATTAAAATATGGAGAACAAAAATGTTGAGGTTCCAAAATTAGGGAAAGATCAAGATCCACTTCCACCTCGTGCTGAAGCTGCTGCCACTAGTCATGGCCGAGACGATGAAATGCCAGCAACGTCGTCTGCCAAGGCCGATGCCCAATGGCATAGTACAGAGCATGTCAAAACCAAAACACCAAATATCAGTAAAAAAAGGACTCCAAAACCTAAAATAAAATTGTCGGAGGAGAAGCGTAAACTTGCCAATATGCCATTTACCACACGGAGTGGCAAGGAACGGCTGAGGCCCTGGCCTATGTTCATGGCTAGTGGTTCAGCTTCACATGAGGATGGAAGCACTCAGCCTCTCGCTAGAAAACTGAAAAGACTCAAGCTGGCAAAAGCACCGCAAAGAACTGTGCGTTCTTTGAAATCCCAAATCCACAAGGAGAGTCCAATTGTGTCGGTTGCAATGCCTGACCTTCCCAACACTGGACGTGAAGAGCATGCGCCTTCCACCATTTGCACGCCCCCTGCAAGTGCTGGAAGGAGCACCCGCAGTCCCGTTCCTGATAGTCAGATTGAAGATGTCAGTGTTGAAGTACACCAGGATGAGGAGGATATGGGTGTTGCTGGCGCTGGGGAGGAAATTGACCAGGAGGATTCTGATGGTGAGGTGGTTTGTTTAAGTCAGGCACCCGGGGAGACACCTGTTGTCCGTGGGAGGAATATGGCCGTTGACATGCCAGGTGAAAATACCAAAAAAATCAGCTCTTCGGTGTGGAGGTATTTCACCAGAAATGCGGACAACAGGTGTCAAGCCGTGTGTTCCCTTTGTCAAGCTGTAATAAGTAGGGGTAAGGACGTTAACCACCTCGGAACATCCTCCCTTATACGTCACCTGCAGCGCATTCATAATAAGTCAGTGACAAGTTCAAAAACTTTGGGTGACAGCGGAAGCAGTCCACTGACCAGTAAATCCCTTCCTCTTGTAACCAAGCTCACGCAAACCACCCCACCAACTCCCTCAGTGTCAATTTCCTCCTTCCCCAGGAATGCCAATAGTCCTGCAGGCCATGTCACTGGCAATTCTGACGAGTCCTCTCCTGCCTGGGATTCCTCCGATGCATCCTTGCGTGTAACGCCTACTGCTGCTGGCGCTGCTGTTGTTGCCGCTGGGAGTCGATGGTCATCCCAGAGGGGAAGTCGTAAGCCCACTTGTACTACTTCCAGTAAGCAATTGACTGTTCAACAGTCCTTTGCGAGGAAGATGAAATATCACAGCAGTCATCCTACTGCAAAGCGGATAACTGAGTCCTTGACAACTATGTTGGTGTTAGACGTGCGTCCGGTATCCGCCGTTAGTTCACAGGGAACTAGACAATTTATTGAGGCAGTGTGCCCCCGTTACCAAATACCATCTAGGTTCCACTTCTCTAGGCAGGCGATACCGAGAATGTACACGGACGTCAGAAAAAGACTCACCAGTGTCCTAAAAAATGCAGTTGTACCCAATGTCCACTTAACCACGGACATGTGGACAAGTGGAGCAGGGCAGGGTCAGGACTATATGACTGTGACAGCCCACTGGGTAGATGTATGGACTCCCGCCGCAAGAACAGCAGCGGCGGCACCAGTAGCAGCATCTCGCAAACGCCAACTCTTTCCTAGGCAGGCTACGCTTTGTATCACCGCTTTCCAGAATACGCACACAGCTGAAAACCTCTTACGCAACTGAGGAAGATCATCGCGGAATGGCTTACCCCAATTGGACTCTCCTGTGGATTTGTGGCATCGGACAACGCCAGCAATATTGTGTGTGCATTAAATATGGGCAAATTCCAGCACGTCCCATGTTTTGCACATACCTTGAATTTGGTGGTGCAGAATTTTTTAAAAAACGACAGGGGCGTGCAAGAGATGCTGTCGGTGGCCAGAAAAATTGCGGGACACTTTCGGCGTACAGGCACCACGTACAGAAGACTGGAGCACCACCAAAAACTACTGAACCTGCCCTGCCATCATCTGAAGCAAGAAGTGGTAACGAGGTGGAATTCAACCCTCTATATGCTTCAGAGGTTGGAGGAGCAGCAAAAGGCCATTCAAGCCTATACAATTGAGCACGATATAGTAGGTGGAATGCACCTGTCTCAAGTGCAGTGGAGAATGATTTCAACGTTGTGCAAGGTTCTGATGCCCTTTGAACTTGCCACACGTGAAGTCAGTTCAGACACTGCCAGCCTGAGTCAGGTCATTCCCCTCATCAGGCTTTTGCAGAAGAAGCTGGAGGCATTGAAGAAGGAGCTAAAAGGGAGCGATTCCGCTAGGCATGTGGGACTTGTGGATGCAGCCCTTAATTCGCTTAACAAGGATTCACGGGTGGTCAATCTGTTGAAATCAGAGCACTACATTTTGGCCACCGTGCTCGATCCTAGATGTAAAGCCTACCTTGGATCTCTCTTTCCGGCAGACACAGGTCTGCTGGGGTTGAAAGACCTGCTGGTGACAAAATTGTCAAGTCAAGCGGAACGCGACCTGTCAACATCTCCTCCTTCACATTCTCCCGCAACTGGGGGTGCGAGGAAAAGGCTAAGAATTCCGAGCCCACCCGCTGGCGGTGATGCAGGGCAGTCTGGAGCGACTGCTGATGCTGACATCTGGTCCGGACTGAAGGACCTGACAACGATTACGGACATGTCGTCTACTGTCACTGCATATGATTCTCTCAACATTGAAAGAATGGTGGAGGATTATATGAGTGACCGCATCCAAGTAGGCACGTCACACAGTCCGTACTTATACTGGCAGGAAAAAGAGGCAATTTGGAGGCCCTTGCACAAACTGGCTTTATTCTACCTAAGTTGCCCTCCCACAAGTGTGTACTCCGAAAGAGTGTTTAGTGCCGCCGCTCACCTTGTCAGCAATCGGCGTACGAGGTTACATCCAGAAAATGTGGAGAAGATGATGTTCATTAAAATGAATTATAATCAATTCCTCCGCGGAGACATTGACCAGCAGCAATTGCCTCCACAAAGTACACAGGGAGCTGAGATGGTGGATTCCAGTGGGGACGAATTGATAATCTGTGAGGAGGGGGATGTACACGGTGATATATCGGAGGGTGAAGATGAGGTGGACATCTTGCCTCTGTAGAGCCAGTTTGTGCAAGGAGAGATTAATTGCTTCTTTTTTGGGGGGGGTCCAAACCAACCCGTCATATCAGTCACAGTCGTGTGGCAGACCCTGTCACTGAAATGATGGGTTGGTTAAAGTGTGCATGTCCTGTTTTGTTTATACAACATAAGGGTGGGTGGGAGGGCCCAAGGACAATTCCATCTTGCACCTCTTTTTTCTTTTCTTTATCTTTGCATCATGTGCTGATTGGGGAGGGTTTTTTGGAAGGGACATCCTGCGTGACACTGCAGTGCCACTCCTAGATGGGCCCGGTGTTTGTGTCGGCCACTAGGGTCGCTAATCTTACTCACACAGTCAGCTACCTCATTGCGCCTCTTTTTTTCTTTGCGTCATGTGCTGTTTGGGGAGGGTTTTTTGGAAGGGACATCCTGCGTGACACTGCAGTGCCACTCCTAGATGGGCCCGGTGTTTGTGTCGGCCACTAGGGTCGCTAATCTTACTCACACAGTCAGCTACCTCATTGCGCCTCTTTTTTTCTTTGCGTCATGTGCTGTTTGGGGAGGGTTTTTTGGAAGGGACATCCTGCGTGACACTGCAGTGCCACTCCTAGATGGGCCCGGTGTTTGTGTCGGCCACTAGGGTCGCTAATCTTACTCACACAGCTACCTCATTGCGCCTCTTTTTTTCTTTGCGTCATGTGCTGTTTGGGGAGGGTTTTTTGGAAGGGACATCCTGCGTGACACTGCAGTGCCACTCCTAGATGGGCCCGGTGTTTGTGTCGGCCACTAGGGTCGCTAATCTTACTCACACAGTCAGCTACCTCATTGCGCCTCTTTTTTTCTTTGCGTCATGTGCTGTTTGGGGAGGGTTTTTTGGAAGGGCCATCCTGCGTGACACTGCAGTGCCACTCCTAGATGGGCCCGGTGTTTGTGTCGGCCACTAGGGTCGCTAATCTTACTCACACAGCTACCTCATTGCGCCTCTTTTTTTCTTTGCGTCATGTGCTGTTTGGGGAGGGTTTTTTGGAAGGGCCATCCTGCGTGACACTGCAGTGCCACTCCTAGATGGGACCGGTGTTTGTGTCGGCCACTAGGGTCGCTAATCTTACTCACACAGCTACCTCATTGCGCCTCTTTTTTTCTTTGCGTCATGTGCTGTTTGGGGAGGGTTTTTTGGAAGGGACATCCTGCGTGACACTGCAGTGCCACTCCTAGATGGGCCCGGTGTTTGTGTCGGCTACTAGGGTCGCTTATCTTACTCACACAGCGACCTCGGTGCAAATTTTAGGACTAAAAATAATATTGTGAGGTGTGAGGTATTCAGAATAGACTGAAAATGAGTGTAAATTATGGTTTTTGAGGTTAATAATACTTTGGGATCAAAATGACCCCCAAATTCTATGATTTAAGCTGTTTTTTAGTGTTTTTTGAAAAAAACACCCGAATCCAAAACACACCCGAATCCGACAAAAAAAATTCGGTGAGGTTTTGCCAAAACGCGTTCGAACCCAAAACACGGCCGCGGAACCGAACCCAAAACCAAAACACAAAACCCGAAAAATTTCAGGCGCTCATCTCTAGTACTAAGCAGTGATAAAAGTGGAGAAGTGAGCCAGTGGAGAAGTTGCACATAGCAACCAATCAGCATTGACATAACATTTATAATTTGCATACTATAAAAGTATACAGAGCAGCCGATTGGTTGCCATGGGCATCTTCTCCACTGGCTCACGTCTCCACTTTTATCACTGCTTAGTACATATCCCCCCTAAGCCACAGAAACGTATTGGAAGTTCCATCTTTCCAAGGCCGCAGCGTTAGGCCATGATCTTAAACTTGGCGCCAATCAGAACACTTTGCATACAACGTAACAGGGGTACCTACTAGAGATGAGCGGGTTCGGTTTCTCTGAATCCGAACCCGCCAGAACTTCATGGTTTTTTTCACGGGTCCGAGCAGACTCGGATCTTCCCGCCTTGCTCGGTTAACCCGAGCGCGCCCGAACGTCATCATGACGCTGTCGGATTCTCGCGAGGCTCGGATTCTATCGCGAGACTCGGATTCTATATAAGGAGCCGCGCGTCGCCGCCATTTTCACACGTGCATTGAGATTGATAGGGAGAGGACGTGGCTGGCGTCCTCTCCATTTAGATTATAAGAGACTGAGAGAGATTTACTGGAGCTGACTAGGAGGAGTACTGTTACTGTAGAAGTGTAGAGACTGAGTGGAGAGAGTTTACTAGTGAGGACAGTGCAGTTTACTTTATAATCCGTTCTCTGCCTGAAAAAAGCGATACACAGCACACAGTGACTCAGTCACATACCATATCTGTGTGCACTGCTCAGGCTCAGGCCAGTGTGCTGCATCATCTATTATCTATATATAATATTATATATATCTGTCTGACTGCTCAGCTCACACAGCTTATAATTGTGGGGGAGACTGGGGAGCACTACTGCAGTGCCAGTTATAGGTTATAGCAGGAGCCAGGAGTACATAATATATTATATAGTGAGTGACCACCAGACACACAGTGCAGTTTATTTAATATATCCGTTCTCTGCTTGAAAAAAGCGATACACACAGTGACTCAGTCAGTCACATACCATATCTGTGTGCACTGCTCAGGCTCAGGCCAGTGTGCTGCATCATCTATTATCTATATATAATATTATATATATCTGTCTGACTGCTCAGCTCACACAGCTTATAATTGTGGGGGAGACTGGGGAGCACTACTGCAGTGCCAGTTATAGGTTATAGCAGGAGCCAGGAGTACATAATATATTATATAGTGAGTGACCACCAGACACACAGTGCAGTTTATTTAATATATCCGTTCTCTGCCTGAAAAAAGCGATACACACAGTGACTCAGTCAGTCACATACCATATCTGTGTGCACTGCTCAGGCTCAGGCCAGTGTGCTGCATCATCTATTATCTATATATAATATTATATATATCTGTCTGACTGCTCAGCTCACACAGCTTATAATTGTGGGGGAGACTGGGGAGCACTACTGCAGTGCCAGTTATAGGTTATAGCAGGAGCCAGGAGTACATAATATATTATATAGTGAGTGACCACCAGACACACAGTGCAGTTTATTTAATATATCCGTTCTCTGCCTGAAAAAAGCGATACACACAGTGACTCAGTCAGTCACATACCATATCTGTGTGCACTGCTCAGGCTCAGGCCAGTGTGCTGCATCATCTATATATATATTATATATCTGTCTGACTGCTCAGCTCACACAGCTTATAATTGTGGGGGAGACTGGGGAGCACTACTGCAGTGCCAGTTATAGGTTATAGCAGGAGCCAGGAGTACATATTATATTAAAATTAAACAGTGCACACTTTTGCTGCAGGAGTGCCACTGCCAGTGTGACTGACCAGTGACCTGACCACACTGACCACCAGTATAGTTAGTAGTATACTTATATTGTGATTGCCTGAAAAAGTTAAACACTCGTCGTGTGACTTCACTTGTGTGTTTTTTTTTTTTTTATTCTATAAAAATAAAACTCATTCTGCTGACAGACAGTGTCCAGCAGGTCCGTCATTATATAATATATAATATATACCTGTCCGGCTGCAGTAGTGATATATATATATTTTTTATATCATTTATCATCCAGTCGCAGCAGACACAGTACGGTAGTTCACGGCTGTGGCTACCTCTGTGTCTCTGCACTCGGCAGGCAGTCCGTCCATAATTGTAATACCACCTAACCGTGGATTTTTTTCATTCTTCTTTATACATACATAGTTACATAGACATCTTCTCTTTATCAACCAGTCTATATTAGCTGCAGACACAGTACAGTACGGTAGTTCACGGCTGTGGCTACTTCTGTGTCTGCACTCGGCAGGCAGTCCGTCCATAATTGTATACCACCTAACCGTGGTTTTTTTTTCATTCTTCTTTATACATACATAGTTACATAGACATCTTCTCTTTATCAACCAGTCTATATTAGCTGCAGACACAGTACAGTACGGTAGTTCACGGCTGTGGCTACCTCTGTGTCTGCACTCGGCAGGCAGTCCGTCCATAATTGTATACCACCTAACCGTGGATTTTTTTCAGTCTTCTTTATACATACATAGTTACATAGACATCTTCTCTTTATCAACCAGTCTATATTAGCTGCAGACACAGTACAGTACGGTAGTTCACGGCTGTGGCTACCTCTGTGTCTGCAGTCGGCAGGCAGTCCATAATTGTATACTAGTATCCATCTCCATTGTTTACCTGAGGTGCCTTTTAGTTGTGCCTATTAAAATATGGAGAACAAAAATGTTGAGGTTCCAAAATTAGGGAAAGATCAAGATCCACTTCCACCTCGTGCTGAAGCTGCTGCCACTAGTCATGGCCGAGACGATGAAATGCCAGCAACGTCGTCTGCCAAGGCCGATGCCCAATGTCATAGTACAGAGCATGTCAAATCCAAAACACCAAATATCAGAAAAAAAAGGACTCCAAAACCTAAAATAAAATTGTCGGAGGAGAAGCGTAAACTTGCCAATATGCCATTTACCACACGGAGTGGCAAGGAACGGCTGAGGCCCTGGCCTATGTTCATGGCTAGTGGTTCAGCTTCACATGAGGATGGAAGCACTCAGCCTCTCGCTAAAAAAATGAAAAGACTCAAGCTGGCAAAAGCAGCAGAGCAAAGAACTGTGCATTCTTCGAAATCCCAAATCCACAAGGAGAGTCCAATTGTGTCGGTTGCGATGCCTGACCTTCCCAACACTGGACGTGAAGAGCATGCGCCTTCCACCATTTGCACGCCCCCTGCAAGTGCTGGAAGGAGCACCCGCAGTCCAGTTCCTGATAGTCAGATTGAAGATGTCAGTGTTGAAGTACACCAGGATGAGGAGGATATGGGTGTTGCTGGCGCTGGGGAGGATAAAATTGACCAGGAGGATTCTGATGGTGAGGTGGTTTGTTTAAGTCAGGCACCCGGGGAGACACCTGTTGTCCGTGGGAGGAATATGGCCGTTGACATGCCAGGTGAAAATACCAAAAAAATCAGCTCTTCGGTGTGGAGGTATTTCACCAGAAATGCGGACAACAGGTGTCAAGCCGTGTGTTCCCTTTGTCAAGCTGTAATAAGTAGGGGTAAGGACGTTAACCACCTCGGAACATCCTCCCTTATACGTCACCTGCAGCGCATTCATAATAAGTCAGTGACAAGTTCAAAAACTTTGGGTGACAGCGGAAGCAGTCCACTGACCAGTAAATCCCTTCCTCTTGTAACCAAGCTCACGCAAACCACCCCACCAACTCCCTCAGTGTCAATTTCCTCCTTCCCCAGGAATGCCAATAGTCCTGCAGGCCATGTCACTGGCAATTCTGACGAGTCCTCTCCTGCCTGGGATTCCTCCGATGCATCCTAGCGTGTAACGCCTACTGCTGCTGGCGCTGCTGTTGTTGCCGCTGGGAGTCGATGGTCATCCCAGAGGGGAAGTCGTAAGCCCACTTGTACTACTTCCAGTAAGCAATTGACTGTTCAACAGTCCTTTGCGAGGAAGATGAAATATCACAGCAGTCATCCTACTGCAAAGCGGATAACTGAGGCCTTGACAACTATGTTGGTGTTAGACGTGCGTCCGGTATCCGCCGTTAGTTCACAGGGAACTAGACAATTTATTGAGGCAGTGTGCCCCCGTTACCAAATACCATCTAGGTTCCACTTCTCTAGGCAGGCGATACCGAGAATGTACACGGACGTCAGAAAAAGACTCACCAGTGTCCTAAAAAATGCAGTTGTACCCAATGTCCACTTAACCACGGACATGTGGACAAGTGGAGCAGGGCAGGGTCAGGACTATATGACTGTGACAGCCCACTGGGTAGATGTATGGACTCCCGCCGCAAGAACAGCAGCGGCGGCACCAGTAGCAGCATCTCGCAAACGCCAACTCTTTCCTAGGCAGGCTACGCTTTGTATCACCGCTTTCCAGAATACGCACACAGCTGAAAACCTCTTACGGCAACTGAGGAAGATCATCGCGGAATGGCTTACCCCAATTGGACTCTCCTGTGGATTTGTGGCATCGGACAACGCCAGCAATATTGTGTGTGCATTAAATATGGGCAAATTCCAGCACGTCCCATGTTTTGCACATACCTTGAATTTGGTGGTGCAGAATTTTTTAAAAAACGACAGGGGCGTGCAAGAGATGCTGTCGGTGGCCAGAAGAATTGCGGGACACTTTCGGCGTACAGGCACCACGTACAGAAGACTGGAGCACCACTAAAAACTACTGAACCTGCCCTGCCATCATCTGAAGCAAGAAGTGGTAACGAGGTGGAATTCAACCCTCTATATGCTTCAGAGGTTGGAGGAGCAGCAAAAGGCCATTCAAGCCTATACAATTGAGCACGATATAGTAGGTGGAATGCACCTGTCTCAAGCGCAGTGGAGAATGATTTCAACGTTGTGCAAGGTTCTGATGCCCTTTGAACTTGCCACACGTGAAGTCAGTTCAGACACTGCCAGCCTGAGTCAGGTCATTCCCCTCATCAGGCTTTTGCAGAAGAAGCTGGAGACATTGAAGGAGGAGCTAACACGGAGCGATTCCGCTAGGCATGTGGGACTTGTGGATGGAGCCCTTAATTCGCTTAACAAGGATTCACGGGTGGTCAATCTGTTGAAATCAGAGCACTACATTTTGGCCACCGTGCTCGATCCTAGATTTAAAGCTTACCTTGGATCTCTCTTTCCGGCAGACACAAGTCTGCTGGGGTTGAAAGACCTGCTGGTGACAAAATTGTCAAGTCAAGCGGAACGCGACCTGTCAACATCTCCTCCTTCACATTCTCCCGCAACTGGGGGTGCGAGGAAAAGGCTCAGAATTCCGAGCCCACCCGCTGGCGGTGATGCAGGGCAGTCTGGAGCGACTGCTGATGCTGACATCTGGTCCGGACTGAAGGACCTGACAACGATTACGGACATGTCGTCTACTGTCACTGCATATGATTCTCTCAACATTGATAGAATGGTGGAGGATTATATGAGTGACCGCATCCAAGTAGGCACGTCACACAGTCCGTACTTATACTGGCAGGAAAAAGAGGCAATTTGGAGGCCCTTGCACAAACTGGCTTTATTCTACCTAAGTTGCCCTCCCACAAGTGTGTACTCCGAAAGAGTGTTTAGTGCCGCCGCTCACCTTGTCAGCAATCGGCGTACGAGGTTACATCCAGAAAATGTGGAGAAGATGATGTTCATTAAAATGAATTATAATCAATTCCTCCGCGGAGACATTGACCAGCAGCAATTGCCTCCACAAAGTACACAGGGAGCTGAGATGGTGGATTCCAGTGGGGACGAATTGATAATCTGTGAGGAGGGGGATGTACACGGTGATATATCGGAGGGTGAAGATGAGGTGGACATCTTGCCTCTGTAGAGCCAGTTTGTGCAAGGAGAGATTAATTGCTTCTTTTTTGGGGGGGGTCCAAACCAACCCGTCATATCAGTCACAGTCGTGTGGCAGACCCTGTCACTGAAATGATGGGTTGGTTAAAGTGTGCATGTCCAGTTTTGTTTATACAACATAAGGGTGGGTGGGAGGGCCCAAGGACAATTCCATCTTGCACCTCTTTTTTCTTTTCTTTTTCTTTGCATCATGTGCTGATTGGGGAGGGTTTTTTGGAAGGGACATCCTGCGTGACACTGCAGTGCCACTCCTAGATGGGCCCGGTGTTTGTGTCGGCCACTAGGGTCGCTAATCTTACTCACACAGTCAGCTACCTCATTGCGCCTCTTTTTTTCTTTGCGTCATGTGCTGTTTGGGGAGGGTTTTTTGGAAGGGACATCCTGCGTGACACTGCAGTGCCACTCCTAGATGGGCCCGGTGTTTGTGTCGGCCACTAGGGTCGCTAATCTTACTCACACAGCTACCTCATTGCGCCTCTTTTTTTCTTTGCGTCATGTGCTGTTTGGGGAGGGTTTTTTGGAAGGGACATCCTGCGTGACACTGCAGTGCCACTCCTAGATGGGCCCGGTGTTTGTGTCGGCCACTAGGGTCGCTAATCTTACTCACACAGCTACCTCATTGCGCCTCTTTTTTTCTTTGCGTCATGTGCTGTTTGGGGAGGGTTTTTTGGAAGGGCCATCCTGCGTGACACTGCAGTGCCACTCCTAGATGGGCCCGGTGTTTATGTCGGCCACTAGGGTCGCTAATCTTACTCACACAGCTACCTCATTGCGCCTCTTTTTTTCTTTGCGTCATGTGCTGTTTGGGGAGGGTTTTTTGGAAGGGACATCCTGCGTGACACTGCAGTGCCACTCCTAGATGGGCCCGGTGTTTGTGTCGGCCACTAGGGTCGCTTATCTTACTCACACAGCGACCTCGGTGCAAATTTTAGGACTAAAAATAATATTGTGAGGTGTGAGGTATTCAGAATAGACTGAAAATGAGTGTAAATTATGGTTTTTGAGGTTAATAATACTTTGGGATCAAAATGACCCCCAAATTCTATGATTTAAGCTGTTTTTTAGTGTTTTTTGAAAAAAACACCCGAATCCAAAACACACCCGAATCCGACAAAAAAAAAATTCGGTGAGGTTTTGCCAAAACGCGTTCGAATCCAAAACACGGCCGCGGAACCGAACCCAAAACCAAAACACAAAACCCGAAAAATTTCAGGCGCTCATCTCTAGTACCTACTACCTGTGTTCTCCCCCTTCAGCATACACAGACGTCACGTTAGATTGCACCTTCGTTCCTGGATCCACACACTTGTTGGGATCAGCTACAGGCTATATTTCTAAGCCCGCTGTGTCCTTACAGTCAACTCCTCTCTCTGTGGGGGAGATGTAGCAAACCTTGGAGAGAGATAAGATACCAAGCAATCAGCTCCTAACTCATTTTTTTTTAAAACAGCTTAAAAATTAGTTAAAAGCTGATTGGTTGATACTTTATCTCTCTCTGTTTTATCTATCTCTAAGGTTTGATATATTGCCCCCTGTGTCAGACTCAAGAACCACACATGTGCCTAGCCCGTCATCTCAGCACCCCACTCTGGACTCTAGACTCTCTCCGACCTCCGAAATCGACTCCACTATCGAGTCAGCCTATGAACACTACATTTGACTCACCCGACAGTAGCCCCCTGCTCTAGCACCACCCAGAGGGCAGTGCAACAACACCTACTCTGTACAAATGTTTGGGTTCAGACATGTCAATTTTTTTAGGTGCATCTGCGTTTGACATTGGAACAAAAGTATATTTTAGTATTTTTGGTACATTTGCCAGTGTGAGCTCATCCTGGTGATCAACTTACACGCTACCACTTAGCTCCCGGGTTTGGACCTGGCCACCCGACATCATTACTTTTTACCCGACTCTTTACTTTTTGGACTTTGGGGGTCATTCCGAGTTGATCGCTCGCTAGCAGTTTTAGCAGCCGTGCAAACGCTATGCCGCCTCCCACTGGGTAGTGTATTTTAGCTTAGCAGAAGTGCGAAAGCTTGTGCAGCCGAGCTCTGCAAAAAACAGTTTGTGCAGTTTCTGAGTAACTCTGAACCTACTCAGCGCTTGCGATCACTTCAGCCTATTCGTGCCCGGGTTTGATGTCATAAACCCGCCCAGCGAACGCCCAGCCACGCCTGTGTTTTTTCAGCCACGCCTGCGTTTTTGTAAACACTCCCTGAATACGGTCAGTTGACACCCAGAAACGCCCCCTTCCTGTCAATCTTCTTGCGGCCGTCAGTGCGAGGGAAAACTTTGCTAGAACCTGAGCACAACCACAAAGAGCTTTGTACCTGTACGTCGCGCGTGCGCATTGCGGCCCATACGTATGCACATAAATGCCTTTTTTTCACCTGCGTTGCGAAAATCGGCAGCGAGCGATCAACTCGAAATGACCCCCTTTGTAAAGCAAATTTTCAAGCAACTGGGCAAATCCATGCTGCACTGTAGGGGAGGCAGATGTAACATGTGCAGAGAGAGTTAGATTTGGGTGGCTTATATTACTTCTGTGCAGGGTAAATAGTAAATACTGGCTGCTTTATTTGTACACTGCAATTTAGATTTCAGTTTGAACACACCCCACCCAAATCTAACTCTCTCTACACATGTTATATCTGCCCCACCTGCAGTGCACATGGTTTTGCCCAGTTGCTTGATAATTTGCTTCGCTTACAAACATGAATCACCAATCTACAGGAAGCAAAGTACAGTAGTTAAAAAGTTGTCAACTATGCTGTCTAGAGTCAGAATGTTGACAGTGCAATGTTGACCGCACAATGCCGACGTGGTAGTAATGAAGCACTTTCATCGTGTCAGCATTATAACTTTAAATTTTAAATAACTATGTGGACCATTTACTAAGTCTTGGATGGAAATAAAGTGTAAGTAGATAAAGTAGCAGCCAATCAGCTTCTAACTGCCGTGTTACAAGCTGTGTTTGAAAAATGACAGTTTGGAGCTGATTGGTTGATACTTTATCACCGTGCAATTTATCACTCGCCAAGGTTTGATAAATCTGGGCCTCTGTGTTTTACCATCATGTTTTTTTTTTCCTTTCGTATATTGCAGAGTGTAACCGTTTTACTATACGTTTCTACCACCACAATAAGTATATACACGTGAAGCCACCTATATACTGTACATTGTACTGCCTTGTGCTTAGCAGGGGTTCTGCGAGTAGAAGTCTCACTGACACTGATGTATGCTGCTTACTGTGATGCTATTGAAGTAATAATGATAATTAATGGCAAATGTTTTTTATTTATTATTCAAAAGCCGGCTGCAAACAAAGACAAGCCCCATCGCCCGGATTCCTGGTATGTTGTATAAGGGGAGTAAACGGCGTCTCATGGCTGAAGAGTGCCCAGGGCAGCAAAAGTGTAACACCTGGTTATGACTATGGGTAAAAATAGGCTCATTATTATTCTTTATTTATACAGCATCAGCATATTATATTAGTGTTAGCGGGCCGTGAAATGACTGTAATCAGGATTATTATTCTAGTGCATTTAGGGGCCCACTTATCAAAAAACGTTGCGGGTTATTCCCCGCTTATTTGCAGGGTAACCACAAATCTTTAGTATCACCTAAATGTATGAAGGAGAGACCATGGCAGACATCGGAGATACCTGCTGCGATAACGCCATTCTCAAATGCAGCCGTATCCTCTATAGCACAGGTTCTCAAACTCGGTCCTCAGGACCCCACACGGTGCATGTTTTGCAGGTCTCCTCACAGAATCACAAGTGAAATAATTAGCTCCACCTGTGGACCGTATAAAATGTGTCAGTGAGTAATTAATACACCTGTGCACCTGCTGGGTTACCTGCAAAACATGCACTGTGTGGGGTCCTGAGGACCGAGTTTGAGAACCACTGCTCTAAAGGATTCTATGGGGGTGCGATGCTGCCAGATTTACCAAGATCTGGAATGCGTTAGCCCATTGTAGTCTATTACTGGGAAAGGGTTCTCCTGAAAGGCTCCCCGGCAATGACCGCCGTGCTTGCATGGTCAGCGGGACCGGCACTGAAGCGAGCACATCACTTTCAGAGCTTCTGTCCCTGCATACGCTGCTTCATACACAGGGCCGGCTCCAGGCCTACTAGCACCCTGAGCGAGAAAATGTTAAAGCGCCACCCCAACCCCTATGCGCGCTCCAGGAAAAGTGGGTGTGGCCTCTGGAAAAGTGGGCGTGGCCTCATAACTTCATATTATCAGACTATAAATAAATATATTTTCACACCCCGCTCTATGCACACAATTAGCAGCCTTACACATAAAAGCCACAGTAGTGTTCCTTACAAATAATGTCTCCAGTATAGTGCCAGATACACATAATGTCTCCAGTATAGTGCCAGATACACACAATGTCTCCAGTATAGTGCCAGATACACACAATGTCTCCAGTATAGTGTCAGATACACACAACGTCTCCAGTATAGTGCCAGATACACACAATGTCTCCAGTATAGTGTCAGATACACACAATGTCTCCAGTATAGTGCCAGATACACATAATGTCTCCAGTATAGTGCCAGATACACACAATGTCTCCAGTATAGTGTCAGATACACACAACGTCTCCAGTATAGTGCCAGATACACACAATGTCTCCAGTATAGTGCCAGATACACACAATGTCTCCAGTATAGTGCCAGATACACACAATGTCTCCAGTATAGTGCCAGATACACATAATGTCTCCAGTATAGTGCCAGATACACACAATGTCTCCAGTATAGTGCCAGATACACATAATGTCTCCAGTATAGTGCCAGATACACACAATGTCTCCAGTATAGTGCCAGATACACACAATGTCTCCAGTATAGTGCCAGATACACACAATGTCTCCAGTATAGTGCCAGATACACACAATGTCTCCAGTATAGTGTCAGATACACACAACGTCTCCAGTATAGTGCCAGATACACACAACGTCTCCAGTATAGTGCCAGATACACACAACGTCTCCAGTATAGTGCCAGATACACACAATGTCTCCAGTATAGTGTCAGATACACACAACGTCTCCAGTATAGTGCCAGATACACACAATGTCTCCAGTATAGTGTCAGATACACATAAAGTCTCCAGTATAGTGCCAGATACACACAACGTCTCCAGTATAGTGCCAGATACACACAATGTCTCCAGTATAGTGCCAGATACACACAATATCTCCAGTATAGTGCCAGATACACACAATGTCTCCAGTATAGTGCCAGATACACATAATGTCTCCAGTATAGTGCCAGATACACACAATGTCTCCAGTATAGTGCCAGATACACACAATGTCTCCAGTATAGTGTCAGATACACACAATGTCTCCAGTATAGTGCCAGATACACACAATGTCTCCAGTATAGTGCCAGATACACACAACGTCTCCAGTATAGTGCCAGATACACACAACGTCTCCAGTATAGTGCCAGATACACACAATGTCTCCAGTATAGTGTCAGATACACACAACGTCTCCAGTATAGTGCCAGATACACACAATGTCTCCAGTATAGTGTCAGATACACATAATGTCTCCAGTATAGTGCCAGATACACACAACGTCTCCAGTATAGTGCCAGATACACACAATGTCTCCAGTATAGTGCCAGATACACACAATGTCTCCAGTATAGTGCCAGATACACACAATGTCTCCAGTATAGTGCCAGATACACACAATGTCTCCAGTATAGTGCCAGATACACACAATGTCTCCAGTATAGTGCCAGATACACACAATGTCTCCAGTATAGTGTCAGATACACACAATGTCTCCAGTATAGTGCCAGATACACACAATGTCTCCAGTATAGTGCCAGATACACACAACGTCTCCAGTATAGTGCCAGATACACACAACGTCTCCAGTATAGTGCCAGATACACACAACGTCTCCAGTATAGTGTCAGATACACACAACGTCTCCAGTATAGTGTCAGATACACATAATGTCTCCAGTATAGTGCCAGATACACACAACGTCTCCAGTATAGTGTCAGATACACACAATGTTTCCAGTATAGTGCCAGATACACACAACGTCTCCAGTATAGTGCCAGATACACATAATGTCTCCAGTATAGTACCAGATACACACAATGTCTCCAGTATAGTGTCAGATACACACAATGTCTCCAGTATAGTGCCAGATACACATATTGTCTCAAGTATAGTGCCAGATATACACAACGTCTCCAGTATAGTGTCAGATACACATAATGTCTCCAGTATAGTGCCAGATACACACAACGTCTCCAGTATAGTGTCAGATACACACAATGTCTCCAGTATAGTGCCAGATACACACAACGTCTCCAGTATAGTGCCAGATACACATAATGTCTCCAGTATAGTACCAGATACACACAATGTCTCCAGTATAGTGTCAGATACACACAATGTCTCCAGTATAGTGCCAGATACACATAATGTGCAGTGCCAGATAGATATGATATGCCCCCCAGCAGTGCCAGCTACACATGACATGCCCCGCAGCCGTGCCAGCTATACATGACATGTCCCCCAGCAGTGCCAGCTACACACAATATGCCCCCCAGCAGTGCCAGCTACACATGATAGTGTTCACTTTTTAGGGCAGGGTGCTGATCACAGGGAGGGCACATTTTAAAGTTAGGAGAGCAAAATGATGTACATACTGTAATGCGTGGTGCTCCCCCACCTACACGCCAAAGCATGGACAGTGCGCGTCGAGGGCGCGCAGCAAAAATTTAGGGGCGTTGCTTCGTGGGAAAGGTGCGTGGCCACATAATAGTGGCAATTCACATTACACCACACAGTAGTGCAGCTAATACACTTTGCGCCAGGTAGAGCACTGAGACACATTGCCTAGCCACAGACGCCTAGCGGGAACACTACATGATATGCCCCCCAGCAGTGCCAGCTACACGTGACATGCCCCCCAGCAGTGCCAGCTACACGTGACATGCCCCCCAGCAGTGCCAGCTACACGTGACATGCCCCCCAGCAGTGCCAGCTACACGTGACTTGCCCCCCAGCAGTGCCAGGTACACGTGACATGCCCCCAGCAGTGCCAGATACGCAAATGGCCACACAGTGCCAGATACATAAATGCCCCCACAGTGCCAGATATGCCCCCACAATGCCAGATACATAAATGCCCCCACAGTGCCAGATAAATAAATGCCCCCACAGTGCCAGATAAATGCCCCCACAGTGCCAGATAAATAGATGCCCTCACAGTGCCAGATACATAAATGCCCCCACAATGCAGATATGCCCCCACAGTGCCAGATACATAAATGCCCCCAGTGCCAGATACATAAATGCCCCACAGTGCCAGATACATAAATGCCCCACAGTGCCAGATACATAAATGCCCCCACAGTGCCAGATACATAAATGCCCCCACAGTGCCAGATATGCCCCCACAGTGCCAGATACATAAATGCCCCCACAGTGCCAGATAAATAAATGCCCTCACAGTGCCAGATACATAAATGCCCCCACAGTGCAGATATGCCCCCCATAGTTCCAGATACATAAATGCCCCCAGTGCCAGATATATAAATGCCCCCACAGTGCCAGATACATAAATGCCCCCACAGTGCCAGATACATAAATGCCCCCACTGTGCCAGATACATAAATGTCCCCACTGTGTGCCAGATACATAAATGCCCCCACAGTGCCAGGGATATAAATGCCCCCACTGTGCCAGATACATAAATGCCCCCACAGTGCAGATATGCCCCCACAGTGCCAGATATGCCCCCACAGTGCCAGATACATAAATGCCCCCACAGTGCCAGATATGCCCCCACAGTGCCAGATACATAAATGCCCCCAAAGTGCCAGATATGCCCCCACAGTGCCAGATATGCCCCCACAGTGCCAGATAAATAAATGCCCCCACAGTGCCAGATATGCCCCCACAGTGCCAGATATATAAATGCCCCCACAGTGCAGATATGACCCCCACAGTGCCCGATCCATAAATGCCCCCCCCCCCACCTCACAATACCTGCGGCGCTGGGAGGGGGAGTGCTGCTGAGGGCGCGGGCGCCGTGCGGACTCTTCTAAATCGCTATGCGCGCTGCCTGCATCTGACGTCAGTTGCCGGCGCTGCACAGCGCGCATAGCGCGCACACAGCCCGAACAGTTAAGGCCGGGTATCGCTGCAGGCTGGGCAGGAATATGGCAGCGCCCATTAAGGGTCTATTCGAACATGCCTGGAGCCGGCCCTGTTCATACATCTGGCCAATGGGAGTAATTCAGATCTGATCGTAGATGTGCTAAATTTAGCACATCTACGATCACTTACTCTGACATGTGGGGGGACGCCCAGCACAGGGCTAGTCAGTCCGCCCCGCATGTCTGGCTCTGCCCCCCCCCCTCTCCCAAGGGTACAAAAGCATTGCACGGTGGCGATGCTTTTGCACCCGGCGAGTAGCTCCCTCCCTGTGCAGCCTAGCTGCGCTGGCAGGTGGCTACCCGCTGCGTCCCGGGTCACAGCGGCTGCGTGTGACGTCATGCAGCCGCGGCAGCCCGCCCCCGCAACGGTCTGGACATGCATGCATTGTCCGCACCGCGCCCCGCCAACGGCGTTCTAATGATCATTAACATTGTGCCCAAATTGCATTCCAAATGCAGTGATTGTTAAATGGCCCCATTAATCTCCCTTCTGCCCATCACACCCCATCACTGGCTTGCTTCAGCCTGATTTTTATTATATTTTGCAGGTACACAGCTGGAATTATTGCCATACACAACCAGTGCTAATAATTTGCAGATTACTAATCTCCCTGGGTCTATACAGATCATTATACTGTTGTAGCTACCCTTTGGTTGATGTATAAGCCTGGCCGGACAACCTGTGCCTCTTCAGCTGTTGTAATTATCGCTCAGCAGCAACTGGAAAACATCGGGTTATCTAGTGCTAGGCACACACTATGCGATAAGTCGTTCAGCCGACGTATGACATATCGCATAGTGCATCTGTCCATGTGAACAGACGCTAAGCCTGTGAACAACGTCGTTCATAGACATATCACGCTGGCCCAGCAGCACATCCGATGCTGATATATCTTGCAGCTATATTGATACGGCCAACCGACACATATGCGGCCGTAGGAACCGCCGACAATGACATCACAACTGGACGGGCAAATTTAAATGCCTGCCCAGTTGTGATGTCTGGCCACATATATAGAGCAGCTGATTGGTAAGTGCGTGCAGAGCGCCGGGAGGATAATCCGGCTTTGGTGAGCATGGTGCACTGTGAGATGAGCATCCGGCCAGTGTTCTATCTAACCTATGCTCAGGGCTGTAGCAGGGTGAAAAGTGAAAACGTGTCTTATGCTCAGGGCTGTAGCAGGGTGAAAACGTGTCTTGTGCCATCCTGGGAACCTGTCATGAGGTCACAACCAGGGGGTGGCACACTTTCTAGGCTCAGGGTGGCGACTTTCTAGGCTACAGGATGCTGTTCCAAGTGCCCTGGGCGATGGCTCTGCTTCGCCCACTCCTAATAAACTGTAACGTTTGGTACCAGTCAAAGAACTTTCAGGATGGTTTTCCTTTAACAAATCCTAAAATAGAAACAAAAATCCCAAAACACCTGAATCCTAACAAGCAGAATACTGTACAACGCACAGCGCTCACACACAAATGCTTCCCATGATATAGCCACATGTTCTCTCCAATGTCCCTGCTTCATCTGATATCCCATATCACACTCTAAGCCATTTCAGGCTGATCTATAGTTCCCTCTTCTCCTTCGCCCTCAGTTTGGGTTCCTCGGTCCTCGGGAGGCTTGGTAATGACTTCCAGATCTAAAACCCAGCACTTTAATTTATTCCTTTGAAGAGGAAACGTGATGTCAAATTATTACTAGAGGTTAAGGTACCTCTCGGAGGTGCACACACACTCACCCAGGGAGACATCTGCAGCACATTCCGCCTTCACGGCTTGGCTAGATTACATTTCTGCTCTCTCTTTTACAGGGAACTTATTTCTCATCATCTGATAGCCCAGAAACATTATATATTCACAGATATGGGAGTCAGAGGATTTGGTGGTAAATAGAAACAGGCTCAGGTCTGATGGAAACCTACGCATACGAGGGGGGGCGAATGGGTAAGTCCTGTATATCTTGGGAAAAAAATTCCCTTACTATGAACGTCAGACCGTAAAATAGCTGTATGTAAAAATACATAAAATGTGTCTGAACAATGTTGTAGATAAGGAGACTGATAGAGCAGTGGTTTCATATTCAAGTTACTATATTAAGACAGACACCAAGTATTTGGAGTAATTGAAACAATAATAAACGTTATCCAAAGTCTATGGGGGAGATTTATCAAAGCTTGGAGAGTGATACAGTGGATGGAGATTGAGGGGGACATTTACTAAGCAGTGATAAAAGCGGAGAAGTGAACCAGTGGAGAAGTTGCCCATGGCAACCAATCAGCTGCTCTGTTACCTTTTATAGTATGCAAATTATAAATGTTACGTCAATGTTGATTGGTTGCCATGGGCACCTTTTCCACTGGCTCACTTCTCCACTTTTATCACTGCTTAGTACATGTCCCCCAAAGTACCAGTCACTCAGGGGCAGATTTATTAAGCTCGGTGAAGTGATAAAGTGGAAGGTGATAAAGGACCACCCAATCAGATCTTAACTACTATGTCACAGGCTGGATTTGAAAAATGACAGTTAGGAGCTGACTGACTGGTACTTTATCACCTTCCAGGTTATCACTTCACCAAGCTTAATAAATCTGCCCCTCAGTTTCTAACTGTCATTTTTCAAACACGGCCTGTGACATGTCAGTTAGGAGCTGATTGGTTTCTCCACATAATAACAAATCACCTTCTTCCTATCATTTTATAGAACGCACTTGATAAATCCTACCTCGAAGCTACACAAGGAAATGAAACTAAGGGTAAAGATGTCCCTGACCAGATGAGCTTACAATTTAAGGGATGCATGTAAGTAATAACTGATACTGCAATAAGTTTCCGGATGTGCAGTGCATAGATAAAGTAGACACAATCTGACTGGTTGTGACCTGTAATCTTTGACTAAATGCCAGGGCACAGAACTGAACATAAGTAGCACTGCACATCGAAGAAGTCAGCATGTTCACTTCCTTCAGAAACTCGCTGGAGATCAACAGAGGCTACTGGAGAACCATGATCTTCTAGAACTACAAGAGTAGTTCTACGACTACAAGAGTGGTCAGTGGCAGCAGGAGAGTTTAGACTGACTACGAGCTGCTTTTGGGGAGGAAGCACCATCCCGAACCACTGTGTTTGGGTGGTTTGCAGAATTTCATCCCTGGAAGACTAGGAGCACTGTGGCCAATCTGTGTCTGCCATCACCATGGACAATGTTGCTGCCGTGCAGGCCACAGTTGAGGTGGACGCCAGGGTGACTGTAAGCCCAGTTAGAGAAGGAGATACTGTAGGCTTCTCATCAGGATCTATCTGCTTGATAACCCATGAAAAGCTTGGCCTGAGCAAGGTTTCTACACGTTGGGTGCCCCATCAGCTGATTCGAGAGCAGAAGGAGGCTCGGGGTGACTTGGTGCTACAATATGCTGGCCAGGTTTGATGGAGGTCACTCAAACTCTGTCTGGGAGATCATCAGCAGCGATGAATCCTGGATCTACAGTTTCAACCCCAAGACCAAACAACAGTTGGTCCAGTGGACCCCAGTTGGAAGTGCACCGCCACAGAAGTTCAGAATCGAACGCAACATGGCCAAGCAGATGGTGGCTGTTTTTGTGGCCAAGGCTGGTCATGTTGCTGGCGTACCACTCATGCAGCATTGCGCCATCATTGGTAACTGGTACTCCAACTAATGCCTGCCACAAGTGCTGGAAGCCATTTCCAGGCATTATCCAAGAACTTGTGCTCGTGGTGCCCTTCTCCATCCCGACAATGCACCTGCCCATAAGTCCAGAGAAAGAGAAGTGGTAGATTTAGTGGCCCATGAGCGCATCCAGGAGCTTGGTCATCCGCTGTACAGTTCAGACCCGTGCGTGGGATTTGTTTTAAGTCACCGGAAGCCGCAGTGGAGACCTTCATCCAGCACGTTGAAGACATTCCTGCTTCGGACTGGTCCAGCTGCTTCACCAAGTGGTTTGAGTGCATGTAACTTTGCATTGACTCCTCTGGCGAATACTTAGAAAAATGTAGTGTTCACTTTGCTTGTAAATATAATACTTTTGGGGGGTCATTCAGACCTGATCGCTCGCTAGGTTTTTTTTGCACTGCTGCGAGCAGATAGTCGCCGCCCATAGGGGAGTGTATTTTTGCTTTGCAAGTGTGCGATTGCATGTGCAGCCGGCCGGTACAAAACAGTTTTGTGCAGTTTCTGAGTAGCCCAGGACTTACTCAGCCGCTGCGATCACTTCAGCCTGTCCAGGGCCGGAATTGACGTCAGACACCCGCCCTGCAAACGCCTGGACACGCCTGCATTTTTCCAAACACTCCCAGAAAACGGTCAGTTGACACCCATAAACGCCCTCTTCCTGTCAATCTCTTTGCGATCGGCTGTGCGAATGGATTCTTCGTACAATCCATCGCTCAGCAACGATCCGCTTTGTACTTGTACGACACGCCTGTGCATTGCGGTGCAACATGTGCAGTTCTGACCTGATCGCAGCGCAGCGAAAAAACCTAGTGTGCGATCAGGTCTGAATGACCCCCTTTGTGTATACAGAAACTTATTGCACCCCTCTCATCTATAATATAAGGGAAAAACAATTGAAGCTGGCGCTGGGGAAAGTGTGTGCAGCTCTGTCAGCCAGAGGCATTCTCAGCCATAAATAATGAAGCAGCCACTGGCCATGCCTGCCAGTGAGAAATAATAATGGCCACAAGATGGTGTGGCCATGCCCCTTATGAAAACGCAGGGGGTGTTTCCAATTGCCCGGAAACCACCCTTCCCTTGGTAAGTGGCTCAAATTATGACAACAATAGCAATGGTATATAATTTGATTACTAGAACTGCCACCACAACATGAAATTTAAGGAACAGAGCAGAGCTGCTGCACATGCCCAGTTGCAGGGTCGGTGCTAGGGTGTTCAGCGCCCTCCTGCAAACTATAAATTTTCTCCCTCCCTCCCATATTTTATATAAGGGCAATGCATGCTGAAGGCGTGTGCCTCAAATAAAGGGTGTGGTCTCACAAGGAAGGGGCGTGGCCACATCATAGTACCCTGGGTTAAATTACACCACACAGTAGCACAATCTTATTCTCATTAAACCACACGTAGTGCCCCTGATTCACTTTACACTACATAGTAGTGTCCCGTATTCATGTTACAATATTCAGTAGTGCCCCTTATTCATGTTACTCCACATATTTGTGCCCCATATACACAAAGCCCAAAGTAGTGTCCCTTATACACTTAATGCCCACAGTAGTAGTGACGCAAGCTGTGTGTAAAGAGTGAAAAGAGCAGAAGAGGAATATGAAAGGGGAGGCTGGAGAAGGTGAAAGGTAAGAGGCACAGTGTGTTGTGAGGGGAAAAAGGGAAAAGTGGGTGTTGTTGGAAAATGGTGAAAGAAAGATGGAGTACAGATATGATAGATGGGGTACAAGGAGACAATGGGTCTATTCATGAAGCAGTGATAAGAGTGGAGAAGTGAGCCTGTGGAGAAGTTACCCATGACAACCAATCAGCTGCTCCGTACAATTGTATAGTATGCAAATTATAAATGTTACTTTAATGCTGATTGGTTGCCAAGGGCGACTTCTCCACTGGCTCACTTCTCCACACTTTTCACTGCTTCATGAATAGACCTCAAAGAGAGAAGGGAGGCAGGCAGATGCTGGGCAGAGACACAGTGGGAGACAGATACTGGGCAGAGAACACTGTAGGCCAAACAGATGCTGTGTACAGTAAATAAAGGGTAGGACAGCCATATACTGGGCAGACAAATCGGAAAGCAACCAGATTTTGGGCGGGGGGGAGGGGGGGCAGCTAGATGCAGGGTAGAGAGAGGGGGAGAGACAGACGGTGGGTAGAGAGAGGGGGGGGAGAGCAGATGCTGGACAGTGAAATGGGAAAGCAATCAGATTCTGGACAGGGAATAGGGGTGGCGGCATATTCTAAGCAGGGGAATGGCAATACATCCTGATTCTGGGCAGAGAGGGAGAGTTGGCAGCCAGATGCTAAGCAGAGAGTGGATGGGTGCAGATGCTGGACAGAGAGAAAATGGGAGACAGATGCCTGGGAGATGGTGGGAGGGGGGCAAATGCTGTGGAGAGAGGAGAGGAGGCAGATGCTGGGCAGAGCGAATGGAGACAGATGCTGGATAGAGAGAGAGGGGGGACAGATGCTGGGCAGAGCGAATGGAGACAGATGCTGGATAGAGAGAGAGGGGGGACAGATGCTGGATAGAGAGAGAGGGGGATAGATACTGGATAGAGAGAGAGGGGGGACAGATGCTGGATAGAGAGAGAGGGGGGACAGATGCTGGATAGAGAGAGAGGGGGGACAGATGCTGGATAGAGAGAGAGGGGGGACAGATGCTGGATAGAGAGAGAGGGGGGACAGATGCTGGATAGAGAGAGAGTGGAGACAGATGCTGGATAGAGAGAGAGTGGAGACAGATGCTGGATAGAGAGAGAGGGGGGACAGATGCTGGATAGAGAGAGAGTGGAGACAGATGCTGGATAGAGAGAGAGGGGAGGCAGATGCTGGATAGAGAGAGGGGGGACAGATGCTGGATAGAGAGAGAGGGGGACAGATGCTGGATAGAGAGAGAGGGGGGACAGATGCTGGATAGAGAGAGAGGGGGGACAGATGCTGGATAGAGAGAGTGGAGACAGATGCTGGATAGAGAGAGAGGGGGGACAGATACTGGGCAGAGAGAGAGGGGGGGCAGATGCTGGATAGAGAGAGAGGGGGGACAGATGCTGGATAGAGAGAGGGGGGGGACAGATGCTGGATAGAGAGAGAGGGGGGACAGATGCTGGATAGAGAGAGAGGGGGGACAGATGCTGGATAGAGAGAGAGGGGGGACAGATGCTGGATAGAGAGAGAGGGGGGACAGATGCTGGATAGAGAGAGAGGGGGGACAGATGCTGGATAGAGAGAGGGGGGGGACAGATGCTGGATAGAGAGAGAGGGGGGACAGATGCTGGATAGAGAGAGAGGGGGGACAGATGCTGGATAGAGAGAGAGGGGGGACAGATGCTGGATAGAGAGAGAGGGGGATAGATGCTGGATAGAGAGAGAGGGGGATAGATACTGGATAGAGAGAGAGTGGGGACAGATGCTGGATAGAGAGAGAGGGGGGACAGATGCTGGATAGAGAGAGAGGGGGGACAGATGCTGGATAGAGAGAGAGGGGGGACAGATGCTGGATAGAGAGAGAGGGGGGACAGATGCTGGATAGAGAGAGAGGGGGGACAGATGCTGGATAGAGAGAGAGGGGGGACAGATGCTGGATAGAGAGAGAGGGGGGACAGATGCTGGATAGAGAGAGAGTGGAGACAGATGCTGGATAGAGAGAGAGTGGAGACAGATGCTGGATAGAGAGAGAGGGGGGGCAGATGCTGGATAGAGAGAGGGGGGACAGATGCTGGATAGAGAGAGAGGGGGATAGATACTGGGCAGAGAGAGAGGGGGGACAGATGCTGGATAGAGAGAGAGGGGGGACAGATGCTGGATAGAGAGAGGGGGGGGGACAGATGCTGGATAGAGAGAGAGGGGGGACAGATGCTGGATAGAGAGAGGGGGGATAGATACTGGGCAGAGAGAGAGGGGGGACAGATGCTGGATAGAGAGAGAGGGGGGACAGATGCTGGATAGAGAGAGGGGGGGGACAGATGCTGGATAGAGAGAGATGGGGGACAGATGCTGGATAGAGAGAGAGTGGAGACAGATGCTGGATAGAGAGAGAGGGGGACAGATGCTGGATAGAGAGAGGGGGGACAGATGCTGGATAGAGAGAGAGGGGGGACAGATGCTGGATAGAGAGAGAGGGGGACAGATGCTGGATAGAGAGAGAGGGGGATAGATGCTGGATAGAGAGAGAGGGGAGGCAGATGCTGGATAGAGAGAGAGGGGGGACAGATGCTGGATAGAGAGAGAGGGGGGACAGATGCTGGATAGAGAGAGGGGGGACAGATGCTGGATAGAGAGAGAGGGGGGACAGATGCTGGATAGAGAGAGAGTGGAGACAGATGCTGGATAGAGAGAGAGTGGAGACAGATGCTGGATAGAGAGAGAGGGGGGACAGATGCTGGATAGAGAGAGAGTGGAGACAGATGCTGGATAGAGAGAGAGGGGGGACAGATGCTGGATAGAGAGAGAGGGGGGACAGATGCTGGGCAGAGAGAGTGGAGACAGATGCTGGATAGAGAGAGTGGAGGCAGATGCTGGATAGAGAGAGAGGGGGGACAGATGCTGGATAGAGAGAGAGGGGGGACAGATGCTGGATAGAGAGAGAGGGGGGACAGATGCTGGATAGAGAGAGAGTGGAGACAGATGCTGGATAGAGAGAGGGGGGACAGATGCTGGATAGAGAGAGAGGGGGGACAGATGCTGGATAGAGAGAGAGGGGGGACAGGTGCTGGATAGAGAGAGAGGGTGGACAGATGCTGGATAGAGAGAGAGGGGGGACAGATGCTGGATAGAGAGAGAGGGGGGACAGATGCTGGATAGAGAGAGGGGGGACAGATGCTGGATAGAGAGAGAGTGGAGGCAGATGCTGGATAGAGAGAGGGGGATAGATACTGGGCAGAGAGAGAGGGGGGACAGATGCTGGATAGAGAGAGAGGGGGGACAGATGCTGGATAGAGAGAGAGGGGGGACAGATGCTGGATAGAGAGAGAGTGGAGACAGATGCTGGATAGAGAGAGAGGGGGGACAGATGCTGGATAGAGAGAGAGGGGGACAGATGCTGGATAGAGAGAGGGGGGACAGATGCTGGATAGAGAGAGAGTGGAGACAGATGCTGGATAGAGAGAGAGTGGAGACAGATGCTGGATAGAGAGAGAGGGGGGACAGATGCTGGATAGAGAGAGAGGGGAGGCAGATGCTGGATAGAGAGAGAGGGGGGACAGATGCTGGATAGAGAGAGGGGGGGGACAGATGCTGGATAGAGAGAGAGGGGGGACAGATGCTGGATAGAGAGAGAGGGGGGACAGATGCTGGATAGAGAGAGAGGGGGGACAGATGCTGGATAGAGAGAGAGGGGGATAGATACTGGATAGAGAGAGAGGGGAGGCAGATGCTGGATAGAGAGAGAGGGGAGGCAGATGCTGGATAGAGAGAGGGGGGATAGATGCTGGATAGAGAGAGAGGGGGGACAGATGCTGGATAGAGAGAGAGGGGGGACAGATGCTGGATAGAGAGAGAGGGGGGACAGATGCTGGATAGAGAGAGAGGGGAGGCAGATGCTGGATAGAGAGAGGGGGGATAGATACTGGATAGAGAGAGAGGGGAGGCAGATGCTGGATAGAGAGAGAGGGGAGGCAGATGCTGGATAGAGAGAGGGGGGATAGATACTGGATAGAGAGAGAGGGGAGGCAGATGCTGGATAGAGAGAGAGGGGGGACAGATGCTGGATAGAGAGAGAGTGGAGGCAGATGCTGGATAGAGAGAGAGTGGAGACAGATGCTGGATAGAGAGAGGGGGGATAGATACTGGGCAGAGAGAGTGGAGACAGATGCTGGATAGAGAGAGAGGGGGGACAGATGCTGGATAGAGAGAGAGGGGGATAGATACTGGATAGAGAGAGAGGGGGGACAGATGCTGGATAGAGAGAGGGGGGATAGATACTGGATAGAGAGAGAGGGGAGGCAGATGCTGGATAGAGAGAGAGGGGGGACAGATGCTGGATAGAGAGAGAGTGGAGGCAGATGCTGGATAGAGAGAGAGGGGGGACAGATGCTGGATAGAGAGAGAGTGGAGACAGATGCTGGATAGAGAGAGGGGGGACAGATGCTGGATAGAGAGAGAGGGGGATAGATACTGGATAGAGAGAGAGGGGAGGCAGATGCTGGATAGAGAGAGAGGGGGATAGATGCTGGATAGAGAGAGGGGGGGACAGATGCTGGATAGAGAGAGAGGGGGGACAGATGCTGGATAGAGAGAGAGGGGAGGCAGATGCTGGATAGAGAGAGAGGGGGACAGATGCTGGATAGAGAGAGAGGGGGATAGATGCTGGATAGAGAGAGAGGGGAGGCAGATGCTGGATAGAGAGAGAGGGGGGACAGATGCTGGATAGAGGGAGAGGGGGGACAGATGCTGGATAGAGAGAGAGGGGAGGCAGATGCTGGATAGAGAGAGAGGGGGATAGATACTGGGCAGAGAGAGTGGAGACAGATGCTGGATAGAGAGAGAGGGGGGACAGATGCTGGATAGAGAGAGAGGGGGATAGATACTGGATAGAGAGAGAGGGGGGACAGATGCTGGATAGAGAGAGAGGGGGACAGATGCTGGATAGAGAGAGAGGGGGATAGATGCTGGATAGAGAGAGAGTGGAGACAGATGCTGGATAGAGAGAGAGGGGGGACAGATGCTGGATAGAGAGAGAGGGGGATAGATACTGGATAGAGAGAGAGGGGGGACAGATGCTGGATAGAGAGAGGGGGGATAGATACTGGATAGAGAGAGAGGGGAGGCAGATGCTGGATAGAGAGAGAGGGGGGACAGATGCTGGATAGAGAGAGAGTGGAGGCAGATGCTGGATAGAGAGAGAGGGGGGACAGATGCTGGATAGAGAGAGAGTGGAGACAGATGCTGGATAGAGAGAGGGGGGACAGATGCTGGATAGAGAGAGAGGGGGATAGATACTGGATAGAGAGAGAGGGGAGGCAGATGCTGGATAGAGAGAGAGGGGGATAGATGCTGGATAGAGAGAGAGGGGGGACAGATGCTGGATAGAGAGAGAGGGGAGGCAGATGCTGGATAGAGAGAGAGGGGGGACAGATGCTGGATAGAGAGAGAGTGGAGACAGATGCTGGATAGAGAGAGGGGGGACAGATGCTGGATAGAGAGAGAGGGGGATAGATACTGGATAGAGAGAGAGGGGAGGCAGATGCTGGATAGAGAGAGAGGGGGATAGATGCTGGATAGAGAGAGAGGGGGGACAGATGCTGGATAGAGAGAGAGGGGAGGCAGATGCTGGATAGAGAGAGGGGGGACAGATGCTGGATAGAGAGAGAGGGGGGGACAGATGCTGGATAGAGAGAGAGTGGAGGCAGATGCTGGATAGAGAGAGAGGGGGGACAGATGCTGGATAGAGAGAGAGAGTGGAGACAGATGCTGGATAGAGAGAGGGGGGACAGATGCTGGATAGAGAGAGAGGGGGATAGATACTGGATAGAGAGAGAGGGGAGGCAGATGCTGGATAGAGAGAGAGGGGGATAGATGCTGGATAGAGAGAGAGGGGGGACAGATGCTGGATAGAGAGAGAGGGGAGGCAGATGCTGGATAGAGAGAGGGGGGACAGATGCTGGATAGAGAGAGAGGGGGATAGATACTGGATAGAGAGAGAGGGGAGGCAGATGCTGGATAGAGAGAGGGGGGACAGATGCTGGATAGAGAGAGAGGGGGGGACAGATGCTGGATAGAGAGAGAGGGGGGACAGATGCTGGATAGAGAGAGAGGGGAGGCAGATGCTGGATAGAGAGAGAGGGGGACAGATGCTGGATAGAGAGAGAGGGGGATAGATGCTGGATAGAGAGAGAGGGGAGGCAGATGCTGGATAGAGAGAGAGGGGGGACAGATGCTGGATAGAGAGAGAGGGGGGACAGATGCTGGATAGAGAGAGAGGGGAGGCAGATGCTGGATAGAGAGAGAGGGGGACAGATGCTGGATAGAGAGAGAGGGGGATAGATGCTGGATAGAGAGAGAGGGGAGGCAGATGCTGGATAGAGAGAGAGTGGAGACAGATGCTGGATAGAGAGAGAGGGGGACAGATGCTGGATAGAGAGAGAGGGGGATAGATACTGGGCAGAGAGAAGAAGGGAGGCAGATGCCTGGGAGATGGGGGGGGGGCAGATTCTGGGCAGAGAGGGGGGAGCAGCAGTGGTGCAAGTAGAAAAATGTCACATTGGCGCGCGCATCAAAAAAATGGGTGTGGCCAAATGCCACATGGGGCGTAGCCAATTAAAATGGGGGCGTGATATACATATGGGGGGCAGATACACATATGACCCCAATAGTGCCAGATACACGTTGCCCCACAGTGCCAGATATATATTGCCCCACAGTGCCAGATACAGAAATGCCCCACAGTGCCAGATACACATTGCCCCACAGTGCCAGATACACCAATGCCCCCACTGTGTCAGATATACATTGCCCCCCAGTGCCAGATACAGAAATGCCCCCACAGTGCCAGATATGCCCCCAATGCCAGATACACATGTCCTAACGGTGCCCCCCCCCCCCCCCCTGCTGTCCTGCGTGTGAGGAGAGGAGAGCGCAGTGCGGGTGTCTACCTTCAATTAGGCGCCAATCCGTGAGCCAATCAAAGCTCGCCTTCCGGCAGCCAATCAGGAGCCTTGGTTGCCGGTCCGCGAGCTCTGATTGGCTCACGGGCCGGCGCCGAATTGAAGGTAGACACTGAGGGACAGGAGAGGCGCACGCTGCGCTCTCCTTCCCTCACAGCAGCAGTGCGGTGAGCAGCAGCGGAGGGAGGGACCCACCGTTAACTTCTTAAGGGTACACCGTACCCGCGTGTACCCACCCACTTGCACTTCTGGGAGGCAGATGGTGGGTGGATAGAGAGAGAGAGAGAGAGAGAGAGAGAGAGGGGGGGATAGATGCTGGGCAGAGAGAAGAGGGGAGGCAGATGGTGGATAGGGAGGAGAGGAGGCAGAAGCTGGGCAGAGAGAGGGGAGACAGCTGCTGGATAGTGAGAAGGGGGGAGGGGTAGATGCTGGGCAGAGAGAAGCGGGGAGACAGATGCCTGTCTGCATGCCTGAGGGGGGGTGGGGGCAGATGCGGAGGAGGAGAGGAGGCAGATGCTAGGCAGAGAGAGGGGAGACAGATGGTGGGTGGGTGGATAGAGAGAGTGAGAGGGGGGGATAGATGCTGGGCAGAGAGAAGAGGGAAGGCAGATGGTGGGTGGGTGGAGAGAGAGAGAGAGAGAGAGAGAGAAAGAGAGAGAGAGGAGGGGATAGATGCTGGGCAGAGAGAAGAGGGAAGCAGATGGTGGGTGGGTGGATAGAGAGAGAGAGAGGGGGGGATAGATGCTGGGCAGAAAGAAGAGGGGAAGCAGATGGTGGGTGTAGAGAGAGAGAGAGAGAGAGAGAGGGGGGGATAGATGCTGGGCAGAAAGAAGAGGGGAAGCAGATGGTGGGTGGGTGGATAGAGAGAGGGGGGGGATAGATGCTGGGCAGAGAGAAGAGGGAAGCAGATGGTGGGTGGGTGGATAGAGAGAGGGGGGGGGATAGATGCTGGGCAGAGAGAAGAGGGAAGCAGATGGTGGATAGGGAGGAGAGGAGGCAGAAGCTGGGCAGAGAGAGGGGAGACAGCTGCTGGATAGAGAGAAGGGGGGGATAGATGCTGGGCAGAGAGAAGCGGGGAGACAGATGCCTGGAAGATGAGAGGGGGGGGGGGGTGGCAGATGCTGGGGAGGAGAGGAGGCAGATGCTAGGCAGAGAGAGGGGAGACAGATGGTGGGTGGGTGGATAGAGAGAGTGAGAGGGGGGGATAGATGCTGGGCAGAGAGAAGAGGGAAGGCAGATGGTGGGTGGGTGGAGAGAGAGAGAAAGAGAGAGAGAGAGAGAGGAGGGGATAGATGCTGGGCAGAGAGAAGAGGGAAGCAGATGGTGGGTGGGTGGATAGAGAGAGAGAGAGAGGGGGGGATAGATGCTGGGCAGAAAGAAGAGGGGAAGCAGATGGTGGGTGGGTGGGTGGATAGAGAGAGAGAGAGAGAGAGAGAGGAGGGGATAGATGCTGGGCAGAGAGAAGAGGGAAGCAGATGGTGGGTGGGTGGATAGAGAGAGGGGGGGGGGATAGATGCTGGGCAGAGAGAAGAGGGAAGCAGATGGTGGGTGGGTGGATAGAGAGAGAGAGAGGGGGGGATAGATGCTGGGCAGAAAGAAGAGGGGAAGCAGATGGTGGGTGGGTGGGTGGGTGGGTGGATAGAGAGAGAGAGAGAGAGAGAGAGAGAGGGGGGGATAGATGCTGGGCAGAAAGAAGAGGGGAAGCAGATGGTGGGTGGGTGGATAGAGAGAGGGGGGGGGATAGATGCTGGGCAGAGAGAAGAGGGGAAGCAGATGGTGGGTGGGTGGGTGGGTGGATAGAGAGAGGGGGGGGGGATAGATGCTGGGCAGAGAGAAGAGGGAAGCAGATGGTGGGTGGGTGGATAGAGAGAGAGAGAGGGGGGGATAGATGCTGGGCAGAAAGAAGAGGGGAAGCAGATGGTGGGTGGGTGGATAGAGAGAGGGGGGGGGATAGATGCTGGGCAGAGAGAAGAGGGGAGGCAGATGCTGAGGAGAAGGGTGACAGAGATAGACAGACATGAGCAGTTACTGTGGAGACAGAGGAGGCAAGTTTAACCTTTTCAGTGGTATGCCCGGAAATCTTCCGGGGCTCCGGGCATGTTACTGACTGATTACCCGGGGACAGCCGTGCTGCGTGCACGTCACCCGGGAATCAGCATAAGCTATTATGAGTTACGCCCGCCCCCGGCCTACTATTGCCCGGGGGGCAGGCTTAGCTGTAAACTGGCTTATGCTGATTGCGGCGGCCGCGAATCAGTGCTGGAGCTGGTGATCCCCGCGGTTGATTGTCAGACGAATACCTCACTCTGCCCATCCATCCACACGCACACACACACACACACACACACACACACACACACACACACACACACACACACACACTCTCACACACACACACACACACACACACACACACACACACACACACACACACACACACACACACACACACACACACACTGTGAGATTCTCCATGTTCCAGGGGTCAGGGGAGCATTTGACAGCTCCTCCAATCAGAGGCCCTTCTAATAAGCGTGTGCCGATCTACTCCAATCACAGCTCGGCACATGCTCTTCTAACACTCATGCTGAGATCAGGAAGGAGAGGCACCACAGTGAGTTGCAGGGACTTACCCTGCCGCTGCTCTCTGCTGCCGGTGCTGCTGCCTGTCAGTATGACAGGTGCAGGGACTGCAACAGCAGCAGAGTAGTAGAGCAGAGAAAGCGCCTCTCCATCACGGCGCCTCTCTGCTTTGCAGACTCTGCTGAGCGGATAGCGCCAGTCCTGCCCAGTTGTAGCAGCTTCTTCTACCAACTTTGCCGTGCATGTGGATCTGAGTCCTCAATCAGTGCACTGGACCAGAGAGTAGCTACCAAGAATAAGAGACAGGAGCCTTACCATGAGGTGGGGGAATGTGTATTTAGAAAGTGTAGTTCTGTCTCCTACTGATTCTATTATGTTTGTGTATTTATTATGGGATGTATAACCTTTTCCTGACCACTTATTTAATATTATAGTATTTAAATGTTTAATACAGCCTATACTATAGACCAGTGGTTCTCTAACTATGTGCTGTGGCACCCTGGGGTGCCTCGGGACACTTGCAGGGGTGCCTTGGATTGGTGGTCCAGGACCAATTCAGATTATTAATGGTGAATGTAATAGGCAAAACCAGGGCTGGTGGCCGCTAATCATAACATATGTGGACAAACAGAAGCAAATCTTGTCCCTCACCACAGAATTGAGCCTAAGGATGACATATAAACACAATTTACTTCATTTAATATTTTTTTCTAAATTTATCAATAAGAAAATTTAGGCCTACGGCTGCCGTGAAAAAAAAATTCTGATACTTCTGGGTGCCGTGACTCAAAAACCCCTGTTATAGACCACCCATAGTGTTAAACAGTAATACTGTATCCAGTGTATAAAAAGACCAGTGTTTACAATGTTTAATGTCTCAGTCAGCGCTATGGTCATCACACTGGCCGACTCACCTGCGTTATACAGCGGTGCGGGCACTAACGGGCATTTCAGCATTGGAAAGCTCAGCGAGATTGCGCTGTTGAAAATGTGCTTTCGAAAGTCGACACTAAATATAAATTCACTCAATTTTGTAGAGAATTAAATGATTTATGACTTTGATTCATTATCTACCATTTTATTGTGATGCTCCTTTTTGATAGGCCTTCCTACCTTTACGTCTGTCTGTTATTGCCCAGTTCTATTACTGTTGTTCTAATTGTAAAGCGCAACGGAATATGCTGCGCTATATAAGAGACTGCTAATAAATAAATAAAATATGCTGCTTTTAGTTGTGAGTCTTATAGGAGGATCATGGAGTCAAAATGTTGAAAATGACATTGCTGACAGGTTAGGCTGCGGAGGGGGAGGGGGCGGGGTTAGGGTCAGGGATTAGTGTTAGAGGAACTTCGGAGGATCGGATGTCCGACCCTGAAGTGACAATTACATGAATACCTGGAACCTGAAGATGCCACTACAGCCGTCGGGAGCAGGTAAGTCACCACGGGGCCATCAGGGTATGTCCACATTCTAAACACTAAATCTAACAAAATTGACCTATAGTAAATATGCCTTACAGGAGGAGAAGGCACCAACCAATCCGGTGCAGCGGAGCAGTCGGACAAACTACCGGCTGACATGTGCCGATGACCCAACGATAGCTACAGAAATCACATGATAGCCTCTAAAGGGTGTGCAGCAGAATATTAGGATATTGGGGGAAATTCAGACTTGACCGTAGCAGCAAATTTGTTAGCTAATGGGCAAAACCATGTGGGCAGATGTAACAGGTGCAGAGAGAGTTAGATTTGGGGTACAAACAAATGTGTCACGTCTGTATTTTGTAATATTTAATTTGTGTTGAATTGCATGTCATTTGTACTGTATGTACTGTATGGTGATTAATATTTTCTCCATAGTGACTTCCCTGGACCCACGTCCTCTTACTCCCCTTTAAATTGGGTGACGTTCAAGACCCTGGCTGTTGGGATCCCGGCAGCCGAAATACTGAGTGCTGGAATAATGACACCCGTCAGAAAACTGATGCCGGAACCCACAAAATGTCAGGATTCTGACGCCGGAATCCCGACACCTGGAATCCTGAAGGTAAGTATAGTCTGGAGGGTTAGAGTCAGCCTGCGGGGGAGGGGTGATATCTTTAGCCGCCACCCGGGGCGGTTAGGGTTGGGCTGCAGGGGGGGGGGGGGGTTGCAGGGAGGGGTGGCAGGGTTAGGCACCACCAGGGGGGTTTGGTTTACGCACTAAGGCGGGAACTTTAGGATTAGGCTGCGGGGTGTTAGGTTTAGGCACTAGCTGGGGAGGTTAGGGTTGGGCACTGATGCCGGAGGTTAGGCTGCGGGGGGAGGGGGGGAGGCTTAGGCACTAAGGCAGGGACGTTAGGGTTAGGCTGCTGGGTGTTAGGTTTAGGCACTAGCTGGGGAGGTTAGGGTTGGGCACTGATGCCGGAGGTTAGGCTGCGGGGGGATGGGGGGAGGCTTAGGCACTAAGGCAGGGACGTTATGGTTAGGCTGCTGGGTGGTGGTGGTGGGGGTAGGTTTAGGCACTAGCCAGGGAAGTTTGGGTTAGGCACAAATGCGGGAGGTTAGGGTTAGGCTGCGGGCGGAGGGGGGTAGGCTTAAGCACTAAGGCGGGGGCGTTAGGGTTAGGCTGCTGGGCGGTAGTGGGGTGGGGGGTAGGTTTAGGCACTCGCCAGGGCGATTAGGGTTGGGCACTAATGCAGGAGGTTAGGGTTAGGCTGTGATAAGGGAGAGTTAGGGTTAGGGGGATAGGGGGGAGTTAGAATGCTGTCGGAGTCTTCATTATCGGGATGCCGGCATCGGTATTCTGATCGACGGCATCCCATACACCGGGATATCATACTCAACCCTTTAAATCATCTGCTAGATAATTCTATTTATCAAGGCTGTCACGTTACGTCATTTTACTGTGTGTATGGGGCTGGCCTCTCTTCTACAGTATGGGGTGGGTACAGCTCGTGGAATCCTTGCCAGAGACGAAGGAAGAATTGCTGGAACCATCTGCACCCCTCTGTGCCCACACGAGCACACGGGGTACTGTACCACACATTCATTCTAAAAACACCTTGCTGTGAGTAATTGCAAAAAGTAAAAGACTTGTAAACTTTGCCTAACTAGCAATCTGTGGTAGATTTTTAATGCCATTTAAAAACTCATTTCAAACATGCTCATTTTAAATTGTCCTTATCACATATCAAGGGCACGATCACTCAGCCGAGACCCCCGCACTAATCCGCTTTCATCTGGATGTTATGTGGAGGATCAGTCAAGATTCTGAGGATGATAAAACAAAACATTTTTATGTGACCACATTTTGGCAGAGCCGCAGCTTCTCCAGCGCGCTGGTTGTGTATACATAAATATCAATGATTGCTCGGGGATACAGTCCTCCGAGATCTGAACGCAGTGGACATATGTCTTCATTCATTCTTACTTCAGTATGTTATTATGTTTGTTAAATCTCTTATTGAAATAATTAGGACGCCGGCCGGCTGTGTTGAACCTCGACCTGCGTTTTAACTCTCAGCGGGGACCAATCAGGGAGCTGCTCCTGCATATTGCCCACGGGTGATGCTCGCTGATTGGTTCCTTGTGTCGGTCAGACCACAGGTCACAGCTTAAGTAAGTAAATAAGAAAGTGTGAATTGCGCCAGGACGTCACGTTTGCTCAGATCACAGCGTCCGGGGTGTATTTTTAGCAGCAGCATTTTATTAAACCCTTGTGAATAGGGCTCCAATGTGACCTAAGGTTCTCCCAGATCCCCAAATCTACCCTATACTTCCTCTAAGATCCCACAAAGGTAAAACAGTTCTTACTTTTTATTCCCACTTATCCTGTTTACTAGGGTGCACCTGGAGCCTAAATTATGGAAAAAGATCAAATTGTGAGTTAATGATTATGGGTGAAAAATAGGGACTGTCCTAGTAAAATTGGAAAACATGAGAGCCCTAATTGTAGCCAACGTTTCCTGGCCTTGGAATAAAGCAAGATGGGCAACTGATAAGATACTGTAAATATTTACTGATACCTGTAAACCTATAATACGGTGGCAGTAGCGGATCTTGCTATGGGTAAGCAGGATTTTTGCACTGGGCGCCACCTTCAGGAGGGCGCCGCTGCCATCCGGAGAGCACCGCCGCCGTGGCAAGATCCGCTACTGGTGCTGGTGCCGTGCGCGATGAAGTCATCGTGCACCGCACGGCATTATGGGAGCGGCACATAGATGCTAGAGGTCATAATTGACCTCTAGTGTCTATGCGGTGCTATGGGAGAGACGTCATGACATTTCTCCCATAGATCCGAGGAGCGTCGGCCGGAGACGGAGGACAGCAGCAGTCGGGAAGCAGGAGCGGGATGTGAGTATTAATTTTTATTTTTTTGTAAGCGGCGCAACTAGGGGGCACAACTCTACAGGGGGCACAGTACTGGGGGCAATACTACTGGAGGCACAACTCTACAGGGGGCACAGTACTGGGGGCAATACTACTGGAGGCACAACTCTACAGGTGGAACAGTACTGGGGGCAATACTAATGGGGGCATAACTCTACAGGTGGAACAGTACTGGGGGCAATACTACTGGAGGCACAACTCTACAGGGGGCACAGTACTGGGGGCAATACTAATGGGGGCATAACTCTACAGGTGGAACAGTACTGGGGGCAATACTAATGGGGGCATAACTCTACAGGTGGAACAGTACTGGGGGCAATACTACTGGGGGCACAACTCTACAGGGGGCACAGTACTGGGGGCAATACTACTGGAGGCACAACTCTACAGGGGGCACAGTACTGAGGGCAATACTAATGGGGGCATAACTCTACAGGTGGAACAGTACTGGGGGCAATACTACTGGGGGCACAACTCTACAGGGGGCACAGTACTGGGGGCACAACTCTACAGGGGGCACAGTACTGGGGGCAATACTACAGGGGGCACAACTATACAGGGGGCACAGTACTGGGGGCAATACTACTGGGGGCACAACTCTACAGGGGGCAAAACTCTACAGGGGGCACACTATTGGGGGCAATACTACTGGGGGCACAACTCTACAGGGGGCACAGTACTGGGGGCAATACTACTGGGGTCAAAACTCTACAGCGGGCACAGTACTGGGGCAATACTACTGTGGGCAAAGCTACAGGGGGCACAGTACTGGGGCAATACTACTGTGGGCAAAGCTACAGGGGGCACAGAACTGGGGTCAATATTACTGTGGGCACAGCTACAGGGGGCACAGAACTGGGGGCAATACTACTGTGGGCACAGCTACAGGGGGCACAGTACTGGGGTCAATATTACTGTGGGCACAGCTACAGGGGGCACAGTACTGAGGGCACAACTACTGAGGCCACAGCTACAGGGGGCATAACTTACCACGCCCATTCTCCATTAAGCCACGCCCCTATTTTTTGCCCTGGGTGCCACAAGGTCTAGATCCGGCCCTGTACGGTGGATAAATATAGGCATATTCCTTTAAACGGGTTGGAGCTGTAGTGCCGGCAGTAGTGATCACGAAGGTTAGTATACCGAGACCGGGAACCCGGCCGCCAGAATGCCGGCAGGGGGGTGAGCATAACAGAGCCCCTTGCGGGTTCACTGCACTCGCCACGCTGCGGGCTTGGCTGCTCCCTGCGCTCGCCACATGTTCTATTCCCCCTCTGTGGGTGTCATGGACACTTATGAGTGGGAATAGCCCCTGTTAGCTGGCATTCCAGCTGGCGGCATTGTCAGCATTCAGGTTTCCGGCGTTGGTTTCCTAACCGCCGAGATCCCGACCGCCGGCGTATCAACTGCATCCCCTTTAAACCAGGATACTCATGGATTACACCGGTTCCAGATGAAATGCAGGCTTAACATCAGCCACCACAGGGGATGTAGTTATGTGACCGGCGGTCAGGAGACAACACCTCCCCCTACATCCCACCCACTGAGAATCCTGACAGTCGGCATGCCGACTAGAAGGGGCTATTCCCACGACACAGAGCGGGGATAGAACCTGCGGTCGCCACCAAGCCCGCAGCGTGGTGAGCACAGCGGGCCCGCAAGGGGCTTGTTGCCCCACCCCCCCGGCAGGCATTCCGCTGCCGGGATACCGGCGGAGGTTTATGCTGAGACCGCGCGGTCACGCATACCAAACCCAGCCACAGAACCTGTGTAATTCACAAGTGTCCCGGTTTAAAAGGATAGTATGATGAGCTTAGCTATATACAGTCTATGGATAACTAAGGGGGACATTTACTAAGTAGTGATAAGAGCGGAGAAGTGAGCCAGTGGAAAAGTTGCCCATGGCAACCAGTCAGCACTGAAGTAACATCTATAATTTGCATACTATAAAATGATACAGAGCTGCTGATTGGTTGATGGGGCCACTTCTCCACTGGCTCACTTCTCCGCTCTTATCACTGCTTAGTAAATGTCCCCTGAAAGAGATGAGGCTGAGCGCTGTCCAGTTTCTTGCCCTTCTCTATTTGTGGATGTTGCCTAATATTGGGCCTGGTTCAGAGTTGGACGCAATGACGATGTTCACGAACTGTAGTTGCTACTGTGTGAAAATCCCTAAAATATCCTAAGGCAGGGACGTGCAGTCAGGGGAGGCAGTTAATGATGAAAAGAATAAAAAGAAGATACTTATGACACATGTTCTGTGTCATAAGTATGTTCTTTATATTATTCTAGTAATTTGAAAGTGTAAATACCTTGTAAATTAATTTCTGCGGCACCGAGAGCGGTGCCGCACGCTGGCCATTGTGAAAGTCCGGAAGCAGGGGGCGGATAGGGGGCGGAGCCAATCAGAGGACTGGAAAAGGCCATATAAAATAACAGTGGAAGCGGCACCAGTACAAGTGCCGCAGAGCAGCAGGGGCATGCTTTCAGCGTATATGAAAGCACGCCCCTGTCTCTGTGATTGGGCAGCAGCTGTCTCTGCGGCTGCCAGAACGGTGTGGGGCAAGGAAGCGATGCGCCAATGAAGAGAGTCCCGCCACCGGAGAAAAGGACCCGCAAAGCTGGAGGAGATCACCGGACGCTGGCTGCAGCGGGACCAGAGGCGATCACGGCTGCTGAAGAGGACCCCCTGCTGCATAACCAGGGTGCGGTGCAGGCAGTGAGAGCGGAGCTCTGTGGAAAGACCCCCGCAGTGAGTACCCTGCCTTGAGGACCCCAGGTGTCAGACCCGGAGACAGTGGCGTCATGAGGGGTGTCTCCCTTCCATGGGGTGACACCAAATCATACTTGCCAACTCCTGTTCTGGCAAACTTTCTCCCGCTGGCTGCTCCGCAGAGCCCTCTGAATCCCCCAGTCCCGTCAGGGATCAGGATCACGCATGCGCGAGTCCGGCCACGACCGGCACCGCGGGCCCGTGGGTAGCGTTGCCCACCCTGCCCAGCAGATCCAGCCAAAATGGAGACAGTGCACAGTATCCCTCTCCAGCGGCCGTAGCAGCAGCAGATCCGTCTCCCCGCATGCTGGAAGCTGCAGGAAGAGAGACATCAAGTGATGGGGGACAGTGGTGTAGGTTCGTCACAGTTGCCCGGAGGCAAGTTCATACCAGTTGCCTCCCCCCTTATATTTAGATAAATCAGTGCCGTAACTAGGCATTTTAGCGCTGTGTGCAAGAAACGACATTGGCGCCCCCCCATGCAAGATAGTGGCGTGGTTTTATGGGGAATGGGCGTGGCCACAAAATAATAGAAATTCATACTACGGTGCACAGTAGTCTCCATTATTCAAATTACGCTGCACAGTAGCGCCACTACACCAGGTAGAGCCCCTTTTATACATTACAGCAGACAGCGTCCCCCTTTTAACACATTACAGCAGACAGTCCCCCTTTTAACACATTACGGCAGACAGCGTCCCCTTTTTTACACATTACGGCAGACAGCGTCCCCTTTTTTACACATTACGGCAAACAGCGTCCCCTTTTTTATACATTACGGCAGACAGCGTCCCCTTTTTTTACACATTACGGCAGACAGCGTCCCCTTTTTACACATTACGGCAGACAGCGTCCCCCTTTTTACACATTACGGCAGACAGCGTCCCCTTTTTACACATTACGGCAGACAGCGTCCCCATTTTTAAACAGTACGGCAGACAGCGTCCCCCTTTTTACACATTACGGCAGACAGCGTCCCCTTTTTACACATTACGGCAGACAGCGTCCCCTTTTTACACATTACGGCAGACCGTGTCCCTCTTTATACACATTGCAGCAGCCAGCGTCCCCCTTTTTACACATTATGGCAGACGGTGTCCCCCTGAGAGAGAGAGAGAGAGAGAGAGAGAGAGAGAGAGAAAGAGAGAGAGAGAGATATATACTTACCATCTCCCCGCTGACAGGCTCCTCGTGCTGGCAGCTCCCTCGGTGCAGGCATCGGACAAGGAGGAGGAGGGAGGGGGACTGGAGCCGCAGCAGCGCTATTTCATTGGTAGTAAGCGCCGCTGCAGCTGTCCCCTCTCCTTCCGTATTGGCTGCCCAGAGCTGCTGTGGATGCTGGGATGAAGGAACCGCATCCCAGCATCCACAGCAGCGCCGGGCAGCCAATACGGAAGGAGAGGGGACAGCTGCAGCGGCGCTTACTACCAATGAAATAGCGCTGCTGCGGCTCCAGTCCCCCTCCCTTCTCCGCTGCCCGGCGCTGCTCTTCCTCCACAGCGCGGCGGCGAACACAGCAGAGGCGGCATGTAATGAGTCAATTTGACTCATTACAAGCCGCTGGCCGTTGCACCCTCAGGGCAACTGCGCTGTGTGCCAGGCCCACCTGGCACACACGTAGTTACGGCCCTGAGATAAATATATGTATGTACGTGTGCATATATGTACGTGTGCGTGTGTATGGAGTGTTCTGAATTTTTTTCATATACTGTATATATACATTTCATTGTCTTTTATTTTAAATCACACATTTCTTAGCAGTCCTACCCAGGGTTAGAACCCACTGACAGCAGACACTTTACTGATGGAGCTATTTGCTCCAGTACAGGAAGCATGAGAATTGTAACTATATGAAGTTATGTGTAATTGTCAGAGAAGTATCTTCATATAGTGAAAAGATAGCGGCAGCCATCAATTAACTTACTTCAATGGGGTCACAGAATGGGGGGAGAAGAGCCCCCCTTCAGAGCAGGAGCCCGGCAGCAGATGACTCCATTGCCTCCCAGAGTTCTGCCTCTGATGGGGGAGCTGGCTTGGTGGGGAGATTGACAGTCTGGAGGCGGCTGGGGAATGCTCTTTCAAGGTAACTGACGACCCCACTGTGATCACTGATCTCCAACTGCAGCTTGGCAGAGGTGACCAGTTCTGTCAGGACTTGCATGTTTGTGTGTGTATTTTTGCAAGGGGGTGGGGATTGGATTAGTCGTTTACCACTGGGTTTATACTGCACCCACCGCTGCTGTACATCAAGCTCTCATTGTGGGCCACTGGGTTTGTAAAGTATCCGCCCACGCAGCACTGTGACCAGGGAAGCACGCTTAATACCCCTTTTAGACCACCTGAGGCAGGTCACACCAGGGAGCCTGACACGGATGCTTCCCAGCTGCAACCCGCCTCAGGCCCCTTGCCATCGCCGTTTCCAACCCAGCATATTGCCAGGGTGGTGACGTTAGTGGTGACGCTGCGGGGGTGGCGCTTAGAGATCACATGATCTCCAAGCGCCGCCCGTCCACACAAAGTGAACAGGAAACAGGTCACATCGACCCAGCTTCCCGTTCACACAGCACAGTGAGCCGGGTTCAACCCTGCTCGCTACCCAAGTTGGAATACCGGGTCGCAAAACCCAAATTATTCCAACTGAGCCCTTTCAGACCACACAGCAACACTGGTTATGCACGCTCATGTGCAATAACCCGTGTTCAAAGCTGGCATCCATCAGTAATGTGACTGGCGGTCTCCTGACCGCCGTCACATAACTACATCCCGATTACTTATATAATGCAGTGAGAGAGAAAAAGAACAATGGGGGTCATTCCGAGTTGTTCGCTCGGTAAATTTTTTCGCATCGCAGCGATTTTCCGCTTAGTGCGCATGCGCCATTTCCGCACTGCGACTGCGCCAAGTAAATTTGCTATGCAGTTAGGAATTTTACTCACGGTTTTTTCCTCGTTCTGGTGATCGTAATGTGATTGACAGGAAGTGGGTGTTTCTGGGCGGAAACAGGCCGTTTTATGGGTGTGTGCGAAAAAACGCTACCGTTTCTGGGAAAAACGCGGGAGTGGCTGAAGAAACGGAGGAGTGTCTGGGCGAACGCTGGGTGTGTTTGTGACGTCAAACCAGGAACGACAAGCACTGAACTGATCGCAGATGCCGAGTAAGTTTGAAGCTACTCAGAAACTGCTAAGAGGTGTGTAATCGCAATTTCTCTGACGTCCTAGTGGATGCTGGGAACTCCGTAAGGACCATGGGGAATAGCGGCTCCGCAGGAGACTGGGCACAAAAGTAAAGCTTTATGACTACCTGGTGTGCACTGGCTCCTCCCCCTATGACCCTCCTCCAAGCCTCAGTTAGATTTTTGTGCCCGGCCGAGAAGGGTGCACACTAGGGGCTCTCCTGAGCTTCTTAGTGAAAGTTTAGTTTTAGGTTTTTTATTTTCAGTGAGACCTGCTGGCAACAGGCTCACTGCATCGAGGGACTAAGGGGAGAAGAAGCGAACCTGCCTGCTTGCAGCCAGCTTGGGCTTCTTGGCTACTGGACACCATTAGCTCCAGAGGGACCGAACACAGGCCCAGCCTCGGAGTCCGGTCCCAGAGCCGCGCCGCCGGCCCCCTTACAGAGCCAGAAGCAAGAAGAGGTCCGGAAAATCGGCGGCAGAAGACATCAGTCTTCACCAAGGTAGCGCACAGCACTGCAGCTGTGCGCCATTGCTCCTCATACACACCTCACACTGCAGTCACTGGGGTAAATTTACTAACATTCGTATTTTCCCGTTTCAGGTCAAAGTTCAATCACGAATGACATCGAAAGTGTAAAACTGCAACTTTTTGAATTTGTTACGACGGATTTACTAAGCTGCCGTATTCGGGTTTTTCTTTTGTTCCGATGTCGATGTCATTCGTGTTTTTTTTTTTTTTTTTTACGGCAGTGATTAGCAAAACACTGCCGACTTTTTTACAATGAATCTCGGCCGGATCTGTGTTATCCGTGCTGGGGTTAATTTTTTTTTTTTTTTTTAAATTAAACACTGTAAAATCCTTAAAAAAAATTGCGTGGGGTCCCCCCTCCTAAGCATAACCAGCCTCGGGCTCTTTGAGCCGATCCTGGTTGCAGAAATATGGGTAAAAAAATGACAGGGGTTCCCCCATATTTAAGCAACCAGCATCGGGCTCTGCGCCTGGTCCTGGTTCCAAAAATACGGGGGACAAAAAGAGTAGGGGTCCCCCGTATTTTTAAAACCAGCACCGGGCTCCACTAGCTGGACAGATAATGCCACAGCCGGGGGTCACTTTGATATAGTGCCCTGCGGCCGTGGCATCAAAAATCCAACTAGTCACCCCTGGCCGGGGTACCCTGGGGGAGTGGGGACCCCTTCAATCAAGGGGTCCCCCCCCCCCCAGCCACCCAAGGGCCAGGGGTGAAGCCCGAGGCTGTCCCCCCCCATCCAATGGGCTGCGGATGGGGAGGCTGATAGCCTTTTGTGATAATGAAAAGATATTGTTTTTAGTAGCAGTACTACAAGGCCCAGCAAGCCTCCCCCGCATGCTGGTACTTGGAGAACCACAAGTACCAGCATGCGACGGAAAAACGGGCCCACTGGTACCTGTAGTACTACTACTAAAAAAATACCCAAAAAAAGACAAGACACACACACCGTGAAAGTAAAGATTTATTACATACATGCACACAAACATACATACATACTTACCTTATGTTCACACGCAGGTCTGTCCTCTTCTCCAGTAGAATCCAAGGGGTACCTGTTGAATAAATTCTACTCACCAGATCGCGGGTCCCAGGCTCCTCGGGGCATCCATTTGTAATCCACGTACTTGCATAAAATAAGAAAACGGAAAGCCGAGCCACGAACTGAAAGGGGCCCCATGTTTTCACATGGGACTCCTTTCCCCGAATGCCAGAAACCCACTCTGACTGATGTCTAAGTGGGTTTCTTCAGCCAATCAGGGAGCGCCACGTTGTAGCACTCTCCTGATCGGCTGTGTGCTCCTGTACTGTATGACAGGCGGCACACGGCAGTGTTACAATGTAGCGCCTATGCGCTCCATTGTAACCAATGGTGGGAACTTTCTGCCCTGCGGTTGACCTAAAGTGACGTCACCGCTGAGCAGAAAGTTCCCACCATTGGTTACAATGGAGCGCATAGGCGCTACATTGTAACACTGCCGTGTGCCGCCTGTCATACAGTACAGGAGCACACAGCCGATCAGGAGAGTGCTACAACGTGGCGCTCCCTGATTGGCTGAAGAAACCCACTTAGACATCAGTCAGAGTGGGTTTCTGGCATTCGGGGAAAGGAGTCCCATGTGAAAACATGGGGCCCCTTTCAGTTCGTGGCTCGGCTTTCCGTTTTCTTATTTTATGCAAGTACGTGGATTACAAATGGATGCCAGGAGGAGCCTGGGACCCGCGATCTGGTGAGTAGAATTTATTCAACAGGTACCCCTTGGATTCTACTGGAGAAGAGGACCGACCTGCGTGTGAACATAAGGTAAGTATGTATGTATTAGAGATGAGCGGGTTCGGTTTCTCTGAATCCGAACCCGCCAGAACTTCATGTTTTTTTTCACGGGTCCGAGCGACTCGGATCTTCCCGCCTTGCTCGGTTAACCCGAGCGCGCCCGAACGTCATCATGACGCTGTCGGATTCTCGCGAGGCTCGGATTCTATCGCGAGACTCGGATTCTATATAAGGAGCCGCGCGTCGCCGCCATTTTCACACGTGCATTGAGATTGATAGGGAGAGGACGTGGCTGGCGTCCTCTCCATTTAGATTATAAGAGACTGAGAGAGATTTACTGGAGCTGACTAGGAGGAGTACTGTTACTGTAGAAGTGTAGAGACTGAGTGGAGAGAGTTTACTAGTGAGGACAGTGCAGTTTACTTTATAATCCGTTCTCTGCCTGAAAAAAGCGATACACAGCACACAGTGACTCAGTCACATACCATATCTGTGTGCACTGCTCAGGCTCAGGCCAGTGTGCTGCATCATCTATTATCTATATATAATATTATATATATCTGTCTGACTGCTCAGCTCACACAGCTTATAATTGTGGGGGAGACTGGGGAGCACTACTGCAGTGCCAGTTATAGGTTATAGCAGGAGCCAGGAGTACATAATATATTATATAGTGAGTGACCACCAGACACACAGTGCAGTTTATTTAATATATCCGTTCTCTGCCTGAAAAAAGCGATACACACAGTGACTCAGTCAGTCACATACCATATCTGTGTGCACTGCTCAGGCTCAGGCCAGTGTGCTGCATCATCTATTATCTATATATAATATTATATATATCTGTCTGACTGCTCAGCTCACACAGCTTATAATTGTGGGGGAGACTGGGGAGCACTACTGCAGTGCCAGTTATAGGTTATAGCAGGAGCCAGGAGTACATAATATATTATATAGTGAGTGACCACCAGACACACAGTGCAGTTTATTTAATATATCCGTTCTCTGCCTGAAAAAAGCGATACACACAGTGACTCAGTCAGTCACATACCATATCTGTGTGCACTGCTCAGGCTCAGGCCAGTGTGCTGCATCATCTATTATCTATATATAATATTATATATATCTGTCTGACTGCTCAGCTCACACAGCTTATAATTGTGGGGGAGACTGGGGAGCACTACTGCAGTGCCAGTTATAGGTTATAGCAGGAGCCAGGAGTACATAATATATTATATAGTGAGTGACCACCAGACACACAGTGCAGTTTATTTAATATATCCGTTCTCTGCCTGAAAAAAGCGATACACACAGTGACTCAGTCAGTCACATACCATATCTGTGTGCACTGCTCAGGCTCAGGCCAGTGTGCTGCATCATCTATTATCTATATATAATATTATATATATCTGTCTGACTGCTCAGCTCACACAGCTTATAATTGTGGGGGAGACTGGGGAGCACTACTGCAGTGCCAGTTATAGGTTATAGCAGGAGCCAGGAGTACATAATATATTATATAGTGAGTGACCACCAGACACACAGTGCAGTTTATTTAATATATCCGTTCTCTGCCTGAAAAAAGCGATACACACAGTGACTCAGTCAGTCACATACCATATCTGTGTGCACTGCTCAGGCTCAGGCCAGTGTGCTGCATCATCTATTATCTATATATAATATTATATATATCTGTCTGACTGCTCAGCTCACACAGCTTATAATTGTGGGGGAGACTGGGGAGCACTACTGCAGTGCCAGTTATAGGTTATAGCAGGAGCCAGGAGTACATAATATATTATATAGTGAGTGACCACCAGACACACAGTGCAGTTTATTTAATATATCCGTTCTCTGCCTGAAAAAAGCGATACACACAGTGACTCAGTCAGTCACATACCATATCTGTGTGCACTGCTCAGGCTCAGGCCAGTGTGCTGCATCATCTATTATCTATATATAATATTATATATATCTGTCTGACTGCTCAGCTCACACAGCTTATAATTGTGGGGGAGACTGGGGAGCACTACTGCAGTGCCAGTTATAGGTTATAGCAGGAGCCAGGAGTACATATTATATTAAAATTAAACAGTGCACACTTTTGCTGCAGGAGTGCCACTGCCAGTGTGACTGACCAGTGACCTGACCACACTGACCACCAGTATAGTTAGTAGTATACTTATATTGTGATTGCCTGAAAAAGTTAAACACTCGTCGTGTGACTTCACTTGTGTGGTTTTTTTTTTTATTCTATAAAAATAAAACTCATTCTGCTGACAGACAGTGTCCAGCAGGTCCGTCATTATATAATATATAATATATACCTGTCCGGCTGCAGTAGTGATATATATATATTTTTTATATCATTTATCATCCAGTCGCAGCAGACACAGTACGGTAGTTCACGGCTGTGGCTACCTCTGTGTCTCTGCACTCGGCAGGCAGTCCGTCCATAATTGTAATACCACCTAACCGTGGATTTTTTTCATTCTTCTTTATACATACATAGTTACATAGACATCTTCTCTTTATCAACCAGTCTATATTAGCTGCAGACACAGTACAGTACGGTAGTTCACGGCTGTGGCTACCTCTGTGTCTGCACTCGGCAGGCAGTCCGTCCATAATTGTATACCACCTAACCATGGTTTTTTTTCATTCTTCTTTATACATACATAGTTACATAGACATCTTCTCTTTATCAACCAGTCTATATTAGCTGCAGACACAGTACAGTACGGTAGTTCACGGCTGTGGCTACCTCTGTGTCTGCACTCGGCAGGCAGTCCGTCCATAATTGTATACCACCTAACCGTGGATTTTTTTCAGTCTTCTTTATACATACATAGTTACATAGACATCTTCTCTTTATCAACCAGTCTATATTAGCTGCAGACACAGTACAGTACGGTAGTTCACGGCTGTGGCTACCTCTGTGTCTGCAGTCGGCAGGCAGTCCATAATTGTATACTAGTATCCATCTCCATTGTTTACCTGAGGTGCCTTTTAGTTGTGCCTATTAAAATATGGAGAACAAAAATGTTGAGGTTCCAAAATTAGGGAAAGATCAAGATCCACTTCCACCTCGTGCTGAAGCTGCTGCCACTAGTCATGGCCGAGACGATGAAATGCCAGCAACGTCGTCTGCCAAGGCCGATGCCCAATGTCATAGTACAGAGCATGTCAAATCCAAAACACCAAATATCATAAAAAAAAGGACTCCAAAACCTAAAATAAAATTGTCGGAGGAGAAGCGTAAACTTGCCAATATGCCATTTACCACACGGAGTGGCAAGGAACGGCTGAGGCCCTGGCCTATGTTCATGGCTAGTGGTTCAGCTTCACATGAGGATGGAAGCACTCAGCCTCTCGCTAGAAAAATGAAAAGACTCAAGCTGGCAAAAGCAGCACAGCAAAGAACTGTGCATTCTTCGAAATCCCAAATCCACAAGGAGAGTCCAATTGTGTCGGTTGCGATGCCTGACCTTCCCAACACTGGACGTGAAGAGCATGCGCCTTCCACCATTTGCACGCCCCCTGCAAGTGCTGGAAGGAGCACCCGCAGTCCAGTTCCTGATAGTCAGATTGAAGATGTCAGTGTTGAAGTACACCAGGATGAGGAGGATATGGGTGTTGCTGGCGCTGGGGAGGAAATTGACCAGGAGGATTCTGATGGTGAGGTGGTTTGTTTAAGTCAGGCACCCGGGGAGACACCTGTTGTCCGTGGGAGGAATATGGCCGTTGACATGCCAGGTGAAAATACCAAAAAAATCAGCTCTTCGGTGTGGAGGTATTTCACCAGAAATGCGGACAACAGGTGTCAAGCCGTGTGTTCCCTTTGTCAAGCTGTAATAAGTAGGGGTAAGGACGTTAACCACCTCGGAACATCCTCCCTTATACGTCACCTGCAGCGCATTCATAATAAGTCAGTGACAAGTTCAAAAACTTTGGGTGACAGCGGAAGCAGTCCACTGACCAGTAAATCCCTTCCTCTTGTAACCAAGCTCACGCAAACCACCCCACCAACTCCCTCAGTGTCAATTTCCTCCTTCCCCAGGAATGCCAATAGTCCTGCAGGCCATGTCACTGGCAATTCTGACGAGTCCTCTCCTGTCTGGGATTCCTCCGATGCATCCTTGCGTGTAACGCCTACTGCTGCTGGCGCTGCTGTTGTTGCCGCTGGGAGTCGATGGTCATCCCAGAGGGGAAGTCGTAAGCCCACTTGTACTACTTCCAGTAAGCAATTGACTGTTCAACAGTCCTTTGCGAGGAAGATGAAATATCACAGCAGTCATCCTACTGCAAAGCGGATAACTGAGGCCTTGACAACTATGTTGGTGTTAGACGTGCGTCCGGTATCCGCCGTTAGTTCACAGGGAACTAGACAATTTATTGAGGCAGTGTGCCCCCGTTACCAAATACCATCTAGGTTCCACTTCTCTAGGCAGGCGATACCGAGAATGTACACGGACGTCAGAAAAAGACTCACCAGTGTCCTAAAAAATGCAGTTGTACCCAATGTCCACTTAACCACGGACATGTGGACAAGTGGAGCAGGGCAGGGTCAGGACTATATGACTGTGACAGCCCACTGGGTAGATGTATGGACTCCCGCCGCAAGAACAGCAGCGGCGGCACCAGTAGCAGCATCTCGCAAACGCCAACTCTTTCCTAGGCAGGCTACGCTTTGTATCACCGCTTTCCAGAATACGCACACAGCTGAAAACCTCTTACGGCAACTGAGGAAGATCATCGCGGAATGGCTTACCCCAATTGGACTCTCCTGTGGATTTGTGGCATCGGACAACGCCAGCAATATTGTGTGTGCATTAAATATGGGCAAATTCCAGCACGTCCCATGTTTTGCACATACCTTGAATTTGGTGGTGCAGAATTTTTTAAAAAACGACAGGGGCGTGCAAGAGATGCTGTCGGTGGCCAGAAAAATTGCGGGACACTTTCGGTGTACAGGCACCACGTACAGAAGACTGGAGCACCACCAAAAACTACTGAACCTGCCCTGCCATCATCTGAAGCAAGAAGTGGTAACGAGGTGGAATTCAACCCTCTATATGCTTCAGAGGTTGGAGGAGCAGCAAAAGGCCATTCAAGCCTATACAATTGAGCACGATATAGGAGGTGGAATGCACCTGTCTCAAGTGCAGTGGAGAATGATTTCAACGTTGTGCAAGGTTCTGATGCCCTTTGAACTTGCCACACGTGAAGTCAGTTCAGACACTGCCAGCCTGAGTCAGGTCATTCCCCTCATCAGGCTTTTGCAGAAGAAGCTGGAGGCATTGAAGAAGGAGCTAAAAGGGAGCGATTCCGCTAGGCATGTGGGACTTGTGGATGCAGCCCTTAATTCGCTTAACAAGGATTCACGGGTGGTCAATCTGTTGAAATCAGAGCACTACATTTTGGCCACCGTGCTCGATCCTAGATTTAAAGCCTACCTTGGATCTCTCTTTCCGGCAGACACAAGTCTGCTGGGGTGCAAAGACCTGCTGGTGACAAAATTGTCAAGTCAAGCGGAACGCGACCTGTCAACATCTCCTCCTTCACATTCTCCCGCAACTGGGGGTGCGAGGAAAAGGCTCAGAATTCCGAGCCCACCCGCTGGCGGTGATGCAGGGCAGTCTGGAGCGACTGCTGATGCTGACATCTGGTCCGGACTGAAGGACCTGACAACGATTACGGACATGTCGTCTACTGTCACTGCATATGATTCTCTCAACATTGATAGAATGGTGGAGGATTATATGAGTGACCGCATCCAAGTAGGCACGTCACACAGTCCGTACTTATACTGGCAGGAAAAAGAGGCAATTTGGAGGCCCTTGCACAAACTGGCTTTATTCTACCTAAGTTGCCCTCCCACAAGTGTGTACTCCGAAAGAGTGTTTAGTGCCGCCGCTCACCTTGTCAGCAATCGGCGTACGAGGTTACATCCAGAAAATGTGGAGAAGATGATGTTCATTAAAATGAATTATAATCAATTCCTCCGCGGAGACATTGACCAGCAGCAATTGCCTCCACAAAGTACACAGGGAGCTGAGATGGTGGATTCCAGTGGGGACGAATTGATAATCTGTGAGGAGGGGGATGTACACGGTGATATATCGGAGGGTGAAGATGAGGTGGACATCTTGCCTCTGTAGAGCCAGTTTGTGCAAGGAGAGATTAATTGCTTCTTTTTTGGGGGGGGTCCAAACCAACCCGTCATATCAGTCACAGTCGTGTGGCAGACCCTGTCACTGAAATGATGGGTTGGTTAAAGTGTGCATGTCCTGTTTTGTTTATACAACATAAGGGTGGGTGGGAGGGCCCAAGGACAATTCCATCTTGCACCTCTTTTTTCTTTTCTTTTTCTTTGCATCATGTGCTGATTGGGGAGGGTTTTTTGGAAGGGACATCCTGCGTGACACTGCAGTGCCACTCCTAGATGGGCCCGGTGTTTGTGTCGGCCACTAGGGTCGCTAATCTTACTCACACAGTCAGCTACCTCATTGCGCCTCTTTTTTTCTTTGCGTCATGTGCTGTTTGGGGAGGGTTTTTTGGAAGGGACATCCTGCGTGACACTGCAGTGCCACTCCTAGATGGGCCCGGTGTTTGTGTCGGCCACTAGGGTCGCTAATCTTACTCACACAGCTACCTCATTGCGCCTCTTTTTTTCTTTGCGTCATGTGCTGTTTGGGGAGGGTTTTTTGGAAGGGCCATCCTGCGTGACACTGCAGTGCCACTCCTAGATGGGCCCGGTGTTTGTGTCGGCCACTAGGGTCGCTAATCTTACTCACACAGCTACCTCATTGCGCCTCTTTTTTTCTTTGCGTCATGTGCTGTTTGGGGAGGGTTTTTTGGAAGGGACATCCTGCGTGACACTGCAGTGCCACTCCTAGATGGGCCCGGTGTTTGTGTCGGCCACTAGGGTCGCTTATCTTACTCACACAGCGACCTCGGTGCAAATTTTAGGACTAAAAATAATATTGTGAGGTGTGAGGTATTCAGAATAGACTGAAAATGAGTGTAAATTATGGTTTTTGAGGTTAATAATACTTTGGGATCAAAATGACCCCCAAATTCTATGATTTAAGCTGTTTTTTAGTGTTTTTTGAAAAAAACACCCGAATCCAAAACACACCCGAATCCGACAAAAAAAATTCGGTGAGGTTTTGCCAAAACGCGTTCGAACCCAAAACACGGCCGCGGAACCGAACCCAAAACCAAAACACAAAACCCGAAAAATTTCAGGCGCTCATCTCTAGTATGTATGTTTGTGTGCATGTATGTAATAAATCTTTACTTTCACGGTGTGTGTGTCTTGTCTTTTTTTGGGTATTTTTTTAGTAGTAGTACTACAGGTACCAGCGGGCCCGTTTTTCCGTTGCATGCTGGTACTTGTGGTTCTCCAAGTACCAGCATGCGGGGGAGGCTTGCTGGGCCTTGTAGTACTGCTACTAAAAACAATATCTTTTCATTATCACAAAAGGCTATCAGCCGCCCCATCCGCAGCCCATTGGATGGGGGGGGACAGCCTCGGGCTTCACCCCTGGCCCTTGGGTGGCTGGGGGGGGGACCCCTTGATTGAAGGGGTCCCCACTCCCCCAGGGTACCCCGGCCAGGGGTGACTAGTTGGATTTTTGATGCCACGGCCGCAGGGCACTATATCAAAGTGACCCCCGGCTGTGGCATTATCTGTCCAGCTAGTGGAGCCCGGTGCTGGTTTTAAAAATACGGGGGACCCCTACTCTTTTTGTCCCCCGTATTTTTGGAACCAGGACCAGGCGCAGAGCCCGATGCTGGTTGCTTAAATATGGGGGAACCCCTGTCAATTTTTTCCCAATATTTCTGCAACCAGGATCGGCTCAAAGAGCCCGAGGCTGGTTATGCTTAGGAGGGGGGACCCCACGCAATTTTTTTAAATAAAATAACAACTTTCCCACCCCTTCCCACTGACAGGCCCGGCGCTACCCGCTCAGCGAAGGGATGCAGTGCAGGGAGGCGCTGGGACGGAGAGGCGCTTCTCCTGGTCTGCATCCCTTCCCTGCTGCGCCGTCCTGTCTCCCTCCTGCTGCAGCTGCTGCCAGTGCTGTGTCTGTCACTGTATGACAGGCACTGGCAGCGGGCACCTGCAGCATGAAAAGCCTCCTCCCTCCCTTCCCCTCACCTGTGCTGTGTGACAGCGCCGAGTACGGGACAGAAGGGGGCGGAGCTAAACGGGACGGAAGGGGGCGTGGCTAAACGGACAAGAAGGGGCGGAGCTACACGGACCAGGCTGCTGTACAGAGGGAGACTGGCTTAGGTAAGTGGAGGGTGAGAGAGAAGTGTGTGTGTGTGTGTGTGTGTGTGTATATGGTGGGTGTGTATGTGTGTGTATATATGTGTGAATTGTGTGTGCGTGTTATGTCTGTGCGCGCGCTTTATGGATGCTACTACTGGGGGGGCATTGCGTATAACGACGCTACTACTGGGGGGGCATTACATGTAAGAACGCTACTACTACTGGGGGGGGGGGGCATTACGTATAAGGACGCTACTACTACTGGGGGGGGGCATTACGTATAAGGACGCTACTACTACTGTGGGGGCATTACGTATAAGGACGCTACTACTACTGGGGGGGGGGGGGATTACGTATAAGGACGCTATTACTACAGGGGGGCATTACGTGTAGCAACGCTACTACTGGGGTGCACTACGTATAAGGACGCTACTACTACTGGGGGGGGCATTACGTATAAGGACGATACTACTACTGGGGTGCACTACGTATAAGGACGCTACTACTACTGGGGGGGGCATTACGTATAAGGACGCTATTACTACAGGGGGGCATTACGTGTAGCAACGCTACTACTGGGGTGCACTACGTATAAGGACGCTACTACTACTGGGGGCGGAATTACGAAAAAGGACGATACTACTACTTGGGGGCATTATGTATAAGGACACTACTATTACTGGAAGGGCATTACGTATAACAATGCTACTACTACTGGGGGGAGGGCATTACGTATAAGGATGCTACTACTGTGCGGAGCATTATGTATAAGGATGGTACTACTACTGGGGACGCATTACGTATAAGAACGCTACTACTACTGGGAGGGCATTACGTATAAGAACGCTACTACTACTGGGAGGGCATTACGTATAAGGACGCTACTACTTCTAGGGGGGAATTACGTATAAGGACGCTTCTACTACTGGGGGTGCACTACGTATAAGGACGCTACTACTACTGGGGGGTATTACGTATAAGGACGCGTCTACTACTGGGGGTGCACTACGTATAAGGACGCATCTACTACTGGGGGGGCATTATGTATAAGGACACTACTACTACTAGGGGGCATTATGTATAAGGATGCTACTATTACTGGGGTGCATTAGATATAAGGACGCTACTACTACGGGTGGGGCATTACGTATAAGATGAATAAGATTGTGCTACATTGTGGCATAATTTTGAATGGGGGTACTATTGTGTGACCATGCCCCTTACTTGTGAGACCACACCCCTTTTCCCGGCGCGCGCCAAAGGAATATGGGAGGGCGCAAATTTATAGTTTGCAGGGGGGCGCCGAACACCCTAGCACCGGCCCTGCCCACTGATATACATGCACGGATCTCATGGATCCCTGCATGCCTATCCAATCACGGAAAAAAAAAGCAGGTCTGTTTTTTTTTAGCACTTTTTTACGAGTTGTAATTTTTCACGGCAGTGTTTGTTTTTTTTTTGCTTTGCACTTCTTAGTAAATTACCGAGATTCATACTTAAACAGCCGCGTTTTGACCGATGGTGTATTCATTCGTAATTTTTTTCTAGGACTTGCAAAAAATTACGAATGCCCTCATCACTGCCGTGATTATTGCTTAGTAAATTACCGAGATGACACTTTGATGAAAAAACGGCATCTCGGTCAAAATCGGGACCTTAGTAAATTTACCCCACTGAGGGTGCAGGGCGCTGGGGGGGGGGGGGGCGCCCTGAGCAGCAATAAAAACACCTTGGCTGGCAAACATACATCACATATAACCCCCAGGGCTATATGGATGTATTTTAACCCCTGCCAGAATCCATAAAAATGCGGGAGAAAAGTCCGCGAAAAAGGGGCGGAGCCTATCTCCTCAGCACACTGGCGCCATTTTCTCTCACAGCTCCGTTGGAGGGAAGCTCCCTGGCTCTCCCCTGCAGTTACTACACTACAGAAAGGGGTTAAAAAAGAGAGGGGGCACTAATTAAGCGCAGTATTAATAAAACAGCAGCTATAAGGGGAAAAACACTTCTATAAGGTTATCCCTGTATATATATAGCGCTCTGGTGTGTGCTGGCATACTCTCCCTCTGTCTCCCCAAAGGGCTAGTGGGGTCCTGTCCTCTATCAGAGCATTCCCTGTGTGTGTGCTGTGTGTCGGTACGATTGTGTCGACATGTAGGAGGAGGAAAATGGTGTGGAGGCGGAGCAATTGCCTGTAATGGAGATGTCACCCCCTAGGGAGTCGACACCTGAGTGGCTGAGCTTATGGAAGGAATTACGTGACAGTGTCAGCTCTTTAAAAAAGATTGATGACATGAGACAGCCGGCTACTCAGCCTGTGCCTGTCCAGGTGTCTCAAAAGCCATCAGGGGCTCTAAAACGCCCGTTACTTCAGATGGCAGATACAGACGCCGACACGGATACTGACTCCAGTGTCGACGATTAAGAGACGAATGTGACTTCCAGTAGGGCCACACGTTACATGATTGAGGCTATGGAAAATGTTTTACATATTTCTGATAATACCAGTACCACTAAAAAGGGTATTATGTTGGGTGAGAAAAAACTGCCTGTAGTTTTTCCTGCATCTGAGGAATTAAATGAAGTGTGTGATGATGCGTGGGTTTCCCCCGATAAAAACTGTTAATTCCTAAAAAGTTATTAGCATCATACCCCTTCCCGCCAGAGGATAGGGCACGTTGGGAAACACCCCCTAGGGTGGATAAAGCGCTCACACGCTTGTCTAAACAGGTGGCACTACCGTCCCCGGATACGGCCGCCCTTAAGGAACCTGCTGACAGAAAGCAGGAAAATATCCTAAAAATGTATATACACTCACACGGGTGTGATACTGCGACCAGCAATCGCCTCAGCCTGGATGTGCAGTGCTGGGATGGCTTGGTCGGATTCCCTGACTGACAATATTGATACCCTAGATAGGGACAGTATATTACTGACTATAGAGCATTTAAAAGATGCATTTCTATATATGCGTGATGCACAGAGGGATATTTGCCGACTGGCATCAAGAGTAAGTGCGCTGTCCATTTCTGCCAGAAGAGGGTTATGGACAAGACAGTGGTCAGGTGATGCTGATTCCAAAAGGCATATGGAAGTATCGCCTTATAAAAGGGAGGAGTTATTTGGGGTAGGTCTAACAGACCTGGTGGCCACGGCAACGGCTGGGAAATCCACATTTTTACCCCAGGTAGCCTCTCAACATAAGAAGACGCCGTATTATCAGGCGCAGTCCTTTAGGCCCCATAAGGGCAAGCGGGCAAAAGACTCCTCATTTCTGCCCCGTGGCAGAGGGAGAGGAAAAAGGCTGCAGCAGAAGCCATTCACAAGCTGTATTCCCAGCGGGTGATAATCAAGGTACCCCTCCTACAACAGGGAAAGGGGTATTATTCCACGCTGTTTGTGGTACCGAAGCCGGACGGCTCGGTGAGACTTATTTTAAATCTGAAATCCTTGAACACTTACATACAAAGGTTCAAATTCAAGATGGAGTCACTCAGAGCGGTGATTGCGAACCTGGAAGAAGGGGATTATATGGTGTCTCTGGACATCAAGGATGCTTATCTCCATGTCTCAATTTACCCTTCTCACCAAGGGTACCTCAGGTTTGTGGTACAGAACTGTCACTATCAGTTTCAGACGCTGCCGTTTGGTTTGTCCACGGCACTCCGGGTCTTTACCAAAGTAATGGCCGAAATGATGATACTCCTTCGAAGGAAGGGAGTTTTAGTTATCCCTTACTTGGACGATCTCCTGATAAGGGCAAGATCCAGGGAACAGTTGGTAGTCGGGGTAGCACTATCTCAAGTAGTGTTGCGGCAGCACGGTTGGATTCTAAATATTCCAAAATCGCAGCTGATCCCGACGACACGTCTTCTATTCCTAGGGATGATCCTGGACACAGTCCAGAAAAAGGTGTTTCTCCCGGAGGAGAAAGCCAGGGAGTTATCCGAACTAGTCAGAAACCTCCTAAAACCAGGCCAAGTGTCAGTGCATCAGTGCACAAGGGTCCTGGGAAAAATGGTGGCTTCCTACGAAGCAATTCCATTCGGCAGATTCCACGCAAGAACTTTCCAGTGGGACCTGCTGGACAAATGGTCCGGATCGCATCTTCAGATGCATCAGCGGATAACCCTGTCACCAAAGACAAGGGTGTCTCTCCTGTGGTGGTTGCAGAGTGCTCATCTTCTAGAGGGCCGCAGATTCGGCATTCAGGACTGGGTCCTGGTGACCACGGATGTCAGCCTGCGAGGCTGGGGAGCAGTCACACAGGGAAGAAATTTCCAGGGCTTGTGGTCAAGCCTGGAGACATCACTTCACATAAATATTTTGGAGCTAAGGGCCATTTACAATGCCCTAAGCCAAGCAAGACCTCTGCTTCAAGGTCAGCCGGTGATGATCCAGTCGGACAACATCACGGCAGTCGCCCACGTAAACAGACAGGGCGGCACAAGAAGCAGGAGGGCAATGGCAGAAGCTGCAAGGATTTTTCGCTGGGCGGAAAATCATGTGATAGCATTGTCAGCAGTGTTCATTCCGGGAGTGGACAACTGGGAAGCAGACTTCCTCAGCAGGCACGACCTCCACCCGGGAGAGTGGGGACTTCACCCAGAAGTCTTCCACATGATTGTAAACCGTTGGGAAAAACCAAAGGTGGACATGATGGCGTCCCGCCTAAACAAAAAATTGGACAGGTATTGCGCCAGGTCAAGGGACCCTCAGGCAATAGCTGTGGACGCTCTGGTAACACCGTGGGTGTACCAGTCAGTGTATGTGTTCCCTCCTCTTCCTCTCATACCAAAAGTACTGAGAATTATAAGACGGAGGGGAGTAAGAACTATACTCGTGGCTCCGGATTGGCCAAGAAGGACTTGGTACCCGGAACTTCAAGAGATGCTCACGGAGGACCCGTGGCCTCTACCTCTAAGAAGGGACCTGCTCCAGCAAGGACCCTGTCTATTCCAAGACTTACCGCGGCTGCGTTTGACGGCAGGGCGGTTGAACGCCGGATCCTGAAGGAAAAAGGCATTCCGGATGAAGTCATCCCTACCCTGATCAAGCCAGGAAGGATGTAACCGCAAAGCATTATCACCGCATTTGGCGAAAATATGTTGCGTGGTGCGAGGCCAGTAAGGCCCCGATGGAGGAATTTCAACTAGGTCGATTCCTGCATTTCCTGTAAACAGGAGTGTCTATGGGCCTAAAATTGGGGTCCATTAAGGTTCAAATTTCGGCCCTGTCAATTTTCTTCCAGAAAGAACTAGCTTCAGTTCCTGAAGTTCAGACGTTTGTAAAAGGGGTACTGCATATACAGCCTCCTTTTGTGCCTCCAGTGGCACCTTGGGATCTCAATGTAGTTTTGGGGTTCCTAAAGTCACATTGGTTTGAACCACTTGAATCTGTGGAGTTAAAATATCTCACATGGAAAGTGGTCATGTTGTTGGCCCTGGCCTCGGCCAGGCGCGTGTCAGAATTGGCGGGCTTTATCCTGTAAAAGCCCTTATCTGATCTCCCATTCAGACAGGGCGGAATTGAGGACTCGTCCTCATTTTCTCCCTAAGGTGGTTTCAGTGTTTCATCTGAACCAACCTATTGTGGTACCTGCGGCTACTAGTGACTTGGAGGACTCCAAGTTGTTGGACGTAGTCAGGGCCTTGAAAATATATGTTTCCAGGACGGCTGGAGTCAGAAAATCTGACTCGCTGTTTATCCTGTATGCACCCAACAAGCTGGGTGCTCCTGCTTCTAAGCAGACTATTGCTCGTTGGATTTGTAATACAATTCAGCTTGCACATTCTGTGGCAGGCCTGCCACAGCCAAAATCTGTAAAAGCCCATTCCACAAGGAAGGTGGGCTCATCTTGGGCGGCTGCCCGAGGGGTCTCGGCTTTACAACTTTGCTGAGCAGCTACTTGGTCAGGGGAAAACACGTTTGCTAAATTCTACAAATTTGATACCCTGGCTGAGGAGGACCTGGAGTTCTCTCATTCGGTGCTGCAGAGTCATCCGCACTCTCCCGCCCGTTTGGGAGCTTTGGTATAATCCCCATGGTCCTTACGGAGTTCCCAGCATCCACTAGGACGTCAGAGAAAATAAGAATTTACTTACCGATAATTCTATTTCTCGTAGTCCGTAGTGGATGCTGGGCGCCCATCCCAAGTGCGGATTGTCTGCAATACTTGTACATAGTTATTGTTAACTAAATAGGGTTATTGTTGTGAGCCATCTATCCAGAGGCTCCTCTGTTATCATGCTGTTAACTGGGTTCAGATCACAAGTTGTACGGTGTGATTGGTGTGGCTGGTATGAGTCTTACCCGGGATTCATAAATCCTTCCTTATTGTGTACGCTCGTCCGGGCACAGTATCCTAACTGAGGCTTGGAGGAGGGTCATAGGGGGAGGAGCCAGTGCACACCAGGTAGTCCTAAAGCTTTACTTTTGTGCCCAGTCTCCTGCGGAGCCGCTATTCCCCATGGTCCTTACGGAGTTCCCAGCATCCACTACGGACTACGAGAAATAGAATTATCGGTAAGTAAATTCTTATTTTTGAGAATCTTTCGTTCGCAATTTTAAGAAGCTAAGATTCACTCCCAGTAGGCGGCGGCTTAGCGTTTGCAAATCTGCTAAAAGCAGCTTGCGAGCGAACAACTCGGAATGAGGGCCAATGTGCGCTACAAATTCAGATACTGTCCTACGCTCTACTGTGGCAATATATTAGAAACCAATACAACTAAATAATTAATTATTATGTACAGTACAAGGTCTTAAAATTGTAACTTGTTTTGATACTGGCTCCTTGAATTGGGACAGTAAATAAGAAGCATACAGTAATCGTATACATATTTTAATGTACAGTACATAATATACTATGAGGGGTTGGGTATGATTGGCGCTCAGGATCCTGGCGTTCAATATATATCGACACAGGGATCCCAATGTATGAAATCCTGACAGGGGTGACTAAACTATGTTAACCCCTGTGCCCTACCCCCTCACCCTCCATTCCCGCAGCCTAACCCTAACCTCCCCCTTTAGTGCCTAACCCTCCCCCCAATGGTGCATAAACCTAACCTGCCCCGCTGCCTAACACTATCCCTCCACCCTTGGTGCCTAAACCTTACTCCCCCCCACCCGGGGTTGCCTAACCCTAACCCCCCTCGGTGTCTGCTAAACCTAACCCTTCCCCTAGCCCTAACCCTATCTGGGACGCTATATGTACCACGGTCCGGATTGCGGCTGTTGGACCTCCGGCACAGGTTTCCTGTGTCGGGATTTTGTCAGGTTTTGGGATTCCGACAGCCAGGATCTTAATCGCATCCCGCTATGAGATGTACAAGGAAACCATGTGGGAACGATCTCCTATGCGGTAATCTCTCTCTCGCTTCCCGCCTCCGTCCCCCCCCCTCCCTTCCTTGGGATTACTTTCATGCTTTCCACCCTCCTGTGGATTAACAAAGTTTGTAAGTATCATTTTCATTTTTACAGGTACCCCTTTTGGATTCTACATGGACAAGTGGTCGTGACCGGCGTGGAATGTAGGTAAGTATGTGTGAGTGTGTAAGTGTGTTTTAATACATTTTTACTTTCAAGGTGTGTGGGTTGTGTTTTAGCAGGCAGAGATCCGCATAGGCTCGAAGCCACATAAACACCCTGATTTTTTCTGACATGTGTTGAGGATAGGCAGGGCTAGACTTAGTGATTGACAGTTGTGGTCAGGTGACCTATGGGTTCCTATTAGGGATATGTAGGAGGAGTATACTCAGGGGTATATAGTCCTGGGATTCGGCAGCCATCTTCCTCTTGCCAGTTTTCTTGGATGTGGTAAGAATATACTGTCGTCAATTGCAATTTATCCTCCTCCTATATTTACTATTCCTGCTCCTACTCCCCCTCCTAATACTAGTGCTCCTACTACTCATTATCCCCCTACTATACGTGCGCAAGCTGTACCAGGTTTTTCATCAGGTTTCAGCCCGGCACTATGCCCCGTCCCAAGAGAACTGCGCCCCCTCCCCGCCGCCTGGCGGAGGCCGCCCGTCCGCTCACAGCGGCTGGCTATCGTCGGCCGCGTGTGCGTGTGGTTCCCCCCTCCGCTTCGCCGCCCGCCGGAGACCGTGTCCTGCTCTCCTCGGGCGGCGGTGTCTCTCCCGCGACGGCCGCTCTAGGAGCCTGGCGCAGCGGTAGAGCCGCGCGCGCCGGGGCTCCGGCCTCCATAGGCAGTCGGGTTCTCCTCCCCTTGGCCTCAGTTGGCGGGTCAGGTGACCCATCGGTCGGGTCCCGCGATGCCGCACATGGGAATGGGCTGACGGGGCTATCACCAGCCAGCTCCCCTGCGGGTGCCTGGCTGGTGCAGGACACAGTGTCCCTGCCATCTTTGGCAGGGACAGTTCGGGGGGCGGGGCCTACGTTTGCGCAGTCGCAAACCACGTTTCCCCCCGCGATTCCCATGGTTTCCAATGCCATGGGGGGCAGTGGGTTGTCGGGCGTCGGCGGGCAGGTGTCTGGGATTTACCCGGGGGCACTCCCGGTATCCCGGATCCTGCTGCCGCCCGTGAGTGGCCTGTGGCCCAGTGAGGCGACGCTATCTGCTGGCCAGCTCATGGTACAGCAGATGGGGTCGGGACACAGTTCAGTGGCCGCTTCATTTGCGTACCGAGGCGGCACATATCAAGCCACGTCCGCGGGTTTCCTACCGGCGGCTTCGGTGTCGGTGGCCTGGTCTGGGGCACTGCAACTCCCGGTCATGACTTCCGGGGCGGCTCCCGAGTTCCGAGGGGGTCGGGCCCCCTTTTCGTCCCCTTATTTGCCGGCGGCGTTTACGCAAGCGCAGGGATCGGTGACCTCCTGGCCCACGCCAAGTGGTCCGGGGTTTGCTCCTTGGGGGGGTTCTTACGGCGGCAGGTTTACCCCCGGGGCTATCGCGCAGACGCCTTACTGGGCGGCGCCGTTTTCGCAGGCTCCGTCCAATTGGCACGCTGGTTTTACCTCCCCGGCCACATGGCCTCCAGCGTCTGGCGCAGCCATTGAATTGGCTGGCGCTGCGACATTGGGCATGCCCGCCCTCGGTTCACGGCCCCCCCTTGCTGCTTCCCCCCCCCCCGCTACCTCCGGTTCCCCCCCCGGAGGCGGCCGCTTTTGTGCCTCCCCTCCCCCCCCCCTTCTGTTTCCCCATCAGGTGCCGGTACGTCGAGGGGGGTCTCTCCCCCGGGCGGATCGTCGGGAGCCACGGCAGCAGCAACATCCAGTGAAGCACAGCCAGGATCGGCGAAGCAGGCTGAACAAGTGGGATCGGGGGGATCTCGGGTCCCTGAAGAGGTTCCATCCGGCCCCGCCACCGCGGCAGGAGAAGCGGGCGGTCCTTCTGGAACGGGTGAGACAGTTAATCCTTCTTCTGATAGTTCTTCTTCCAGCTCCTCTTCAGATACTAGGTCTTCCGGGTCCCCCAGGCGCCCGCGTAAATTAGCCAGGCTCATTGCGCATCGGTTGCACAAGAAAGATAGGAAGGCCAAGGGCACAGTTGCGGCAGTCACACAGGACCCTCCGCGTTTTACGGAAATGGTGCACTGCGCAAACACTGCGGTTACCAGGGGTTTACGTAAACGGATGAGGGAGAAGATTAAGAAGGGTAAATATGTCGACATGTTCACCCTTACGGATGACATGCGGAAGGCGTTCGATAAGGCCAAGAAGGTCGGGGGCATTGGTGAGAATGCATTTCGCAATTTTCACCAGTGGCTCCGAGGGTTTTTAGTGTTCACAGCGTGCTACGCCGAGACGAGGCCTACGGAATATCACAACACGGTCAAGTATTTGTTCCTGGTGCACGAAATGTACTTGACCTCCAAGGGTTACGCGTGGCGGGATTACGATGAGAAATTCCGTCGTAACCAAGACGGTAACCCGACACTACCCTTGGGGTTCAAAGACGTTGAAGTTTGGTTAGAGGTCACGCAGCATAATAAGCCCATTTATGAAGCCCAAGGCGGCAAGCCGGGTTTAGGTGTCCGGCCGAGCCCGCCTATGGGGAATAAAGGGAAATGCTTTGCTTTCAACGAGGGCAAGTGTTCCCGGGGTGCCAACTGCCGTTTTCGCCACTCCTGCAAGGTGTGCGGCGGGGGGCACCCGGCCAAAGATTGCCAGTCCCCTTCCGGGTTCAGGCCCTCTGATGCTGCCGAGGTGCCCCGAAGTGGAAAGTAAGGCATTTTCCCCCATCAACGTCCCCGAATTGACTAAATGGTTGGGCATTTACCCCGACGTCACTTCGGGGTCGTTTTTGTTAGACGGTTTCCGTAGCGGTTTCAGGCTTCCCTTCCCGGATTCGGTCCTCGTGGTCTCCAGGCGCAATTTAAAATCCGCACGCGATTACCCCTCCGTGGTTGCCGTAAAGTCCAGGCGGAAATCGAGTTGGGGCGCATGTGCGGCCCTTTCCCGTCCCCACCACTGCCCCGGTTGTGCGTCTCACCATTAGGGGTGGTCCCCAAGAAAGCTCAGGGTCAATTCCGCCTCATTCAGCATTTGTCACACCCCCGTGGCGGCTCGGTCAACGACGCCATCCCGGAGGAAGCTTGCAGGGTGCGGTATCAATCTTTTGATGAGGCCCTGCGGTTAGTCCAAAGGGCGGGTCCCGGCGCCCTCATGGCCAAGCTGGACATTGAGTCCGCTTTCCGCCTCCTGCCCATCCACCCCGATTCCCTGCGTTTCCTTGGGTTCCGGTTAGGGGGTGGGTTTTACGTAGACAGGTGCTTGCCTATGGGGTGTTCCATTTCTTGTGCCTACTTTGAGAAATTCAGTTCGTTTTTACATTGGTGCGTGGTGTCAGCCTCCGGCCACCCAGGGGTTGCCCACTATCTAGACGATTTTCTCTTTGTGGGTCCAAGGGATGGGTCGGTTTGCGGGGACGTACTGGGTTTAGCCCAGAGTTGTTCGGTCGCCTAGGCGTGCCCGTGGCCTCGGATAAGACCGAGGGGCCCACGGTGTGTCTCAGTTATTTGGGCATTGAAATCGATTCGGAAGCCGGTTGCTGCCGGCTTCCGGCCGATAAGGTGCACAGGTTGCTGGGGCTCATAGAGCAATGCCTCCACAAGCGCAGGGTCAGATTGCAACGGGTCCAGCCGTTGCTTGGGTCTTTTAATTTTGCGTGCAGGATCATACCCATGGGTCGGGTTTTCTGCCGTAAGCTTGAGAGATCCATGTCGGGGGTGCGAAAACCTCACCATACGGTTTACATTTCACGTGAGATTAGGGAAGATTTGAGAATCTGGTCCACTTTTTTGGTTTCTTTTAACCGGGAGGTGTTGTGGCCAGCGGAGCGTTGTTCTAACGCCGCGGTACAACTTTTTACTGATGCCGCTGGGGGTTCGGGTTTTGGGGCTTTTTTCAGGACAGAGTGGTGCGCCGCGCCTTGGCCTGCTGCATGGGTGACCCGAGGTTTTACAAAGAACTTGCTGCTTTTAGAGTTATTCCCCTTGATAGTGGCGGTCGAATTGTGGGCACCCGGCTTGTCGGATCGGAGTATTGTGTTCCGCTGCGACAATCTGGGCGTCGTGCATGCCGTTAATAACCAGCGCTCGTCCTCTCCTGAGGCTCTGCGCTTGTTGCGTTATCTGGTGCTTAAGTGCTTGAGGCATAACATTCATTTCACGGCTACGCATGTCCCGGGGGTTGACAATAGAATTGCTGATGCACTGTCGCGTTTTGAGTTCAATAAGTTTAGGGAGCTGGTTCCTGATGCTGCGATTGGGGGTCTATTGGTGCCGCCCTTCCTGTGGAGAATCGTTGACTAAGGCCCGCCCCGGTGAGTGGGTCTTGCCTATGCGGGCTGGATACCGTTTGGGGTATGGCAGCCCGGTTTCAGTTGGCTAGGCTTGCGCCTGGTCTAAGGAATATGATAAGTGTTTTTGTTATTGCGCCTGTTGCGCGAACCCGGAAACGTGTTTTACTCGTCGGTTCTTGAACGGCTAGCGTTCAGGAATGGAGGGTGTGAAGTGAATTTTTAAATTTTCCTCCGAGGGGACCGAATTACAATTGGCATCACTCACGGTTCACGGGAGGTTTTTTGAGTTTTCTCCTTCACTCGGGTTCTTTAACTGCATGTTTTAGTTATTGTTTTCGTTATGTTATAGTGTCTGACGGTAGGAAATTTTCTTTTGCAGCTACTTTGGACATCTCGGACCAAATTTGGCTCATTGGCCATTCTTTTATTTTTTGGGCGGAGAGGCATCCGATGGCAGGACGAACAGGCGAATTTTTTGGGGACAAGGTAGTCAGATGGTTGGGCGTTAGAGGCTTGCGTTGGATGGGTTTACTTCGCTTGCTGTTTCGTCACGAGCGAAGGTGGGGGCGGCCCGGCTGGGTTGTCATTCACCTCGGGGGGAATGATATGGGGCGGGTCAAAGGCATCGATCTCATTTTGAGTATCAAAGCGGATTTAGTGGCGTTGCGGGCATCCTGGCCCCAGGTGATAGTGGTGTGGTCTGACATGGTGCCCCGTTTCCACTGGCGGGGTGCCGTTCGTTTTTCTGCTATTGAGAAAGCGAGGAAGAAAGTTAATTCCGCGGTGTCAGTATACGTGCAGGCGATAGGAGGTTTAGTGGTTAGGCACCCGCTTTTGGTTCTGCGCAATGTACAATTTTATAGGGAAGACGGTGTTCACCTTTCCCCTGCAGGTATTGGTGTGTTTTTGGAAAGTATTTTCAGAGTACTGTCTGGTTGAGCCTTTTCTTTTGTTGTTGGTTGGATGGCGGTCTGCGGTTTTTGTTAAAATCCTTGTTGTGGCGGAAAGTCGCTACCAGCCAGCGGTCAAAAGTTACATAAGTGGTCACTGTGGGGCACCCCCTTTTGATTGAACAGCGAGTGTGCCCTCCCCTTGCGGGTGGACTACGGATGTTCCCGTGCGGGTTCGTCCACGGCTCTGCTAAAGTAAGGGGGGTGAGTCCTGCGCAGTGCGGGTTATGTTAAGGAGGCGGTTGTGAGGCCCCTCCTATTTTATTGTTTATTATAGTTGACTGGTGCTGGTGAGTTGGTAGCGCCTTTTCTCGCCATCCTCCAATATTCTTAGTTTAAACGACAGGTCATCAAACAATAAATATCTGTTTGACCTTTAAATCTAGCAGTTGGTGTCCGTGTGGTTATTTCTTAGTGATAAGCTAGCTAGTTATAAATGTTAAGTTCGTCGGAATAAAGTCATGGGTGGTTTATGTTTAGATATTTTTGTTGTTGTAGAACTACAGGTACCAGTTTGCCCGTTATTTCCTCGCATGCTGGTACTTGAGGTTCTCCAAGTACCAGCAAGCGGGGGAGGCTTGCTGGGCCTTGTAGTTCCACAACAAAAAACAATATTCTTTTTTTTTACACTCTTATGGCTATCAGCCCGGCACCCACCGCCCAGGGGTGCTGGGGACAGGCTCGGGCTTCACCCCTGGCCCTTGGGTGCCTGGAGGGGGGGGGGGGGGGGGAATCCTTGAGTTAAGGGGTCCCCACTCCTCCAGGGAACCCCGGCCAAGGGTGACTAGCTAGGGGGGTAATGCCACGGCCGCAAGGACCTACATAAATGTGTCCCCCGGCTGTGGCATTATGTCCCTGGCTAGTGGAGCCCGGTGCTGGTTTTAAAAATACGGGGGACCCCTACATCTTTTGTCGTCTGTATTTTTGGAACCAGGACCGGACTAAGAGCCCGGTGCTGGTTGTCTAAATATGGGGAACCTCTGTCCAAGTTTTTTCCCCACTATTTAAACAACCAGGACCGGCTCAAAGAGCCCGAGGCTGGTTATACTTAGGAGGGGGGACCCCACTCATTTTTTTTTAACCCATTCAGACCCTTCTCCATTAAGTTAATGGAAGCCCTGGACAACAAAATTGCATTCATGTCCTCCTCCCACTCCCTTCCCAGTCCCAAACACTATTTTTTTTTCTATAACAATGTACAATATATCACAAGTATGGTGAGCAGGCAGGCAGCGGGCATTGGCGGCATCGGACTGAGATGCAAATTAGTGGCGGAGGGCTGGGTCAGTTGATGGTGGGCGAGTTTGTAAGCCATTGGCGGTGGCAGCAGGCATCGGCTCAGGGGCAGTAGCGGGCATTGGCTCGGCGGCGGTAGGGGTAATCGGCAGGATTCGGCGGACATTATGACTGTAGTGCCTCACCAGCTACTGACCTCACCGCACGCCACTGTCCTAAGGAGCGTGCGTTACACTGTGTACACACGAAGGCGCTGTTACGATTTCAGCGGGATGGTATCAGAAATGCCTTGTAAAAGTGCTGGGTGATCCTGGGCAAAGACTGGGCGGTGGCTAAACAGACGCACAGGGATGGTTCATTTCATGGACATGTTATGTAAGTATCGCGGGCGTGTCGCTGCAGTGTTTGCTCACGCAGACGCTTAATTACTCACATTGGAGGCCATAATCAGATGGAAAATGTGCACCTGCCATTGGGCTGAGGTAAGTTTTGATGGCGCATCCTATGGTGGCGTGTATAGACGCACCAGGTAGTGTTACAGCGCCTATAGACGTTCAGTCCTTGCAAATTCATACACATGGCTGTACAGGATCCCGACGGTCGGAATCCCAGCAGTCTAGGTAAACCTCATTGAGCAGGTCTATAACATAATAGGGGTTCGCCTCTTTAATGTTAGGGACCTGCCAGATGATACCTAGACGATTGGGGGGCAGGTTCATAATATTGGCCAATTTTATTCCAAAAACCTTAGATATGACGTATAATTATTACATTTATTATAATTCCAATGGTTGCATGGTGGACCTGCTCTCTTTTTCTGTGTTGTAGTATTAAGTCTCAGCTAGGTAGCACATCCCATTACAAGTAGCTAGGGTGTGCAGTCCAGGCACTCTTTCACCAATGTATTCTCAGGATGCCGACATTAGGGTTGGGTTGTGGAATGAGAAGGTTGGGTTAAGCACTAGGAGAAGGTTGGGTTAGGCTACACGGGGGAGGGGGCCTTGGGTTAGGCACTAGGGTTAGGGGCAGGGCCAGCAACAAGAATCACAGGGCCTGGTACACCCAATTTTTTCGGGCTCCCCCATCCCCAGGTCACCGGCAGGTACAGGCCAGCTGCTTGAGAGTCTTCCATACCTAAAGGCCTGAAACCCAGTGGTTTGTGTACGTCTCCAATGTGTGGCAATCGGCACATGCGCACGATCTCTATGGCGCATGTGCTGATCTGTGACTGCAATGCCCCTGTGCTGCAGTACCATCAGGGTCAGGGTGGGTGCGACAAAGGGGACTGATTTTCTAAAATGGTGGCATGTCTCCCTCATTTTGTGGGAATTGCCGAGGCCTGGGTCTGTGTTTTGAGATGCAGATTTCCTGACCCCAGCAGCATGACAACACTGGCCATAATGACTTACCTGAGTGTTACTCAGATGACCGATGTTCACGCAAGTGATGCGATGGCTGCGTCTTTGGGCGCAACAGCAGATCACAGAAGCCAGCATTGGTAGAATTAGTAGCTGTACCGTATGACACAGGTTTAAACAGACAATACATAGTAACAGTAGTTTTCGGTGTAGGACAAAATGTGAACTTCCTTGATCAAACAACTGTATATGATAATTTGGTATACCATTTGTATCAGCAATGCTTCTTTAGAGGTGAGGATTACTGTCCCTGAGCTTTTTCCTTCTAATCCTGCCATTTGTCTATAATCTCCAGCCATTTACCTTCAGCTTCATCCTCTCCCTATGTCTCTCCAACCTCATTCCCCCATGTTTCTGCAGCTCCAGCCCCACTGTGTGTCCCCCTTCTCCAGACCCCCAGTGGGTCTCTCCATCCACCCAGTTTGTCTCCCCAGCTCCCATCTGTCTCTCCAGCCGCCCAGTGTCTCTAGCTCCAGCCATCCAACCCCCATCTGTCTCTCCAGCCCCCCAGTGTCTCTAGCTCCAGCCATCCAACCCCCATCTGTCTCTCCAGCCCCCCAGTGTCTCTAGCTCCAGCCATCCAACCCCCATCTGTCTCTCCAGACCTTCAGTGTCTCCCCAGCTGCAGCCATCTCCCACCTGTCTCTCCAGACCCCCAGTGTCTCTACAGCTGCAGCCAGCACCCATCTGTCTCTCCAGACCCCCAGTGTCTCTCCGGCTCCAGCCATCTCCTTCTGTCCCTTAAGCACCAGTGTCTCTTCAGCTTCAGCCAGATATCTTCAGTCTCTCAGGCACCCCCTCCCCCATTGTCTCTCCAGCTTCAGCCATCCCCTCCTGGCTCTTAAGCCCCCTGAGTAGTCTCTCCAACTCGAGACCCCTTCTGTCTCTCCAGCTCTCTAGTGTCTCTCCTGCTCCAGCCAGTCCACTTATGTCTCTCCAGCCACCAAGTGTCTCTCCAGCTCCAGCCATCTCCTTCTGTCCCTTAAGCCCCAGTATCTCTTCAGCTTCAGCCAGATATCTTCAGTCTCTCAGGCCCCCCAGTGTCTCTCCAGCTTCAGCCATCCCCTCCTGGCTCTTAAGCCCCCAGAGTGGTCTCTCCAACTGGAGACTCCTTCTGTCTCTCCTGCTCCAGCCAGTCCACTTATGTCTCTCCAGCCACCAAGTGCCTCTCCAGCTCCAGCTAGTCCACTTTGTCTCTCCAGGCCCATAGTGTGTAGATACTACAGTGCCTGTATACCAAATGGCACTTACAGAAACTACAATGCCCGTATACCAATGGCATGTGCAGATACACAGTGCCTGTATACCAACAATATGTACAGGTACTACAGTCCACATAAAGAGAGGTATGGGGTGAAAAGATGACTCTTAACTCCCTCTATCTATACCACTATGGGGGTGATGCAGAGTTGCACAGAATAACACCCTGTGGACATATCTTCCTGCTGTTAGCACTGTGCAAGCTCCAACAGGTGATTCTGGGTGGCACTCAACTCATTCGCATCTTCCATGGGTGGCAATGCAGCATTCACACTTATGCTGAGTATTGTGAGGGGGCATAGAAGGGCAAGTGCGGGCTATGCTGACACTCTCAGAGATCTGCCTGATTTCAGATGCACCTGTTGCCCCTAGTATAGGTCTGGATCACATGGTATTGAGGATGGCTATGCGGTCACAGAGATCCGTACCACTCCATAAAACAAGCCTCATCTAGTACCATGCACCCTATACAAGTGCAGCTGCGGCCGACTTCTGCACAACTCTAAACTGGCAGGTGCCAGACTGTAAAGACTCCAGAATGGGTTTCATTCAGAGTCCGCAGGTATCTGCAAGCCGCACATGTGCCACAGACTGTGCAAATGTACACGGACATTGACTGAAAGTGTGGCTGGCATGGTACATCCGGCGACGGATCACTCTTCCTGTAAAAAGGGAGATTCCGGCCCGGGCAGCCATGGGTGGATGCCATGCGATCAAAACAGAATTGGGTAGTTTTGTGGGAGCGTCATGACTGTGTAGGCTTGTTTAGATTGTGTGGATGGAGACGGAACACCTGTGTCAGACGGATCTTTTGCACGCGGCGCGGGGCTGGTGCAAGTACAGATACTGTAGTAAATATGACAGTTGCGGCTGTGTACAGAAAAGCAGTGGGCGGCCGGCCATCCGCATGAGGATGGACTAAGGATGGCCATCGGTGGATTATCCATCAATGGTTACAATCGATAGTACCATTGCATACCTCTCAACATTTGAGCCAGGGAAAGAGGGACATCTGCGTGGCACAGCCGCACCCGATTTTGAAAAAGGGTGTGGCCTGCAAAAGGGGCGTGGCTTCACGGGAGTGCCGCGATCGCGCGTCACGCCAACCCCCCCCGAATCCGTCACTGAGGGGGCATGCCCAGCGCTCTCTGAGCTGCTGGCATGCCCCTTCTCCTCCTGTCTCCAGTGAATAGACGCTGAGCAGTAGTGTCAGAGCCTTCGAACTGCCCCCCCCCCCCCCCCCCCACCGTGGGACACTGTGGCCCGCGGGTGGGACAGCGGGACAGTCCCCAAAAAACGGGACTGTCCCGTGAAAATCGGGACAGTTGGGAGGTATGCCATTGATGGATAACCTCGATGGTGGGAAACCATCTGTAAGGGAACCATCAATGGTTTTGACCATCGATGGTCACTCTTACTTTGATACTGAGTGAGTCACGGGCCAATGAGGGCCTGGGGGCATGGCTTTGTGGGTGTCAGGGGGTGGAGCTATGCTCCATGTCCTTGACACCCTTGAGAAAGAATATATATATTTGATAGCTCTTTATCATCGATGGCGGGGAACCATCTGCTTCTCCCCCATCGATGGTAAAAGTAGCTACCATCAGTCATACTAGGATGGACAGATAATCAGCATAGATAGACAGACGGATGCTCACATTAGCATAAGGTAACAAGCAGCCCGTAGATGCGCCAGAATCAGGTACTGTACGGCCAGCCTCATACAGCACATTTCATAACGTTCCGATGGAACTATTATAAACATTACCATCAGCAGGGAGTTTTACATTCTGTAGCATCATTAGTGTTGGGGGGGGGGGGGGGGGGGGGGCACATTCCGCCTTCAGTTCCTGGAAGGGCCCAGTGATGTATGTTAGTTGTTGCACCTAAATCTCAGCCAGCATTAATCCTGTTTACCTCCCTTTCATGTGTTTGTGAATTATCTCTCTGGCTGAACAAGGCGGGCAGCTTCCAGCACAGAGTAAAGAACCCCCACTTCTATATAATGGGACTCATCTTCCCTAGAAGAGCCTGCCCCGCATTACTGTGTACTGTAATACTCTGTAGGAAGGATGAGTCTGGTAATGATATCTGACATGTTGTCTGTATCAGCAGTAAGTGGAAAGCTTGTCATTCCTCAGCGCTACAGAAGGAGGAACATCAAATAATGAGCAGAGACGGCACGTAGCGGCTAACATGCAGTGCTTCTCCCTAATTCAATAAAGTGTTCCTTTAATGCATGGGAACTAGTACCAGTAACAGGTTGTATCATCGTCGCACAGATTGTATCCATTGTAGGCTCAAACAGAACCTGAAATTAGATTAACGATTTACAAAAAGGGAATAACAGTCACTGACATGAAGCGATGGGTGCATTGAATTACATACAGTACATATTGCAAAATGTGATTCAGGTGGTATCACAACAGTTTATGCAGCACCGGCATGCTCAGCAGAGATTTATTCAGGCAAATGCGTCCTTGACCCAGCAGAGCTTGCACTCATTCAGACATGAACGCAGCGGCGCGCCTGTAGGCAGCGGCTGCATTCGAATGGCGCCAGCTGCAGTCTGTGTGCGCAACCCTACACCTTGCGGTCGCATCCATCAAGTATGCGGTCGCAAGGTGATTGACAGCGGAGGGTGATTGGGGACGTTGACGCAGCGTTTCGCGATGCGGGCCAAACGGGGAGCGTTTTTGGGGCAGCTGCGTGAGTCACAGTGTGTACTTCTTCTTCTTGGTTTTCTAAGGAGGGTGCCCAGTGGCGGGTGCTTGGTTGCGGGGCCAGAGATAGAGGTCACCCACCTGTTGCTGCCGCTGGGTGTTCTGGTGAAAGATATTGTCATCTCTAGCTGTAGTGGACGAGCCTGAGGCCTGTCCAATCATGTTGTGGCATTATCAAATTGGTACTGGGCATGAGCCAGTCACGGCCCACGGCTGGCACTGTGGGGCATATGTGTATCTGGCACTGTGGGGGCATTTCTGGCACTGTGGGGGCATATCTGGCACTTTGGGGGAATTTGTGTATCTGGCACTGTGGGTGGGGGCATATCTGGCAATGTGGGTGGGGGCATTTGTGTATCTGGCACTGTGGGGGGCATATCTGACACTGTGGGGGCATATCTGGCACTGTGGGGGAATTTGTGTATCTGGCACTGTGGGTGGGGTCATATCTGGCACTGTGCGTGGGGGCATTTGTGTATCTGGCACTGTGGGGCATATCTGGCAATATGGGGGCATATCTGGCACTGTGGTGGCATATTTGTATCTGGCACTGTAGGAACATATCTGGCACTGACAGGGCATATGTGTATATGGCACGGTCAAGGTGTATCTGGCACTGTGGGGGCATATATGTATCTTGCACTGTGGGGGCATATGTGTATCTGGCACTATGGGAGCATATGTGTATCTGGCACTATTGGGGTCATATGTGTACCTGGCCCCCCAAATGTGTATCACACCCATATTTTCTTTGGCCATGCCCCCTGTGGAATGTGGCCACACCTACTTTTTGGCGCGTGCACACAGTACCACTAAGATTTGTTTTCTACTTGCACCACTGGATGCAGGAAAGTGCCGGCTGGCACTTTCCTGCATCTCAACTGGCTGCAGCATCAGCTGATCTGCCGTTTAAGAGAGAGGAGACCACCACTCAGCTCCTGATGCAGGTAAGTATCATTTTCCACTTTTTTTAAACCAGGTTCAGGGGGCTAGGGCAGCTTGAGTGGTGGAGGGCTGCGGCAGGTGGGGGTCACTGGTGATCCATGCAGCAGAAGGGGGGCCAGGGCAGAGGCATAAGATTGAGCTGCAGCCGCATGGGGCGGGGTGTTGTCAGCAGAGCCAGGTAGCAGTAGGGGGACCAGGGCAAGCTCAGTGGGAGCACTGGGAGGAAGGGAGCCTGGCTGCAGTACAAGGGACCTGTGGAAGACAGGCAGCAGCTGTGATACAGTGATAAGTGTGCAGAGGGGCTTTGCAGGAACAGGACTTTCTCGCAAGCTCTGTCCCTGTGAGTGATTTTAGATACAATTAAGTGATATTTCCTAAATGTGAATTTAGGTGTATATATCACACTACAACTGCATTTCAAAGGTAGATTGAGTAAATAAATTCCTAAATATGGAAACAGACAGACACAGCACAAATCCGGTTCTAATTCCACTCCTACAATCTGGAGTTAATAGGCGATTATAACAAGGAATACGTGTCACTGAAGGCTGTACGGTCATATAAGATCACCCAGCATTGTCATCCCTTACTGGTAGATTTCATGTCATGGAGAGAGGAGTGACAGCTATTTATCATGGTGCGTGATAAGGTCTGACGTTTGTACCAGATATCAGGAATATAAATGTTTATGCTGCATTCTGCACTGAAGCTGCCGTTTCCTTTCGTGCGTCCGCATAAAATTACTAAATCATTTCAAGTAAAAAATGTTGCTTTGCAGAATGTTCCTTTTATCTGGTCTCAATCTATTTCCTTTTTGAAGATACATGTAATAAAGTTGTGTCAACCTAAATTCTGCAGCTGTCAGAGTAATGAGTAAACTGTGTTGTTTATGGTTTAATCTCCAATGTTCTCTCGTTATTCTTGTGTTGTTTACAGGCAGCCACATTGCTGCCAGCTGCCTATCTGTAGTTTCATTCTGTGCTTTGTACAAATGTAGTTATATCATCAGTTTATTTCTGTTGCCCTGGGATACCAAACAGCTCCACTGTGTGTGCCAGCATTGGGCAGTATTTCAGCTCATTTACTGTATGGTTTGAAACAAGGGTGGAAGTGGGTGAGGGGCAGTTGGTGAGGGGCAGTTGGTGAGTGGCAGTTGGTGAGTGGCGGTTGGTGAGAGGCATTTGGTGAGGGGCAGAAGTTGAGATACTACTGTATAGTAGAGATGTGCGGCTGGCACTTTTTGTGTTTTGGTTTTGGTTCTAATTCCACTTTCATGTTTTGGTTTTGGCTTGGTTTTGCCAAAACCACCCTTTCGTGTTTTGGTTTTGGAACTGGATGATTTAAACAAAACAAAACATAAAACAGCTAAAATCACAGAATTTGGGGGTAATTTTGCTCCTACGGTATTATTAACCTCAATAACATTCATTTCCACTCATTTCCAGTCTATTCTGAACACCTCACAATATTGTTTTTAGGCCTAAACGTTGCACCGAGGTGGCTGTATGACTAAGCTAAGCGACAAAAGTGTGCGGCACAAACACGTGGCCCATCTAGGAGTGACACTGCAGTGTCAGACAGGATGGCAGATTTAAAAAATAGGCCCCAAACAGCACATGATGCAAAGAAGAAAAAAAGGTGCAATGAGGTAGCTGGATGGCCAAGATAAGCGACACAAGTGTGCGGCACAATCACCTGGCCTATCTAGGAGTGGCACTTCAGTTACAGACAGGATAGCACTTAAAAAAAAATAGTCCCCAAACAGCACATGATGCAAAGAAGAAAAAGAGGTGCAAGATGGAATTGCCCTTGGGACCTCCCACCCACCCTTGTGTTGTATAAACTAGAGATGAGCGGGTTCGGTTTCTCTGAATCCGAACCCGCACGAACTTCATGTTTTTTTTCACGGGTCCGAGCGACTCGGATCTTCCCGCCTTGCTCGGTTAACCCGAGCGCGCCCGAACGTCATCATGACGCTGTCGGATTCTCGCGAGACTCGGATTCTATATAAGGAGCCGCGCGTCGCCGCCATTTTCACACGTGCATTGAGATTGATAGGGAGAGGACGTGGCTGGCGTCCTCTCCATTTAGATTAGGAGAGAGAGAGAGAGATTGACCTGAGGCTGATACTGTAGAAGAGAGTGCAGAGTTTAGTGACTGACCACAGTGACCACCAGCAGTGCAGTTGTTTTATTTAATATATCCGTTCTCTGCCTGAAAAAAACGGTACACACAGTGACTCAGTCACATACCATATCTGTGTGCACTGCTCAGCCCAGTGTGCTGCATGCCTGCATCATCTATGTATATATTATATATCTGACTGTGCTCAGCTCACACAGCTTATAATTGTGGGGGAGACTGGGGAGCACTGCAGGGCCAGTTATAGGTTATAGCAGGAGCCAGGAGTACAAGACAGTCACATACCATATCTGTGTGCACTGCTCAGCCCAGTGTGCTGCATCATCTATGTATATATTATATATCTGACTGTGCTCAGCTCACACAGCTTATAATTGTGGGGGAGACTGGGGAGCACTGCAGTGCCAGTTATAGGTTATAGCAGGAGCCAGGAGTACATATTATATTAAAATTAAACAGTGCACACTTTTGCTGCAGGAGTGCCACTGCCAGTGTGACTGACCAGTGACCTGACCACACTGACCACCAGTATAGTTAGTAGTATACTATATTGTGATTGCCTGAAAAAGTTAAACACTCGTCGTGTGACTTCACTTGTGTGGTGTTTTTTTTTTTATTCTATAAAAAACTCATTCTGCTGACAGACAGTGTCCAGCAGGTCCGTCATTATATAATATATATACCTGTCCGGCTGCAGTAGTGATATATATATATTTTTTATATCATTATTTATCATCCAGTCGCAGCAGACACAGTACGGTAGTTCACGGCTGTAGCTACCTCTGTGTCGGCACTCGGCAGTCCATCCATAATTGTATACCACCTACCCGTGGTTTTTTTTTTTTTCTTCTTTATACATACATACTACTACATCTCTTTATCGACCAGTCTATATTAGCAGCAGACACAGTACAGTACGGTGTTCACGGCTGTGGCTACCTCTGTGTCGGCACTCGGCAGTCCGTACATAATTGTATACCACCTAACCGTGGTTTTTTTTTCTTTCTTCTTTATACATACATACTACGACATCTCTTTATCAACCAGTCTATATTAGCAGCAGACACAGTACAGTACGGTAGTTCACGGCTGTGGCTACCTCTGTGTCGGCACTCGGCAGTCCGTCCATAATTGTATACCACCTAACCGTGGTTTTTTTTTCTTTCTTCTTCATACATACATACATACTACGACATCTCTTTATCAACCAGTCTATATTAGCAGCAGACACAGTACAGTACGGTAGTTCACGGCTGTGGCTACCTCTGTGTCGGCACTCGGCAGTCCGTCCATAATTGTATACCACCTAACCGTGGTTTTTTTTTCTTTCTTCTTTATACATACATACTACGACATCTCTTTATCAACCAGTCTATATTAGCAGCAGACACAGTACAGTACGGTAGTTCACGGCTGTGGCTACCTCTGTGTCGGCACTCGGCAGTCCGTCCATAATTGTATACCACCTAACCGTGGTTTTTTTTTCTTTCTTCTTCATACATACATACTACAACATCTCTTTATCAACCAGTCTATATTAGCAGCAGACACAGTACAGTACGGTAGTTCACGGCTGTGGCTACCTCTGTGTCGGCACTCGGCAGTCCGTCCATAATTGTATACCACCTACCCTTGGTTTTTTTTTCTTTCTTCTTTATACATACATACTACTACATCTCTTTATCAACCAGTCTATATTAGCAGCAGACACAGTACAGTACGGTAGTTCACGGCTGTGGCTACCTCTGTGTCGGCACTCGGCAGTCCGTCCATAATTGTATACCACCTACCCGTGGTTTTTTTTTCTTTCTTCTTCATACATACATACTACGACATCTCTTTATCAACCAGTCTATATTAGCAGCAGACACAGTACGGTAGTTCACGGCTGTAGCTACCTCTGTGTCGGCACTCGGCAGTCCGTCCATAATTGTATACTAGTATCCATCCATCTCCATTGTTTACCTGAGGTGCCTTTTAGTTGTGCCTATTAAAATATGGAGAACAAAAATGTTGAGGTTCCAAAATTAGGGAAAGATCAAGATCCACTTCCACCTCGTGCTGAAGCTGCTGCCACTAGTCATGGCCGAGACGATGAAATGCCAGCAACGTCGTCTGCCAAGGCCGATGCCCAATGTCATAGTACAGAGCATGTCAAATCCAAAACACCAAATATCAGTAAAAAAAGGACTCCAAAACCTAAAATAAAATTGTCGGAGGAGAAGCGTAAACTTGCCAATATGCCATTTACCACACGGAGTGGCAAGGAACGGCTGAGGCCCTGGCCTATGTTCATGGCTAGTGGTTCAGCTTCACATGAGGATGGAGGCACTCAGCCTCTCGCTAGAAAAATGAAAAGACTCAAGCTGGCAAAAGCAGTAGCACCGCAAAGAACTGTGCGTTCTTCGAAATCCCAAATCCACAAGGAGAGTCCAATTGTGTCGGTTGCGATGCCTGACCTTCCCAACACTGGACGTGAAGAGCATGCGCCTTCCACCATTTGCACGCCCCCTGCAAGTGCTGGAAGGAGCACCCGCAGTCCAGTTCCTGATAGTCAGATTGAAGATGTCAGTGTTGAAGTACACCAGGATGAGGAGGATATGGGTGTTGCTGGCGCTGGGGAGGAAATTGACCAGGAGGATTCTGATGGTGAGGTGGTTTGTTTAAGTCAGGCACCCGGGGAGACACCTGTTGTCCGTGGGAGGAATATGGCCGTTGACATGCCTGGTGAAAATACCAAAAAAATCAGCTCTTCGGTGTGGAACTATTTCAACAGAAATGCGGACAACAGGTGTCAAGCCGTGTGTTCCCTTTGTCAAGCTTTAATAAGTAGGGGTAAGGACGTTAACCACCTCGGAACATCCTCCCTTATACGTCACCTGCAGCGCATTCATAATATGTCAGTGACAAGTTCAAAAACTTTGGGTGACAGCGGAAGCAGTCCACTGACCAGTAAATCCCTTCCTCTTGTAACCAAGCTCACGCAAACCACCCCACCAACTCCCTCAGTGTCAATTTCCTCCTTCCCCAGGAATGTCAATAGTCCTGCAGGCAATGTCACTGGCAATTCTGACGAGTCCTCTCCTGCCTGGGATTCCTCCGATGCATCCTTGCGTGTAACGCCTACTGCTGCTGGCGCTGCTGTTGTTGCTGCTGGGAGTCGATGGTCATCCCAGAGGGGAAGTCGTAAGCCCACTTGTACTACTTCCAGTAAGCAATTGACTGTTCAACAGTCCTTTGCGAGGAAGATGAAATATCACAGCAGTCATCCTGCTGCAAAGCGGATAACTGAGGCCTTGACAACTATGTTGGTGTTAGACGTGCGTCCGGTATCCGCCGTTAGTTCACAGGGAACTAGACAATTTATTGAGGCAGTGTGCCCCCGTTACCAAATACCATCTAGGTTCCACTTCTCTAGGCAGGCGATACCGAGAATGTACACGGACGTCAGAAAAAGACTCACCAGTGTCCTAAAAAATGCAGTTGTACCCAATGTCCACTTAACCACGGACATGTGGACAAGTGGAGCAGGGCAGGGTCAGGACTATATGACTGTGACAGCCCACTGGGTAGATGTATGGACTCCTGCCGCAAGAACAGCAGCGGCGGCACCAGTAGCAGCATCTCGCAAACGCCAACTCTTTCCTAGGCAGGCTACGCTTTGTATCACCGGTTTCCAGAATACGCACACAGCTGAAAACCTCTTACGGCAACTGAGGAAGATCATCGCGGAATGGCTTACCCCAATTGGACTCTCCTGTGGATTTGTGGCATCGGACAACGCCAGCAATATTGTGTGTGCATTAAATATGGGCAAATTCCAGCACGTCCCATGTTTTGCACATACCTTGAATTTGGTGGTGCAGAATTATTTAAAAAACGACAGGGGCGTGCAAGAGATGCTGTCGGTGGCCAGAAATCCTGCGTGACACTGCAGTGCCACTCCTAAATGGGCCCGGTGTTTGTGTCGGCCACTAGGGTCGCTAATCTTACTCACACAGTCAGCTACCTCATTGCGCCTCTTTTTTTCTTTGCGTCATGTGCTGATTGGGGAGGGTTTTTTGGAAGGGACATCCTGCGTGACACTGCAGTGCCACTCCTAAATGGGCCCGGTGTTTGTGTCGGCCACTAGGGTCGCTAATCTTACTCACACAGTCAGCTACCTCATTGCGCCTCTTTTTTTCTTTGCGTCATGTGCTGATTGGGGAGGGTTTTTTGGAAGGGACATCCTGCGTGACACTGCAGTGCCACTCCTAAATGGGCCCGGTGTTTGTGTCGGCCACTAGGGTCGCTAATCTTACTCACACAGTCAGCTACCTCATTGCGCCTCTTTTTTTCTTTGCGTCATGTGCTGATTGGGGAGGGTTTTTTGGAAGGGACATCCTGCGTGACACTGCAGTGCCACTCCTAAATGGGCCCGGTGTTTGTGTCGGCCACTAGGGTCGCTAATCTTACTCACACAGTCAGCTACCTCATTGCGCCTCTTTTTTTCTTTGCGTCATGTGCTGATTGGGGAGGGTTTTTTGGAAGGGACATCCTGCGTGACACTGCAGTGCCACTCCTAAATGGGCCCGGTGTTTGTGTCGGCCACTAGGGTCGCTAATCTTACTCACACAGTCAGCTACCTCATTGCGCCTCTTTTTTTCTTTGCGTCATGTGCTGATTGGGGAGGGTTTTTTGGAAGGGACATCCTGCGTGACACTGCAGTGCCACTCCTAAATGGGCCCGGTGTTTGTGTCGGCCACTAGGGTCGCTAATCTTACTCACACAGTCAGCTACCTCATTGCGCCTCTTTTTTTCTTTGCGTCATGTGCTGATTGGGGAGGGTTTTTTGGAAGGGACATCCTGCGTGACACTGCAGTGCCACTCCTAAATGGGCCCGGTGTTTGTGTCGGCCACTAGGGTCGCTAATCTTACTCACACAGTCAGCTACCTCATTGCGCCTCTTTTTTTCTTTGCGTCATGTGCTGATTGGGGAGGGTTTTTTGGAAGGGACATCCTGCGTGACACTGCAGTGCCACTCCTAAATGGGCCCGGTGTTTGTGTCGGCCAAAAGGGTCGCTAATCTTACTCACACAGTCAGCTACCTCATTGCGCCTCTTTTTTTCTTTGCGTCATGTGCTGATTGGGGAGGGTTTTTTGGAAGGGACATCCTGCGTGACACTGCAGTGCCACTCCTAAATGGGCCCGGTGTTTGTGTCGGCCACTAGGGTCGCTTATCTTACTCACACAGTCAGCTACCTCATTGCGCCTCTTTTTTTCTTTGCGTCATGTGCTGATTGGGGAGGGTTTTTTGGAAGGGACATCCTGCGTGACACTGCAGTGCCACTCCTAGATGGGCCAGGTGTTTGTGTCGGCCACTAGTGTCGCTTAGCTTAGTCATCCAGCGACCTTGGTGCAAATTTTAGGACTAAAAATAATATTGTGAGGTGTGAGGTATTCAGAATAGACTGAAAATGAGTGGAAATTATGGTTTTTGAGGTTAATAATAATATGGGATCAAAATGACCCCCAAATTCTATGATTTAAGCTGTTTTTTAGTGTTTTTTGAAAAAAACACCCGAATCCAAAACACACCCGAATCCGACAAAAAAAATTCGGTGAGGTTTTGCCAAAACGCGGTCGAACCCAAAACACGGCCGCGGAACCGAACCCAAAACCAAAACACAAAACCCGAAAAATTTCAGGCGCTCATCTCTAGTATAAACAGGACATGCACACTTTAACAAACCAATAATTTCAGCGGCAGGGTCTGCCACATGACTGTGGCTGAAATGACTGGTTGGTTTGGGCCCCCACCAAAAAAGAAGCAATCAATCTCTCCTTGCACAAACTGGCTCTACAGAGGCAAAATGTCGACCTCATCCTCATCCTCCAATTCCTCACCCCTTTCACTGTGTACATCCCCCTCCTCACAGAGTGTTAATTTGTCCTCACTGGAATCCACCATCACAGGTTCCTGTGTACTTTCTGGAGGCAATTGCTGGTAAAGGTCTTCCCGGAGGAATTTATCATTAATTTTGATGAACATCATCTTCTCCACATTTTGTGGAAGTAACCTCCTACGCCGATCGCTGACAAGGTTACCGGCTGCACTAAACTCTCTTTCGGAGTACACACTGGAGAGGGGCAACTTTTTCCTGCCAGTATACATACGGACTGTCTGACATGCCTACTTGGATGCTGTCACTCATATAATCCTCCACCATTCTTTCAATGGTGACAGAATCATATGCAGTGACAGTAGACATGTCAGTTTCGCTCCTGACTGCCCCGCATCACCGCCAACGGGTGGGCTAGGAAATGTTATCTTTTTCCTTGCAGCCCCAGTGGCGGGATAAATTGAAGGAGGAGCTGTTGACGGGTCACGTTCCGATTGAGTTGACAATTTGCTAACCAGCAGGTCTTTGCACCTCTGCACACTTGTGTCTGCTGGAAAGAGAGATACAACGTAGGTTTTAAACCTAGGATCGAGCACGGTGGCCAAAATGTAGTGCTCTGATTTCAACAGATTGACCACCCTTGAATCCTGGCAAAGTGAATGAAGGGCTCCATCCACAAGTCCCACATACTTTGCGGAATCGCTCCATCTTAGCTCCTCCTTCAATTTCTCCAGCTGCTTCTGCAAAAGCCTAATGAGGGGAATGACCTGACTCAAGCTGGCTGTGTCTGAACTGACTTCACGTGTGGCAAGTTTGAAGGGATGGAGAACCTTGCACAAGACGGAAATCATTCTCCACTGCGCTTGAGTCAGGTGCATTACCTCTCCTTTGCCTATATCGTAGGTAGATGTATAGGCCTGAATGGCCTTTTGCTGCTCCTCCATCCTCTGAAGCATATAGTGTTGAATTCCACCTCATTATCACCTCTTGCTTCAGTTGATGGCAGGGCAGAATCAGGAGTGTTTGCTGGCGCTCCAGCCTTCGGCACGCAGTGGCAGAATGCCGAAAGTGGCCCGCAATTTTTTGGGCCACCGACAGCATCTCCTGCACACCCCTGTAATTTTTCAAAAAATTCTGCACCACCAAATTAATTGTATGTGCAAAACATGGGAGATGCTGAAATTTGCCCAGATGTAATGCACGCACAATATTGGTGGCGTTGTCCGATATCAAAAATCCCCAGGAGAGTCCAATTGGGGTAAGCCATTTTGCGATGATGTTCCTCAGTTTCCGTAAGAGGTTGTCAGCTGTGCGCCTCTTAAGGAAAGTGGTGATACATAGCGTAGCCTGCCTAGGAACGAGTTGGTGTTTGCGAGATGCAGCTACTGGTGCCGTTGCTGTTGTTGCTGCGGGAGGCCATTCATCTACCCAGTGGGCTGTTACAGTCATATAGTCCTTAGTCTGCCCTGTTCCACTTTTCCACATATCCGTGGATAAGTGGACACTGGATACAACCGCATTTTGCTGGACACTGGTGACTCTTTCTGATGTCTGTGTACATTCTCGGTATCGCCTGCCTAGAGAAGTGGAACCTAGATGAGATTTGATACTGGGGACACAGTACCTCAAATTATTCTCTAAGTCCCACTGAACTAATGGCGGATACCGGACGCACGTCTAACACCAAGATAGCTGTCAAGGCCTCAGTTATCCGCTTTGCAAAAGGATGACTGCTGTCATATTTCATCTTCCTCACAAAGGACTGTTGGACAGTCAATTGCTTACTGGAAGTAGTACAAGTGGTCTTCCGACTTCCCCTCTGGGATGACGATCCACTCCCAGCAGCAACAACAGCAGCGGCAGCAACAGCAGGCATACCACTCAAGGATACTACGGAGGAATCCCGGTTAGGAGAGGACTCCTCAGTCTTGACAGTGACATGTCCTGCAGGACTACTGACGTTCCTGACTGAGGAGGAAGTTGACGTTGAGGAAGTTGGTGGTGTGGCTTACAGGAGCTTGGGTACAGGAGGAAGAAGGGATTTAGATGTCAGTGGACTGCTTACGCTCTTAACCAAAGTTTCACAACTTGACATTGACTTCTGATAAATGTGCAGCAGGTGACGTATAAGGGAGGATGTTCCTAGGTGGTTAGCATCCCTACCCCTACTTATTACAGATTGACAGAGGCAACAGATGGCTTGACACCTGTTATCCGGATTTGTGGAGAAATAATTCCACACCGAAGAGGTGGCTTTTTTGATAGTTTGCCCAGGCATCACAATGGGCTTCTTCAACCCATGGGCAACAGGTGTCTCCCCCGGTGCCTGACTTAAACAAACCACATCACCATCAGAATCCTCATCGTTAACTTCCTCCTCAGCGCCAGCAACACCCATATCCTCATCCTGGTGTACTTCAACAGTGACATCTTCAATTTGAATATCAGAAACTGGAATGTGGGTACTCCTTCCAGCACTTGCGGGGGCGTGCAAATGGTGGAAGGAGCCACCTCTTCCAATCCAGTGTTGGGAATGTCAGGCATCGCAACTACCGTCACACTTGGACTCTCCTTGGGGATTTGTGATACCATTTCAGAACGCACAGTTCTTTTCTGTGCCCTTTCCAGCTTAACTTACATTTTCTAGCTGGAGTATGAGGGCTTCCATCGTCATGTAAAGCTGAACCACTAGCCATGAACATAGGCCAGGGCCTCAGCCGTTCCTTGCCACTCCGTGTCGTAAATGGCATATTGGCAAGTTTATGTTTCTCCTCAGATGATTAAAATTTCTTTTTTTGCTTCTTTTTACTGAACTTTGGCTTTTTGGATTTTACATGCCCTCTACTATCACATTGGGCATCGGCCTTGGCAGACGACTTTGATGGCATTTCATCATCTATGTCATGGCTAGTGACAGCAGCTTCAGCACTAGGAGGAAGTGGTTCTTCGTGATTTTTCCCTATTTTATCCTCAAAATTTTTGTTCTCCATTATTTTTTGGGAGTTATATGAGACAATGGCCCTCATTCCGAGTTATTCGCTCGCTAGCTGCTTTTAGCAGCATTGCACACGCTAGGCCGCCGCCCTCTGGGAGTGTATCTTAGCTTAGCAGAATAGCGAACAAAAGATTAGCAGAATTGCTAATAAATAATTCTTTGCAGTTTCTGAGTAGCTCAAGACCTACTCACAGATTGCGATCACCTCAGCCCGTTTAGTTCCTGATTTGACGTCACAAGCACGCCCTGCGTTCGGCCAGCCACTCCCCCGTTTCTCCAGACACTCCCGCGTTTTTCCCTGACACGCCTGCGTTTTTTAGCACACTCCCGGAAAACGCTCAGTTACCACCCAGAAACGCCCCTTTCCTGTCAATCATTCACCGATCAGCAGAGCGACTGAAAAGCGCCGCAGAATCCACAGCAAATTTGCTAAGTTTTTAGTTAAATAACTAAGCGCATGCGCCCTGCGTGCCTTGCGCATGCGCAATTAGCAACAAATCGCAGCATAGCTAAAGTCGGCAACGAGCGACCAACTCAGAATTACCCCCCATATGCGGCACAGGAATGACTGGAATGACTGATGGACAGGACACTACCACTGGAAAATATGGGGTGGTGCCTATCTGTGTACAGGGCGCATATAACACTTATTACATAAAATACATCCCTTTTTGATGAGGAATATAATTATCCTTCGAATGGAGGTTTGAGATCTTCTCTGATATGTAATTTTCCTCTCGAAGTATCATACAATGGTTCCAATGTTCATAAAAGACAAAAGGGAAAGGAACAAATGTGTAGAGCAATTTCACACCACTTTTGGATATCTTCACAACTCAGGAAAACAAAAGGGCGTACCCCACTCACACAGAAACAAGTGAGTGGAATCCCATAAAGGTATCTTTGATAAATGAATATTCTTATGATGTTAAAATTGCAAATCTCAAGGGCATACCCAGAACTCACACTGGAGAGATACGATGTTAAAACACATAAAGGTATCTTTAAAATCTGTCGGATGCGTACCCCAACTTACACAATTTGTAGTTGCGATGAACACATAAAGGTATCTTTTATTTTCTATAATCAATGTTATGCGTACCACAACTCACTGGATATATGGATGGTCAACTCCTATCAAGGTATCTTTTGTCCAGGATCACATAAAGTCTTGCAGGAAGTTATTCCATATAGGATACACAGGACAAAAAATGAAAGTTCCTCTTTATATAGTTAAAAAAGGGGGAATTTATTTCCAAAAAATTCCAAAGTGCATCAAAAGTGCTTTACAAAATGTAAAATGAACAAAAAGAGTTCTTGATAAAGGTCCTGCTAAAGACCGAAACGCGTTGAACAAACAGTACTGTGAGTAGCCTTGGACGATCAAAGTTGGATTCATTTTTATTGGAATTTTGCTGTTTTTTTATTTTTTTTTATTTTTTGTTCATTTTACATTTTGTAAAGCACTTTTGATGCACTTTGGAATTTTTTGGAAATAAATTCCCCCTTTTTTAACTATATAAAGAGGAACTTTCATTATTTGTCCTGTGTATCCTATATGGAATAACTTCCTGCAAGACTTTATGTGATCCTGGACAAAAGATACCTTGATAGGAGTTGACCATCAATATATCCAGTGAGTTGTGGTACGCATAACATTGATTATAGAAAATAAAAGATACCTTTATGTGTTCATCTCAACTACAAATTGTGTAAGTTGGGGTACGCATCCGACAGATTTTAAAGATACCTTTATGTGTTTTAACATCGTATCTCCAGTGTGAGTTCTGGGTACGCCCTTGAGATTTGCAATTTTAACATCATAAGAATATTCATTTATCAAAGATACCTTTATGGGATTCCACTCACTTGTTTCTGTGTGAGTGGGGTACGCCCTTTTGTTTTCCTGAGTTGTGAAGATATCCAAAAGTGGTGTGAAATTGCTCTACACATTTGTTCCTTTCCTTTTTGTCTTTTATGAACATTGGAACCATTGTATGATACTTCGAGAGGAAAAATTACATATCAGAGAAGATCTCGAGCCTCCATACGAAGGATAATTATATTCCTCATCAAAAAGGGATGTATTTTATGTAATAAGTGTTATATGCGCCCTGTACACAGATAGGCACCACCCCATATTTTCCATTGTACTTTGTTTTTGTAAAAAACTGGTGATTTTTACTTTGGTGTTTATAGTGGACGGGCAGCATTGCGCCACACAGGTGAACGGTTCAAAAATTTTGTTTTTAGGACACTACCACTGGTCTGATGCAGCACAACACAACAACACTGTAAGGGACTTGTGGTTGTTGTTATTATTATACGGCAGCAGTAGACATATAGCAGCAGCGTATATCATCACTGGAATGACTGATGAGACAGGGCACTACCACTGGTCTGATGCAACACAACACAACACCACTTTATACAGCTACACTGGATATATGGCAACAGTGGACACCAACACTGTGACTGGCTGGGCTGATGCAGCACAATACACTGACTACACTGGACAGCATAACACAGCACCACTTTCTACAGCTACACTGGATATATGGCAGCAGAGGACACCAACACTGTGACTGATGCAGCACAATACACTGACTACACTGGACTGGACAGCACAACACAGCACCACTTTATACAGCTACACTGGATATATGGCAGCAGAGGACGCCAACACTGTGACTACACTGGACTGGACTGAGCAGCACAACGCAGCACAAGACTCGCCACCCCACTTTCCCGCCCCCACACAGACACTGAACACTGAGGACACGTTCTCTCAATAAACTCTCCGAGACTGGAGTGAAAATGGCCACGACGCGCGGCTGCTTATATGGAATCCAAATCCCGCAAGAATCCGACAGTGGGATGATGACGTTTTGCCGCATTCGGGTTTCCGAGTCAGGCGGGAAAACCCGAGCCGGGCTCGGAACCGAACTTGGAAGGCAAAGTCTGGTAGGGTTCGGTTTTCTGAGAACCGAATCCGCTCATCTCTACTGTATAGTAGTATATTTAGCCTTAAATAATTGAGCTGCACTGGTTTTTACAAATATACTGTACTGGTTGCAAAATATATACCACCTTGAATCATTCTCTGTGTCTGTTCTGGGTACTATCCTTACCTCTCTGCTGGTGTGGAATATAGCATGGTTTTCCACACTTTTTCTACTATACTGGAATTTCTGGGAGACTCTGGAATTTTGGGTACTACCGCTGACTCCCGGGATATTAGACAACTTCCTGCAGCTCGTCCACTTCTCCAGCAAAATTATATGGGCGTGATATTACGGTTTGCTGGGAGTTGCTTAATCATAGCCCCACCATGAAATACTGTTTATGCCATACAGAGCAAACGTCCGGCTGGTTGCAGCGCTGCGCACCATATATTTATTTAAAGTTTCCATCTTAGTTGCATTGCAGACGCAGCGAAAAGCAGCTGACAGTGCCCCAGAGACGCCGCCGACGCTGCAATATTTCACTGATTATTGCTGGAATTTGATAGCAGACGGGTCAGATTTTCTGTACTCGGTATCAGATGATCCAACCGTTTAAAAAGAACAAAAACATTGAAATAAAATACATGGTTCTCAGAAAGCTCAATAACTGCAGCGCATCATTTAAAACTGTTCCAGGGGGTTTGAAAGAGAGGAGCATTGGTAGGATTGTTCTAAGTTAATACATCACAGCTGGTAGATGTTTGGTTCTTGTCTTTTTAGGAGAGAAGAATGTTTTAAGATCTATATAAAACGTGTTCCAGATTTAAGGGTCTGGAAATGTCCGCTGTGAAAACTTAAATCCAGCATCTACTTTTATGGATGCGTTTCACAAGGTATGTTTCCTGCTCATTCACTACCCTCTTGTATAATTGCACAATGGCGCAGGAGAGTGCGTGCCCACGCGTGCACACATGCCCAAGCACATACACATATATCATCCTCTGCGGACCAAATTAGTTGGTTTATGAGATTCTAGAACATCTCAAAATAATTTAATAGAAGGTTCTGTCACCTGCTAAAGCTACTCCAGTAGACCAAGCTACAGTATAATGAATTGAAAGTCTTTTGTTGGTCTTCATACAGACAGCAGATAAGCCAGGCAGGAAATAAAGTTAGAAAATAATTCTACACGTAGATAAAAAATAGAGTTGGGGAGGTGAGTTTAGGATTTCAGGAAGGATAAAAGACCAGATTCAGAGGAACATACAATGTCCAAAGTCGGACGCCTTAGACAAATGGGGGGGGGGGGGGGGGGGTACCAGTTGCCTGGAAACTCCCCTTCTCCACAGCCTGGCCATCAGCCACTATATTCAGTATAAAGTGCGGGATAGAGCTGCTGCATGTGCCCAGTGGCAGCAGATTTTCCTACCAAGTCTGATGTGTGTGTGTCTGTGGACCTGAGCGCTCAGTCATCACACCATAGAGAGAATCTGGCAAGTGGTTTACCATGATCATTGGGCCTGCAAGTGACCTGTGGTGAGGTAAATGGCAGTGGAGGCACTGGCTAGTATCAGAAGAACCAGATTTACATACGCATATATGAACCAGAGGGTGCATGTGGGCATTATACACAGGTGCAGTAGTATATAGTACTACTGGAAATTTGGTGGGTTTTGATCAGAGATGAGAGGACAGGGTAGGAAGGGTAGGCACTGCCTCACCTGTAATACTCCAGTATACTCCAGAGTTTTGACTATAAAAATTATTAGAATAGTACAAGAGGGCCTTATTCCGATCTGATCGCAGCAGCAAATTTGTTAGCTAATGGGCAAAACCATGTACAGTGCAGGGGGGCAGATATAACATGTGCAGAGAGAGTTAGATTTGGGTGGGTTATTTTGTTTATGTGCAGGGTAAATACCATTGGTGCCCCCGTCCCCCATATTTTTTAAACAGGGACATAAGGTGAGTCCTTAAAGTCCTGAAAGCACTATGATGTCCCTTACCACATGCTATATATACATTATAGAACACCTATACTTACAGAACACTCCCAAGAACATAGATTTGGACGCCAATCCTCTTATACTATAATTTATGCATTTAATTTGAGGGCTCTTTGTTATTTAGTTACATTATCCCTCATTTTAAATCACACTTTTCTTATCAGTCATACCCAGGACCTTCAGTCACATCCTCCTCTATTTGAAGCACACATTTCATACCCAGGATTCAAACCCGTGACCTTCCATATTGCAGTCAGACACCTTACTCATGGAGCTATTTGCTCCTGTATGGGAAGTATGAGAGTATTCTGAAATGCGAGCATTACATAAAGGAGTGTGTGACTGAAGGTGATTAGGGACATGAGGGGGGAATAGGGGTGGCCGCGTGACCCTGTGGGTTAAAGAGGAGGAAGTTGCAAGTGAAACTGATTACAACAGCAAATAGACAGGTACTGCAGCACAGCGCCCCCTGCCCTGTGCCCTGTGCGGTGGTACGTGTTGCACCACCTTAGTTACGGCCCTGCGCCAAGGGGGATCTGCGCCATTCTCCCTGTACCAATTACAATGTCATACCCTGCGGATTGAGTGATATATGGCCCCTGAAGAAAATGCTGCAAATCTGTTGCATGCTTAACCACTTGCCTGGCATGGTGGCATCACATGCGGCCATGCCTGCAAGTGCTTTATTGGACCTGGTCGCACAGGATGCGACCAGTCAGGTAAACTGTGTTAGCAGCGGCAGGGAAGGAAAACTTCCCTCGGCTGCTGCTGTCAGAGGGACCGGAAGGTACCTCTGCCTTCCAGCACCCAGCCCCCGGTGTTGCCGTGCTGCCGATGACTGCTGATCGCTCAGCACAGCAGGACCCCCATCCCTAGCGGCTGCAGACAATAGCAGCCGCTGGTAAGTGTAAATCATCGCCCCCAAGCCACCCCCTGTGTACCTGGCAGCTGTCCGGGCTCTAAAAACTAAAGTCGCAATGTTACCGATGTTCTGATGGTCGAGATGTTCCTGATCGATGGCCCTCATTCCGAGTTGTTCGCTCGCAAGGCGAATGTAGCAGAGTTACACACGCTAAGCCGCCGCCTACTGGGAGTGAATCTTAGCTTCTTAAAATTGCGACCGACGTACGCGCAATATTGCGATTACAAACGAGTTAGCAGTTTCAGAGTAGCTCCAGACTTACTCTGCCTGTGCGATCATTTCAGTGCTTGTCGTTCCTGGTTGACGTCACAAACACACCCAGCGTTCGCCCAGGCACTCCCACCGTTTCCCCGGCCACTCCTGCGTTTTTTCCGGAAACGGTAGCGTTTTCAGCCACACGCCCCTGAAACGCCGTGTATCCGCCCAGTAACACCCATTTCCTGTCAATCACATTACGATCGCCGGAGCGAAGAAAAAGCCGTGAGTAAAAATACTTTCTTCATAGTAAAGTTACTTGGCGCAGTCGCAGTGCGAACATTGCGCATGCGTACTAAGCGGATTTTCACTGCGATGCGATGAAAAATACCGAGCGAACAACTCGGAATGAGGGCCGATGTTCGATGTTTTGGGGGAAAATGTAAAAAAAAAAATTTTTTTTTTTTTTTTTTAACTATAAGCCGCTCATAACTTTATTGTGATTACATAAACCTTGTATTTAAGCTAGCTTATCACTAAATAAAACCACACCACACACTGAAATAAAGACACGGACACAGTAGCTGGAGTTAAAGGTCAGACGATGTTTATTAATCGCTGACCAACTCTTTAAACTAATAATTGAGGCCGAATTAGAATTGAAATTGAATATATAATTAACTCTAGTTTGGAGGATGGCAAAAACAGAAAACCGCTGCCAAACCACCAGCACCCGTCACCTAGATGGAAACCACCAAACCAAGGAGGGGAGTACACATACCCCGCCTCCTTCCCGCATAACCCGCATTGTGCTGGCCTTACCCCTCTTTCTCTGGCAAACGTTCGGTTCCCGCAGGGGAACGTCTAAATGTCCAACCGCAAGAAAAGGACACACCTGCCGTCCATTTAAAGAGGGAGCCTCACAATGACCACTTATGCCTGTGTGACAGCTGGTTGGCAGCGATTTCCCGCCAATCTGGCTTTCAATAGCCCACAGCAAAACAAGACCTATCCGCATTCTGGGAGGGCGGGCGGGCAAAACTGAAGGCAAGAGGAAGTCTGGCAAAATGGCCACCCCTTATATACTAAACTGAGACCCTCCTCTCCATCCTGATGCACAACCCTCTAATCCAATAGGAAAAAACCCAACTGGGAAACTGATCTGCCTAGCAACTGCTTAGTCATTTAACAACCAATCACAAAAAGTTGATCGCTTATATTGCCTCAGGCTTATGCAGCCTTCAGCTTATCTAAGCCGCTCATAACTTTATTGTGATTACATAAACCTTGTATTTAAGCTAGCTTATCACTAAATAAAACCACACCACACACTGAAATAAAGACACGGACACAGTAGCTGGAGTTAAAGGTCAGACGATGTTTATTAATCGCTGACCAACTCTTTAAACTAATAATTGAGGCCGAATTAGAATTGAAATTGAATATATAATTAACTCTAGTTTGGAGGATGGCAAAAACAGAAAACCGCTGCCAAACCACCAGCACCCGTCACCTAGATGGAAACCACCAAACCAAGGAGGGGAGTACACATACCCCGCCTCCTTCCCGCATAACCCGCATTGTGCTGGCCTTACCCCTCTTTCTCTGGCAAACGTTCGGTTCCCGCAGGGGAACGTCTAAATGTCCAACCGCAAGAAAAGGACACACCTGCCGTCCATTTAAAGAGGGAGCCCCACAATGACCACTTATGCCTGTGTGACAGCTGGTTGGCAGCGATTTCCCGCCACCAAGGTTTACCAAACCGCCACCGCCATCCGCAAACAGAAACTTAACCAACCAGAAACAAACTAGCTCTACCGAAAAAGACCGAAAATATCTTCCAGAAAAAACTGCACTCCTTCCGGAGAAAGGTGAACCCCATCGTCTCTATAGAACTGTCTGTTCCGCAGCACCAGCAGAGGATGCTTAATTGCCACTCCGCCTATGGCCTTGACAAACAGAGACACCGTCGAGTTCACCTTTTTGCGTGCTTTCTCCAGCGCCGAGAAACGCACCGCACCACGCCAATGGAAACGGGGCACCATTTCCGACCAGACAATGCATACCCCAGGCCAGTGACAACGTATAGCCACTACATCCGCCTTTATAGACAAAATCAAGTCTATGCCTTTCACTCGGCCCAGATCATTACCACCCAGATGGATGATAATACAACTGGGGCGACCCCAGCGGCGCTCCCGTGCAAACAGGACGCGCAACAAATCACCCCATAACATGCCCCTAACACCTAGCCATCTAAACTGCCTGGACCCAAAAATCTCATTCGCCCTAGCCGCCATGGGATGTTTCTCTGCCCAAAAAACGTATGAATGACCAACCATCCATATGTGGTCTCCAAAATTGATGACAGCTGTAAAAGAAAATATCCTAATGTCAGATTATGCACATAATCTGTAACTGAAACACAACGTAAACCAATTAAACCCAAGTGAAGGAGAAAACTCAAAAAACCTCCCGTGGACCTTGGTAGAACAGCCAATTGAAATTAGGCCCCCTCGGAGGAAAAATTTTAAAAATTCGCTTCACACCCTCGATTCCTGAACGGTAAGCGTTCAAAAACCGACGAGTAAACACGTTTTTGGGTTAGCGCAACCGGCGCACTTATAACTTATCTATACGGACGTAGGACTTATAGGAGGCCGACTTCCAGCGACCCAACTCCCGAATAGCCGCTGGTGATGAACCCGCGGCTGCCGCATGGGTAGCCGCCCCAATCCGAAAGGAATGAGTACCGAAGTCCGCCTCCTGCAAGCCCAACGCCGTTAAACATTTCTTAAACACCGATGAAAACTGAAACTTCGTCAGAGGGTCCGACTGCGCGTGTACCAGCAACTGGTTGCCCCCCGGAGGTCTTAACCGCACATACTCTTGCGTCAGCCGCAGCGGGCAAACGCCCATACCCTCCTGAGCCTCCAAGGACAACCAGCGACCCCGACCTGTTTGATCTGTCTTGGATCGCACAATCCTACAGAGCAACAGGCCCTCCTGCAAGCGCACATTCTCATAGAGCAGACCCGATTCCCGGGACGCCTTGCTGCTCGCCACTAGCTCGCTCACCCGAAACGCCCCGAAAAAGGCCAGGGCATACGCGCTACTAAACAAAGCCACCTCAAATTCCGAGGACGCAATCCGAGGTAGCACATGCAGCAAGTCCGCTAGCAGCTGCAACGTTATAGGCCTACGTGAATCCGCGGGCGCCGGGTGCAACCTAGCCCAACCTTTCAGCGCTCTGGAAAGGACAAACGACCCCGTGGGGTCCGTTGTCCCGTGGAGTCGCGAGTGAAAGGCGATGCCCGCAAGGGCAGTAGCCATGGCCGCTTTTGACCTACCGTTTTGGTAATGCTCCCAAACAAAGGTCAACAGGGCGTCGGCCGAGGACTCACCTGCTACCCCGTACCTACTCTGAAAGGCTGACCAATCCCGCCATGCAGCATCGTACGCACGTAGCGTGGAGGGAGCCAGTGCACACCTGGCCAACGCCGTTAAACCGCTTCGACCATCTGCCAGACAGAAGGTGGGCACTGTAACCCCTCTGCCTCCGCTCCCGGAACCAACGTCCTGAATTTGTCAAACTGGAACCGGGACAATGCATCCGCAATTCCATTGTCAACTCCGGGAACGTGGCGAGCCCTAAAATTAATATTACGCTGTAAACAAACTAGCACTAAATGCCTTAGTAATCGCAGGGCCTGCGGCGATGATGAACGCTGATTATTTATCGCATGCACTACCCCTAGGTTGTCGCAAAGAAACAAAATGTCCCTATTTGCGAACTGTCCGGCCCATAACTCCAGCGCCACTAAGATTGGGAACAATTCCAGCAGCAGCAGGTTCTTGGTAAACCCACGCGTTACCCAAGATGCCGGCCAGGCCGCAGCGCACCACGCGCCAGCAAAGAACGCTCCGAAACCCCGACTGCCTGAAGCATCCGTGAACAACTGCAGCTGCTCACTGGAACAACAAGGAGCGGGCCACAACACTTCCCTGTTGAAGGACACCAGGAAAGAGACCCAAACCCGCAAATCATCCTTGATCTCGCGGGACAGGTAAACGGAGTGATTCTGTCGAACCGTCCCCGCTGTGGCCCGCTCAAGTTTGCGACAGAAAATCCTACCCATGGGGATAATCCGACACGCAAAATTGAGAGAGCCAAGCAAGGACTGCACCTGCTTAAGCCGAACCCTGCGTTTTCCCAAACAGTCTGTAATCAAACCCAATAGCTTCTGCACCTTATCCTCGGGCAAGCGACAGCACCCCCCCACCGTGTCGATCTCGATACCTAAATAGCTAAGACAAGTGCAAGGACCCTCGCACTTATCCTGCGCAACAGGTACCCCTAAAGCGCAGAATAACGACCTGGCCACCGAGAGAATGTCCCCACAGACCGAACTGTCCCCGGGTCCTACAAAAAGAAAATCATCCAGATAGTGAGCCACCCCCGGTTGCCCGGAGGCGGTCTGGACGCACCAGTGCAAAAATGTGCTAAAACACTCAAAGTAGGCGCAGGATACAGAACAGCCCATGGGGAGACACCGATCGACGTAGAATTCGCCCCCTATTTTGAAACCCAGAAACCGCAAGGAATCTGGGTGCAGCGGGAGTAGGCGAAAGGCTGACTCCACGTCCAATTTTGCCAACAGACTCCCTGGACCATCATCCCGCACTAAGCGCAGCGCGTCGTCAAACGATTGATATCGAACTCTGCATTGGGCTTCCGGGATAGCGTCGTTGACCGACACCCCCGGCGGGTGAGACAAGTGCTGTATCAAACGAAACTTGCCTATGGCCTTCTTGGGCACCACCCCTATTGGGGAAATGCACAAGGAGGGCAACGGGGAAAAGGCGTAGGGCCCAGCCATGCGCCCTCGCTCAATCTCCCCGTCGACCTTCCGCCGGATCTCCTGCGGGAATTCACGAGCCGATCTCAAATTCTGGCGTGCAACCACATACACCGAATCCGGAATCGGCAAGCGAAAACCCTGCTGAAAACCCTCCGAGAGAAACGATGCGGCCGTCCGATCGGGATATAACGCAAGCCAGCGCAGCAACTCGGAAACTATAATCGGGGAGAAGGCCTTACTTGCCAATTCCACCGGCCTCGGTGGAAGAGGCAGGCTTACTGCCTGTTGACGCGGTGCATTCCTTGGCCGGGTGATTGGATCCGCACACCCTGCATGAGTGGCGAAAACGACAGCTCGTTCCTTTGACGCATTTACCGTCGTTGTAGGCGAAACACTTCCCTTTCCCCGTCAATCGGGAAGCTGCCACCCCGGACGCCCCGGGCTTCTTGGCCGTGACGTCTGGGGTGGGTTTGACCTGCTGCGTGACCTCCAACCACACCTCAACGTCCTTAAAACCCGCGGGCAGGATGGGGTTGCCATCCTGATTGCGACGAAACTTCTCGTCGTAATCCCGCCACGCAGACCCTTTGGATTTTAAGTACATATCGTGTACTAAAAACAAATATTTCACCAAATTGGCATACTCCGCGGGACGGGATTCCGTGTAGCAAACCATGAACACCAAAAACCCACGCAGCCACTGGTGGAAATTGCGGAACGCATTTTCCCCCATACCGCCCGGTTTCTTGGCTGCCTCAAAACCCTGCCGCATTTCCTCCGTAAGGGTGAATACGTCCACATACTTCCCCTTGCGGATCTTTTCCCGCATGCGCTTGCGAACTCCCCTTGTAACCGCCGTGTTGGCGCAATGCACCATCTCGCCGAAACGGGGAGGGTCCGAAGGGACCACCTGCGCAGGAGCGGCCGCCTTATGCGCCTCCTTAGCCATTCGCCGCGCGATGAGCCTAGCTAATTTACGCGGGCGCCGCGGAGAGCCGGATGATATGCTGCTGGAAGACGATGAACTACATGTTGAAACGTGTAAAGAAATATCTAGCTCACCGGAGTTCGAAGGACCCGGAACCTCTTCGTCCGCTGCACCCGCCTCCGCTGATGGCCGTACCTCCACGTTCGCCGTCCCGCTTGTCCGTGATCTTCGCCTCATGCCGGTTGTAGCCCCCGAACTAGGCGGGACCTGTGAGGGAGAAGAAGAGGGGACCACAGGCACAGGGGGAACCAGAACATTATTAACACTTGCCCGCAATTGCGGCGGTGGAGGGACCGCCCCTCCGCTCTGCGGCGGATGGCCGCCCGGCAACTGTAGGGAGGGGGCCCCCGCCGAGGTGTACCCGATCGACTGCGTAAAGGCCGACCCGCTTGCTGCGCCAAAAATCGCGGGGTAAGATGGCCGCCAAGCCGCATGCGGCAGGCAGACGCCTGCTCCTGCCCCTCCGTATGAAGCCGGAAGGAACTGAGGGGGCGCCGGGAGAGGGGGCCAACCTTGTGCCACCTGATACCCCCCGCCCGGTGCCTGTCCTGGCTGCAGGCCCGCAAAGGCCGGCATGGGCACCGCGACTCGGGGTCCCCCGACCGACCACGTGGACTGCCCGCCGGCGCACGCGCTGGCCCCACGCGGGGAAAACTGTGTGTCGGCCGTGGTCATGAAACCCATGGAAGGCATACTGGCGGCAAAAGGGAATGCTGGGGCCGGAGGCCACGCAAACCCCCCGGGGAAGGACTGGCTCCCCGCGTAGCCTTGCTGAGCTGTTACCGCGAGCGCCCCGCCGTGCGTAAAATAAGCCGTCGATACGGACGCCTGCGTGGACCCGCATTGCAAAGGACCGTGGAGGGCGTGGGGAGACTGATACCCTGTAAGCGAGGGCGCCGCCCATGGCGGCGGGGCAGCCGACGCCCAGGGGGCGCCCAAGCAGGGCTCTGATGCCGGGGGGAAAACCTGCCATGCTGATGCCGGCGCCACGTCCCCCGTCCCGGACACCAGGGGCCCCGCGTCGCCACCAATCATCAGGGGTGCGCTGGCCTCCCTGATGTAATTTGGCAGTGTGCTGTCCTGAACTGTCCCAGGGACAGCGGGAGGCGCTACCCGCTGCCCTGGGCTCATATCACTCTGCACATTAAACCCCACCTCCCCCCCCGCAGCTCTGCTGCGGCGGTCCTGTGCCACCAGGACGCCGCCGGGAGCCACGAGCGAGGGTGGAGGAAGGGAGCCGTCCGCGGTGCCAGGCTGAGGGTGAGTGAACGAACTTGCCGCCGGAAGCGCCGGGTCACGCGGCCCAGCCGGGTCGCGCGCACCCGCGCCCTGTGACATGCGGCTGCTGGTGGGGGACGGAGGGGGGACTGGAAGAGACCGGAGCTGGAGGGCGGGGAGAGGCCCGTCCTGCTGCAAGCGCCGGGGTGCGCGGCTCGGCCGAGCCGCGCGCCCCGGAACCACGTGACGAGCGGCCGCTGGCCGCCCGTCTCGTGCGGCAGGGGAGCGGGCTGTAACTGCCCGCCCCCCGCCGCCTGTCCGCAGCAGGGGAAAGCCCACTCTGGGGAGCGACGCTCGGAGAGCGGGAGCGGAGGGCACTCCCTGCCTCCACGAGGCGCCTGGGAGGGGGAGCAGAGCGACGAGGACGAGGCATGACAGGAGGGTGAGGGGACAGTCTGCACCACAATCAAAGCACACAGCAACAGAGATAAGGCTGTTAAATAATGCCCAGTGAAGGCAACTAAAACTCACAAATCTATAGCAAAGAAAAGACAAGCAGTGTGATACTTATCCTTCCTGGGCAAAACTGAAGGCAAGAGGAAGTCTGGCAAAATGGCCACCCCTTATATACTAAACTGAGACCCTCCTCTCCATCCTGATGCACAACCCTCTAATCCAATAGGAAAAAACCCAACTGGGAAACTGATCTGCCTAGCAACTGCTTAGTCATTTAACAACCAATCACAAAAAGTTGATCGCTTATATTGCCTCAGGCTTATGCAGCCTTCAGCTTATCAAATAATTTGGGATAGGGTTAAGTTCATGTTCTTCACATAATTCACTCATTAAAAAAAAAGACAATTTCTAAGCGTTTTTTGGGGTAAAAAAAATCGTCAGTTAAGTGGTTAAATGAGTGACAGTCCCTCTATTGCTTTCTGTATATATGGGCTAGATGGTGGTGTCCACTTCACTATCACTTTTCTCTAATCTGTATTTTTATTTTATGACTCTCACTAGTACAGCTGTGTCTTGCTTTTTTACCATCTGTTTTGTATCATATAGTGTTGTAGTGTTGTTATGTGCATAGTTTGTATGTTTTCCCTTGTTCCTGCGAGCAGTCACACAGATTCCTCTATCAGCGTCCCAATACATCTCTTATATCCCTTCTTCGATTGGGCTTATACTATGGCTCACTTGGTGGCGTGTCCGGTTGCTATGGCAGTGACTGCGTCAGCCCCCGACCTCTAGCGCAGTTATATATATTTTTACTGGTTTGTCCAGGTTACTATGGTAACCCTCACTTCTGGTGTACTGGTTGCTATGGCGCCTGGTGATTATTTGTGGATGCGCCTAATGATTTGGATATATAAGCAGTTCTATGGATGCGCTGGCTACAGTATCTCTCTCTCTCTCTCTCTCTCTCTCTCTCTCCTCTCTCTCTCTCTCTCTCTATATATATATATATACATTTTTTTATAATAATTTTCTGTTTAAATGGCACAAAACACATGTAGAGGATTTAAACACAAGACCTCATGTGCCATAGTCACACACTTAACACATGAGCTATTTGGGATGTTGGCGAAAGCAATGATGTGACTAGTGGCAGGATAGATACTTATACTTATTTCTCTGACGTCCTAGTGGATGCTGGGAACTCCGTAAGGACCATGGGGAATAGCGGCTCCGCAGGAGACAGGGCACATCTAAAGAAAGCTTTAGGATCACCTGGTGTGCACTGGCTCCTCCCCCTATGACCCTCCTCCAAGCCTCAGTTAGATTTTCTGTGCCCGACGAGAAGGGTGCACACTAGGGGCTCTCCTGAGCTCTTTGTGAAAGTTTTAGTTTAGGTTTATTATTTTCAGTGAGACCTGCTGGCAACAGGCTCACTGCATCGAGGGACTAAGGGGAGAAGAAGCGAACTCACCTGCGTGCAGAGTGGATTGGGCTTCTTAGGCTACTGGACATTAGCTCCAGAGGGACGATCACAGGTTCAGCCTGGATGGGTCACCGGAGCCGCGCCGCCGGCCCCCTTACAGAGCCAGAAGAGCGAAGAGGTCCGGAAAAATCGGCGGCAGAAGACTTTCCTGTCTTCAGATAAAGGTAGGCGCACAGCACCGCAGCTGTGCGCCATTGCTCTCAGCACACTTCACACTCCGGTCACTGAGGGTGCAGGGCGCTGGGGGGGGCAGCGCCCTGAGACGCAATAAATCGATAGAAAACCTTTTATGGCTAAAATAAATGCATCACATATAACTCCTGGGCTATATGGATGCATTTAACCCCTGCCAAAACATACAAGTAAACGGATGATAAGGACGCCGAGAAAGGGGCGGAGCCTATCTCCTCAGCACACTGGCGCCATTTTCCCTCACAGCTCAGTTGGAGGGAAGCTCCCTGGCTCTCCCCTGCAGTCACTACACTACAGAAAGGGGTTAAAAAAGAGAGGGGGGCACAAATTAGGCGCAGTATAAACAATACAGCAGCTATAAAGGGAAAAACACTTATATAAGGTTATCCCTGTATATATATAGCGCTCTGGTGTGTGCTGGCAAACTCTCCCTCTGTCTCACCAAAGGGCTAGTGGGGTCCTGTCCTCTATCAGAGCATTCCCTGTGTGTGTGCTGTGTGTCGGTACGTTTGTGTCGACATGTATGAGGAGAAAAATGATGAGGAGACTGAGTAGAGTGTCTGTAATAGTGTTGTCACCCCCTGGGGGGTCGACACCTGAGTGGATGTACTGTTGAAATTGCGTGACAGTGTCAGCTTTGTATAAAAGACAGTGGTTGACATGAGACAGCCGGCTACTCAGCTTGTGCATGTCCAGACGTCTCATACAGGGGCTCTAAAGCGCCCGTTACCTCAGATACAGACGCCGACACGGATACTGACTCCTGAGTCGACGGTGAAGAGACAACCGTGATTTCCAATAGGGCCACACATTGCATGATTGAGGCAATGGAAAAAGTTTACACTCTTCTGATAATATAAATACCACCAAAAAAAAAGGGGTATTATGTTTGGTGAGGAAAAACTTCCTGTAGTTTTCCTGAATCTGAGAAATAAAATGAGGTGTGTGATGATGCGTGGGTTTCCCCCTGATAACAATTGATAATTTCTAAAAAGTTATTGGCAGTATACCTTTTCCCGCCAGAGGTTAGGGTGCGTTGGGAAACACCCCCTAGGGGGGATAAGGCGCTCACACGCTTGTAAGAACAAGGGCTCTACCCTCTCTGGAGATGGCCGCCCTTAGGGATCCTGCTGATAGAAAGCAGGAGGGTATCCTAAAATGTATTTACACACATACTGGTGTTATACTGCGACCAGCAATCGCCTCAGCCTGGATGTGCAGTGCTGGGTTGGCGTGGTCGGATTCCCTGACTGGAAATTTGATATCCTAGATAAGGACAGTATATTATTGCCTATAGAGCAATTAAAAGATGCATTTCTATATATGCATGATGCACAGCGGAATATTTGCCGACTGGCATCAAGTATAAGTGCGTTGTCCAATTATACCAGTAAAGTGGTCAGGTGATGCGGATTCCAAACGGCATTTGGAAGTATTGCCTTAAAAAAGGTAGCCTCTCAAAATAAGACGCCGTATTATCAGGCGCAGTCCTGGTTGGCAAGCGGACAAAAGGGTTCCTCTTTTCTGCTCGTGACAGAGGGAGAGGAAAATGGCTGCAGAGATCAGCCAGTTCCCAGGAACAGAAACCCTTTTCCGCCTCTGCCAAGCTCTCAGTATGACGCTAGGGCTTTACAAGTTCAGGCACGGTGGGGGCCCGTTCTCAATGAATTTCAGTGCGCAGTGGGCTCACTCGCAAGTAGACCCCTGGATCCTTCAGGTAATATTTCAGGGGTACAAATTGGAATTCGAGACGTATTCCCCTCGCCGTTTCCAAAAGTCTGTTTTACCGACGTCTCCCGCTGACAGGGAGGCAGTTTTGGAAGCCATTCACAAACTGTATTCCCAGCAGGTGATAATTAAGGTACCCCTCCTGCAACAGGGAACGGGGTATTATTCCACACTATTGTGGTACCGAAGCCAGACGGCTCGGTGAGACCGATTTTAAAATCTAAAATCTAAAATCTTTGAACACTTACATACAGAGGTTCAAATTCAAAATTGAGTCACTCAGAGCAGTGATTACAAACCTGGAAGAAGGGGACTACATGATGTCTCGGGACATCAAGGATGCTTACCTTCATGTCAAAATTTACCCTTCTCACCAAGGGTATCTCAGGTTATGGTACAGAACTGTCACTATCAGTTCAGACGCTGCCGTAGGGATGGTCCACGGCACCCCGGGTCTTTACTGAAGTAATGACCGTAATGATGATATTCCTTCGAAGGAAGGGAATTTTAGTTATCCTTTACTTGGACGATTCCCTGATAAGAATGAGATCCAGGGAACAGTTGGAGATCGGTGTAGCACTACCTCAGGTAGTGTTGCGGCAGCACGATTGGATTCTCAATATTCCAAAATCGCAGCTGGTTCCGACGACTTGTCTTCTGTTCCTAGGGATGATCCTGGACACAGTCCAGAAAGAAGGTATTTCTCCCGGAAGAGAAAGCCAGGGAGTTATCCGAGCTAGTCAGGAACCTCCTAAAACCGAACCAAGTCTCAGTGCATCAATGCACAAGGGTTCTGGGTAAAAATGGTGGCTTCCTACGAAGCAATCCCATTCGGCAGATTCCACGCAAGACTTTCCAGTGGAACCTACTGGACAAATGGTCCGGGTCGCATCTTCAGATGCTTCAGCGGATAACCCTGTCACCAGGGACAAGGGTATCCCTCCTGTGGTGGTTGCAGAGTGCTCATCTTCTAGAGGGCCGCAGATTCGGCATGCGGGACTGGGTCCTGGTGGCCACGGATGCCAGCCTGCGAGGCTGGGGAGCAGTCACACAGGGAAGGAATATCCAGGGCTTATGGTCAAGCCTGGAGACATCACTTCACATAAATGTCCTGAAGCTAAGGGCCATTTACAATGCTCTAAGCTTAGCAAGACCTCTGCTTCAAGGTCAGCCGGTGTTGATCCAGTCGGACAACATTACAGCAGTCACCCACGTAAACAGACAGGGTGCCACAAGAAGCAGGAGGGCAATGGCAGAAGCTGCAAGGATTCTTCGCGGGGCGAAAAACCATGTGATAGCACTGTCAGCAGTTTTCATTCCGGGAGTGGACAACTGGGAAGCAGTTTTCCTCAGCACGACCTCCACCCGGGAGAGTAAGGACTTCACCCAGAAGTCTTCCACATGATTATAAACCGTTGGGAAAAACTCGACAGGTATTGCGCCACGTCAAGGGACCCTCAGGCAATAGCTGTAGATGCTCTGGTAACACCGTGGGTGTACCAATCAGTGTATGGGTTCCCTCCTCTGCCTCTCATACCCAAGGTACTGAGATTGATAAGATGGAGAGGAGCAAGCACTATATTAGTGGCTCCGGATTGGCCAAGAAGGAATTGGTAACCGGAACTTCAAGAGAGGCTCACGGAGGATCCGTAGCCTCTACCTCTAAGAAGGGACCTGCTCCAGCAAGGACCTTGTCTGTTCCAAGACTTACCGCGGCTGCGTTGACGGCATGGCGGTTGAACGCCGGATCCTGAAGGAAAAAGGCATTCCGGATGAAGTCATCCCTATCCTGATCAAAGCCAGGAAGGATGTAACCGCAAAACATTATCACCGCATTTGGCGAAAATATGTTGCGTGGTGCGAGGCCAGTAAGGCTCGACGGAGGAAATTCAACTGGGTCGATTCCTACATTTCCTGCAAACAGGAGTATCTATGGGCCTGAAATTGGGGTCCATTAAGGTTCAAATTTCGGCTCTGTCAATTTTCTTCCAAAAAAGAACTAGCTTCAGTCCCTGAAGTTCAGACATTTGTTAAAGGGGTACTGCATATACAGCCTCCTTTTGTGCCTTTAGTGGCACTTTTGGGATCTCCAGGTGGTTTTTGGGTTCAAAAAGTCACATTGGTTTGACACACTTAAATCTGTGGAGTTAAAATATCTCACAGAAAAAGTGGTCATGCTGTTGGCTCTGGCCTGGGCCAGGCGCGTGTCAGAACTGGTGGCTTTATCCTGTAAAAGCCCTTATCTGATTTTCCATTCGGACAGGGCGGAATTGAGGACTCGTCCTCAGTTTCTCCCTAAGGTGGTTTCAGCGTCTCACCTGAACCAAACCTATTGTGGTGCCTGCGGCTACTAGGGACTTGGAGGACTCCAAGTTGCTAGACGTTGTCAGGACCCGGAAAATATATGTTTCCAGGACGGCTGGAGTCAGGAAATCTGACTCGCTGTTTATCCTCTATGCACCCAACTAGCTGGGTGCTCCTGCTTCTAAGCAGACTATTGCTCGTTGGATTTGTAGTACAATTCAGCTTGCACATTCTGTGGCAGGCCTGCCACAGCCAAAAATCTGTAAATGCCCACTCCACAAGGAAGGTGGGCTCATCTTGGGCAGCTGCCCGAGGGGTCTCGGCTTTACAACTTTGCCGAGCAGTTACTTGGTCAGGAGCAAATAAGTTTGTAAAATTCTACAAATTTGATACCCTGGCTGAGGAGGACCGGGAGTTCTCTCATTGGGGCTGCAGAGTCATCCGCACTCTCCCGCCCGTTTGGGAGCTTTGGTATAATCCCCATGGTCCTTACGGAGTTCCCAGCATCCACTAGGACGTCAGAGAAAATAAGAATTTACTTACCGATAATTCTATTTCTCGTAGTCCGTAGTGGATGCTGGGCGCCCATCCCAAGTGCGGATTGTCTGCAATACTGGTACATAATTATTATTACCAAAAAATTCGGGTTATTGTTGTAGTGAGCCATCTTTTCGAGAGGCTTCTCTATTATCATGCTGTTAACTGGGTTCAGATCACAAGTTGTACAGTGTGATTGGTGTGGCTGGTATGAGTCTTACCCGGGATTCAAAATCCTTCCTTATTGTGTACGCTCGTCCGGGCACAGTATCCTAACTGAGGCTTGGAGGAGGGTCATAGGGGGAGGAGCCAGTGCACACCAGGTGATCCTAAAGCTTTCTTTAGATGTGCCCTGTCTCCTGCGGAGCCGCTATTCCCCATGGTCCTTACGGAGTTCCCAGCATCCACTACGGACTACGAGAAATAGAATTATCGGTAAGTAAATTCTTATTATCCACCCCTGCTCACATGTCCAGCTTCCGTTACCTGCAAGGTTTTCAAGTATAAACAATACTTAAACCTTCAGTATGTTTTTTGAGAGCGGGGAAAAAATCACAGAAACACGGGAAGAACTTTGAAACTTCACAGATGGGCCAAGATTGGGAATTGAACTCATGACCTTAGTGCCGTGAGGCAGTAATGCTAACCGCTATGCTATCCATTTCCTAACATCTCATATTAGTACCCCAGGATTATCCTCACACTGGATTTATTGGAATACCTTCGGTATTTACGGGATAATATTATAATACTGTATTTACGGCAAATATTTTATTACTGGCCCACTGCTCCACTTGATCGCATAGCAAGAAGAAGAGGTATATGTGGCAAGCCACGGTTTGTTTTCTGGTGGGATTAAAGCATTTTGTTTCTCTCCTGATGTACTAAGGCCAAAACCACCACATTCTCGCTGACAGATCCCTGGGATCTTTGCACGCTTTTTTATGAAAAGCAAAAAAATTCCCAAAAATTGTGGTCAACCCCACCAAAAAAAATAATTGATATCCAGGTCTTTACGTCTAGCTTGGTAGTGGAAAAATCTGTAGGTCAAAGGTTGTAGGGTTCCCCTGATTTTCCATTAACCAGCCGAGGCCACAGTGTGTGGGTCCACCCAGTTAGGAATCCAACCAGCCCTACTCCAGTTTGCACCAGGGTTGGGTTTCTTTGGAAGGGTTGGGCCCACAAAAAAAGTGTGGGTTCCCCCTATTAAGTATACTCAGTGCTGGTCCCACAGAACTAGGGTTCATCGCGGTTCACTACAGGTACCAGCAGGAGTGCATACTAGAGATAAGCGGATTCGATTTTACTCGGATTTACTCGGTTCTCAAAACGGCATCTTATTGGCTCACGGATGTCACGTGTTTTGGATAGCCAATCAGATGCCGTTTTGAGAACCGAGTAAATCCGAGTAAAACCGAATCTGCTCATCTCTAGTGCATACCATAAATTGCTGCCAGGGCATGCTGGCATATTGAAGAACCACAAGTGCTAGCGTGTCCCGGTAACCAGGGAAACAACAACACCCCCCCACCACCACCTCCAAAAAAATAAAAAATAATGCCATGTTTTATTATAGTTCTACTCTTTTATAATCCAGGAAAATCTTCAATTAAACCAGATATTAATTTAAACAAAACAATATAGGAAGTAGGGGGGGGGGATCTCTTTCCTACAGTATCCTTATGTTCAAAGTTGTTATTCCCCACAGTTTTACCAATAAATACATTTAATACATACAAATAAAGCCATAACTCTAACAAATGTAACACATTTTTCGGAGACATTACAATTAGAGATGAGCGGGTTCGGTTCCTCGGAATCCGAACCCGCCCGAACTTCAGCTTTTTTTACACGGATCCGAGCGACTCGGATCTTCCCGCCTTGCTCGGTTAACCCGAGCGCGCCCGAACGTCATCATGACGCTGTCGGATTCTCGCGAGGCTCGGATTCTATCGCGAGACTCGGATTCTATATAAGGAGCCGCGCGTCGCCGCCATTTTCACACGTGCATTGAGATTGATAGGGAGAGGACGTGGCTGGCGTCCTCTCCATTTAGATTATAAGAGAGAGAGATTTACTGGAGCTTAGGACTAGGAGGAGTACTGTAGAAGTGTAGAGAGTGCAGAGAGTTTACTAGTGAGTGACCACCAGACAGTGCAGTTTATTTAATATATCCGTTCTCTGCCTGAAAAAAGCGATACACACAGTGACTCAGTCACATACCATATCTGTGTGCACTGCTCAGGCTCAGCCCAGTGTGCTGCATCATCTATATATATTATATATCTGTCTGACTGCTCAGCTCACACAGCTTATAATTGTGGGGGAGACTGGGGAGCACTGCAGTGCCAGTTATAGGTTATAGCAGGAGCCAGGAGTACATAATATTATATAGTGAGTGACCACCAGACAGTGCAGTTTATTTAATATATCCGTTCTCTGCCTGAAAAAAGCGATACACACAGTGACTCAGTCACATACCATATCTGTGTGCACTGCTCAGGCTCAGCCCAGTGTGCTGCATCATCTATATATATTATATATCTGTCTGACTGCTCAGCTCACACAGCTTATAATTGTGGGGGAGACTGGGGAGCACTGCAGTGCCAGTTATAGGTTATAGCAGGAGCCAGGAGTACATAATATTATATTAAAATTAAACAGTGCACACTTTTGCTGCAGGAGTGCCACTGCCAGTGTGACTGACCAGTGACCTGACCACACTGACCACCAGTATAGTTAGTAGTATACTTATATTGTGATTGCCTGAAAAAGTTAAACACTCGTCGTGTGACTTCACTTGTGTGTTGTTGTTTTTTTTATTCTATAAAAATAAAACTCATTCTGCTGACAGAGTGTCCAGCAGGTCCGTCATTATATAATATATAATATATACCTGTCCGGCTGCAGTAGTGATATATATATATTTTTTATATCATTTATCATCCAGTCGCAGCAGACACAGTACGGTAGTTCACGGCTGTGGCTACCTCTGTGTCTGCACTCGGCAGGCAGTCCGTCCATAATTGTATACCACCTAACCGTGGTTTTTTTTTCTTTCTTCTTTATACATACATACTACTACGACATCTCTTTATCAACCAGTCTATAATATTAGCAGCAGACACAGTACAGTACGGTAGTTCACGGCTGTGGCTACCTCTGTGTCTGCACTCGGCAGGCAGTCCGTCCATAATTGTATACCACCTAACCGTGGTTTTTTTTTCTTCTTTATACATACATACTAGTACAACATCTCTTTATCAACCAGTCTATATTAGCAGCAGACACAGTACAGTACGGTAGTTCACGGCTGTGGCTACCTCTGTGTCTGCACTCGGCAGGCAGTCCGTCCATAATTGTATACCACCTAACCGTGGTTTTTTTTTCTTTCTTCTTTATACATACATAGTTACATAGACATCTCTTTATCAACCAGTCTATATTAGCAGCAGACACAGTACAGTACGGTAGTTCACGGCTGTGGCTACCTCTGTGTCTGCACTCGGCAGGCAGTCCGTCCATAATTGTATACCACCTAACCGTGGTTTTTTTTTCTTTCTTCTTTATACATACATACTACTACGACATCTCTTTATCAACCAGTCTATATTATTAGCAGCAGACACAGTACAGTACGGTAGTTCACGGCTGTGGCTACCTCTGTGTCTGCACTCGGCAGGCAGTCCGTCCATAATTGTATACTACCTAACCGTGGTTTTTTTTTCTTTCTTCTTTATACATACATAGTTACATAGACATCTCTTTATCAACCAGTCTATATTAGCAGCAGACACAGTACAGTACGGTAGTTCACGGCTGTGGCTACCTCTGTGTCTGCACTCGGCAGGCAGTCCATAATTGTATACTAGTATCCATCTCCATTGTTTACCTGAGGTGCCTTTTAGTTGTGCCTATTAAAATATGGAGAACAAAAATGTTGAGGTTCCAAAATTAGGGAAAGATCAAGATCCACTTCCACCTCGTGCTGAAGCTGCTGCCACTAGTCATGGCCGAGACGATGAAATGCCAGCAACGTCGTCTGCCAAGGCCGATGCCCAATGTCATAGTACAGAGCATGTCAAATCCAAAACACCAAATATCAGAAAAAAAAGGACTCCAAAACCTAAAATAAAATTGTCGGAGGAGAAGCGTAAACTTGCCAATATGCCATTTACGACACGGAGTGGCAAGGAACGGCTGAGGCCCTGGCCTATGTTCATGGCTAGTGGTTCAGCTTCACATGAGGATGGAAGCACTCAGCCTCTCGCTAGAAAAATGAAAAGACTCAAGCTGGCAAAAGCAGCACAGCAAAGAACTGTGCATTCTTCGAAATCCCAAATCCACAAGGAGAGTCCAATTGTGTCGGTTGCGATGCCTGACCTTCCCAACACTGGACGTGAAGAGCATGCGCCTTCCACCATTTGCACGCCCCCTGCAAGTGCTGGAAGGAGCACCCGCAGTCCAGTTCCTGATAGTCAGATTGAAGATGTCAGTGTTGAAGTACACCAGGATGAGGAGGATATGGGTGTTGCTGGCGCTGGGGAGGAAATTGACCAGGAGGATTCTGATGGTGAGGTGGTTTGTTTAAGTCAGGCACCCGGGGAGACACCTGTTGTCCGTGGGAGGAATATGGCCGTTGACATGCCAGGTGAAAATACCAAAAAAATCAGCTCTTCGGTGTGGAGGTATTTCACCAGAAATGCGGACAACAGGTGTCAAGCCGTGTGTTCCCTTTGTCAAGCTGTAATAAGTAGGGGTAAGGACGTTAACCACCTCGGAACATCCTCCCTTATACGTCACCTGCAGCGCATTCATAATAAGTCAGTGACAAGTTCAAAAACTTTGGGTGACAGCGGAAGCAGTCCACTGACCAGTAAATCCCTTCCTCTTGTAACCAAGCTCACGCAAACCACCACACCAACTCCCTCAGTGTCAATTTCCTCCTTCCCCAGGAATGCCAATAGTCCTGCAGGCCATGTCACTGGCAATTCTGACGAGTCCTCTCCTGCCTGGGATTCCTCCGATGCATCCTTGCGTGTAACGCCTACTGCTGCTGGCGCTGCTGTTGTTGCTGCTGGGAGTCGATGGTCATCCCAGAGGGGAAGTCGTAAGCCCACTTGTACTACTTCCAGTAAGCAATTGACTGTTCAACAGTCCTTTGCGAGGAAGATGAAATATCACAGCAGTCATCCTGCTGCAAAGCGGATAACTGAGGCCTTGACAACTATGTTGGTGTTAGACGTGCGTCCGGTATCCGCCGTTAGTTCACAGGGAACTAGACAATTTATTGAGGCAGTGTGCCCCCGTTACCAAATACCATCTAGGTTCCACTTCTCTAGGCAGGCGATACCGAGAATGTACACGGACGTCAGAAAAAGACTCACCAGTGTCCTAAAAAATGCAGTTGTACCCAATGTCCACTTAACCACGGACATGTGGACAAGTGGAGCAGGGCAGGGTCAGGACTATATGACTGTGACAGCCCACTGGGTAGATGTATGGACTCCCGCCGCAAGAACAGCAGCGGCGGCACCAGTAGCAGCATCTCGCAAACGCCAACTCTTTCCTAGGCAGGCTACGCTTTGTATCACCGCTTTCCAGAATACGCACACAGCTGAAAACCTCTTACGGCAACTGAGGAAGATCATCGCGGAATGGCTTACCCCAATTGGACTCTCCTGTGGATTTGTGGCATCGGACAACGCCAGCAATATTGTGTGTGCATTAAATATGGGCAAATTCCAGCACGTCCCATGTTTTGCACATACCTTGAATTTGGTGGTGCAGAATTTTTTAAAAAACGACAGGGGCGTGCAAGAGATGCTGTCGGTGGCCAGAAGAATTGCGGGACACTTTCGGCGTACAGGCACCACGTACAGAAGACTGGAGCACCACCAAAAACTACTGAACCTGCCCTGCCATCATCTGAAGCAAGAAGTGGTAACGAGGTGGAATTCAACCCTCTATATGCTTCAGAGGTTGGAGGAGCAGCAAAAGGCCATTCAAGCCTATACAATTGAGCACGATATAGTAGGTGGAATGCACCTGTCTCAAGCGCAGTGGAGAATGATTTCAACGTTGTGCAAGGTTCTGATGCCCTTTGAACTTGCCACACGTGAAGTCAGTTCAGACACTGCCAGCCTGAGTCAGGTCCTTCCCCTCATCAGGCTTTTGCAGAAGAAGCTGGAGACATTGAAGTAGGAGCTAACACGGAGCGATTCCGCTAGGCATGTGGGACTTGTGGATGGAGCCCTTAATTCGCTTAACAAGGATTCACGGGTGGTCAATCTGTTGAAATCAGAGCACTACATTTTGGCCACCGTGCTCGATCCTAGATTTAAAGCCTACCTTGGATCTCTCTTTCCGGCAGACACAAGTCTGCTGGGGTTGAAAGACCTGCTGGTGACAAAATTGTCAAGTCAAGCGGAACGCGACCTGTCAACATCTCCTCCTTCACATTCTCCCGCAACTGGGGGTGCGAGGAAAAGGCTCAGAATTCCGAGCCCACCCGCTGGCGGTGATGCAGGGCAGTCTGGAGCGACTGCTGATGCTGACATCTGGTCCGGACTGAAGGACCTGACAACGATTACGGACATGTCGTCTACTGTCACTGCATATGATTCTCTCAACATTGATAGAATGGTGGAGGATTATATGAGTGACCGCATCCAAGTAGGCACGTCACACAGTCCGTACTTATACTGGCAGGAAAAAGAGGCAATTTGGAGGCCCTTGCACAAACTGGCTTTATTCTACCTAAGTTGCCCTCCCACAAGTGTGTACTCCGAAAGAGTGTTTAGTGCCGCCGCTCACCTTGTCAGCAATCGGCGTACGAGGTTACATCCAGAAAATGTGGAGAAGATGATGTTCATTAAAATGAATTATAATCAATTCCTCCGCGGAGACATTGACCAGCAGCAATTGCCTCCACAAAGTACACAGGGAGCTGAGATGGTGGATTCCAGTGGGGACGAATTGATAATCTGTGAGGAGGGGGATGTACACGATGATATATCGGAGGGTGATGATGAGGTGGACATCTTGCCTCTGTAGAGCCAGTTTGTGCAAGGAGAGATAAATTGCTTCTTTTTTGGGGGGGGTCCAAACCAACCCGTCATATCAGTCACAGTCGTGTGGCAGACCCTGTCACTGAAATGATGGGTTGGTTAAAGTGTGCATGTCCTGTTTTGTTTATACAACATAAGGGTGGGTGGGAGGGCCCAAGGACAATTCCATCTTGCACCTCTTTTTTCTTTTCTTTTTCTTTGCATCATGTGCTGATTGGGGAGGGTTTTTTGGAAGGGACATCCTGCGTGACACTGAAGTGCCACTCCTAAATGGGCCCGGTGTTTGTGTCGGCCACTAGGGTCGCTAATCTTACTCACACAGTCAGCTACCTCATTGCGCCTCTTTTTTTCTTTGCGTCATGTGCTGTTTGGGGAGGGTTTTTTGGAAGGGACATCCTGCGTGACACTGCAGTGCCACTCCTAGATGGGCCCGGTGTTTGTGTCGGCCACTAGGGTCGCTAATCTTACTCACACAGCTACCTCATTGCGCCTCTTTTTTTCTTTGCGTCATGTGCTGTTTGGGGAGGGTTTTTTGGAAGGGACATCCTGCGTGACACTGCAGTGCCACTCCTAGATGGGCCCGGTGTTTGTGTCGGCCACTAGGGTCGCTAATCTTACTCACACAGCTACCTCATTGCGCCTCTTTTTTTCTTTGCGTCATGTGCTGTTTGGGGAGGGTTTTTTGGAAGGGCCATCCTGCGTGACACTGCAGTGCCACTCCTAGATGGGCCCGGTGTTTGTGTCGGCCACTAGGGTCGCTAATCTTACTCACACAGCTACCTCATTGCGCCTCTTTTTTTCTTTGCGTCATGTGCTGTTTGGGGAGGGTTTTTTGGAAGGGACATCCTGCGTGACACTGCAGTGCCACTCCTAGATGGGCCCGGTGTTTGTGTCGGCCACTAGGGTCGCTTATCTTACTCACACAGCGACCTCGGTGCAAATTTTAGGACTAAAAATAATATTGTGAGGTGTGAGGTATTCAGAATAGACTGAAAATGAGTGTAAATTATGGTTTTTGAGGTTAATAATACTTTGGGATCAAAATGACCCCCAAATTCTATGATTTAAGCTGTTTTTTTTAGTGTTTTTTGAAAAAAACACCCGAATCCAAAACACACCCGAATCCGACAAAAAAAATTCGGTGAGGTTTTGCCAAAACGCGTTCGAACCCAAAACACGGCCGCGGAACCGAACCCAAAACCAAAACACAAAACCCGAAAAATTTCAGGCGCTCATCTCTAATTACAATACACAGACGTTCAATGGCTGCCAGTCAAAGAGGAGTCTGAGTTTACATTAGGTTTTAAGACACTCTAGTATCTGTCAGGATGGCGTCACCCATGGCTTACTTAGAGAAAACGCTGCCGCGTCTCTGAGTTACAGGTGAGTGACTGATGGTAACTGCACACTTCAGCCAGCCGACATATAAATGAAACCAGTGAACCACAAAGAGCAAAGTCAATTACAAAATATTGGTAACATGATAACTGCTTCTACCCACAACATACTAAAATAGACTTTACATATCTTATGATAACCACAGGTATGTAATAGCGTCATTTGTAGCCGGTCCTGGCTAATTATTGGGCTGCGAGACAGATAATCTTTTCACACACTACACTAAACTGTACGTTCTATTGATACATATTAATGTGTATATTACACAAGTTACATTGGTGTAGCTGTCCAGCAGGGGTGGGGGTTGTCCATGGGCCCTTAGAATTATAGGACCCCTGGGCAACTGCCCATTGAGTCCAATGTAAGAGATGCCCCGGGTGTGAGTGGTGCCCAAGTGAGTGGTGATCTCACTGCCCCATGGCCCTTGCATCTGGCTAGCAGGGAGCCGTGTTGCCAGTAGTTCTGCTGCTGCACCGCTGGAAGCGTGCAAAGATGCTCTGGGTACACACCCTGCAGTGTGACAGCTCTACACTTCCACCTGCCAGCAGCCCCGCCCCTGAACATGCAACATCACACGAGTGGGCGGGGCTGCTGGCAGGAGGAAGTGTAGAGCTGTCACACTGCAGGGTGTGTACCCAGAGCATATTTTGCACACTTCCAGCGGCACTGCAGCAGAAAAACGGCTCCCTGCCAGCACAGCGCACTAGAGAGCCCTGCCCCATGGATGTGTCCGGAGTCAGGGTATCAGAAACGTATGGTTGAAATGTAAGGGTTACAAATGAGACTTCTACTGAGCATGTGCACGGGCCATCTTGTCCTTTTACTGTGTAGTGTGACATGGCAGGAGACAGTAGTCTCCTACTTAGCTCCAGAAAGACCTGTGATGATAACCTATAGTCCTCAAGCTGTTCCAGCATCTGTGCCCTGCTACCCGTTTGCAGTACACACTCACCAGCTGGGGTGCTTTGTGAAACCCCACTATGCTCAAGCTTCGCTTCAGCACCAGTGTATATGTAACAGTGAGTACGGCTGTACCTGCTGCCTATCCATAAACCAGCACCACTGGTTAAGTAACTTGGCTGTTCATAGTGTGAGCCATCCACACGTGAGTGCATATATAACCATGCAATATCAACACCTGCACACACATCATTTCCAAAAAATTTACATCATCTGCCAACACCTCAGGACCTTTTCTTTTTTAACTGCAGGGTTTAAATCAATGCCCTTCTCTCCTCATTTCCCCCTCCACCTGCCCCTCAAACCTATCCCCTCTCTCATCCTCTGTTCCCTCCCTCCTGATTACTCTCCTCTGAAAACTCTACTTCATGTCCTGGTCTCCACCATTTTTAAAAGCCCTCCCTTGACCCTTACTCTTTCTTAAATTATAGCCCTATGCTCCAAACCCCTTCAGTGGTCGCATACAGCCAGCACCTCTCCAGACCGCAGAAATTGCCCTCATCAGAGTCACTAATGACTTCACTATTCTTTTCCTTCTTTACATCAGAGTGGCCATTGCCTCTATTGTCCACCCCTTATTAATTTATTGACAGTTATTTATATATTGCACAAATATTCCATAGCACTTTACAGTCATTAACATCAGTCTCTGACCCAGCGGAGCTTACCAACTATATTCCCCATCACACACACACACACACACACACACACACACACACACACACACACACACACACACACACACACACACACACACACACACAAATACTAACCCTAATGTGAACATCCAAATTCCAGAGTTAGGTCCATGGTGGTTATTGGCCCATGACCTCAGTGTTGTGTGGCAATTAAGCTACAGTAACCATTACACCATCCAGCCAGCCCCATATAATACTTGTCCAATCGCTCCTCCTGTCTCCATACCTGCATCTACCTCCCTCCTCTTCCCCTTCCCATCAGTGTCCTCCACAGCTCTGTCCTTGAACCATGCCTCTTCTACCTCTACACCTGTTTCCAGGGTGAGCTTATCAATGACAATACCTCACTCTCCTCTATTCCCCAAGTCCACTGTTTAGGAGCCATCTTTGACTGCCCTATCCCATGCTTAATCTTGCCTGTTTTGATCTGCCAATGACTTCTGACTATTTTCTTACCTGATCCTCCCCTCCTGCTCTTACATGCCCACCAATGCCCTATCAAACACTCATCCTGACTCCAAGGCTTCAAATGTTCCCATAAAACACCTCTTCACACAAATCAACAACCACTACTTCTAACTCTCCAGCCTCTGCAATACCCATCTCTGCTCCCCTGCTCCCTTTATACTAGAGATGTGCGGCAGGCTCTTTTCCTGTTTTGTGTTTTGGTTTTGGATCTTGCACCCTGCTCGTGTTTTAGATCTGGGTTGGTTTTGCCAAAACCACCCTTTTGGGTTTTGGTTTTGGATGATTTTAAAAAACAAAACAAAAAAACAGCTAAAATCACAGAATTTGTGGGTAATTTTGATCCCATAGTATTATTAACCCCAATAACCATAATTTCCACTCATTTCCAGTCTATTCTGAACACCTCACACCTCACAATATTATTTTTAGTCCTAAAATTTGCACCGAGGTCTCTGGATGACTAAGCTAAGCGACCCAAGTTGCCGGCACAAACACCTGGCCCATCTAGGAGTGGCACTGCAGTGTCAGACTGGATGACACTTTTAAAAACTAGGCCCAAAGAGCACATAATGCAAAGAAGAAAAAGAGGTGCAATAAGGTAGCTGGATGACTAAGCTATGCGACCCAAGTGGGTGGCACAAACACTTGGCCCATCTAAGAGTGGCACTGCAGTGGATGACATTTTTAAAAACTAGGCCCCAAAGAGCACATAATGCAAAGAAGAAATAGAGGTGCAAGATGGAATTGTCCATGGGCTCTCCCACCCACCCTTATGTTGTATAAACAGGACATGCACACTTTAACAAATCAATACTTTCAGCGACACGAATGATTGGTTTGTTTGGGCCCCCATCAAAAAAGAAGCAATTAGTCTCTCCTTGCACAAACTGGCTCTACAGTGGCAACATGTCGTCCTCATCCTCACATTCCCCCCCTTCCTTCAGTGTTTACATTCTCATCCTCACAGAGAAATAATATATAACAAACAAACAAACAAACCACATCATTTAGGTGTCAGTGGACTGCTTACGCTCTTACCCAAAGTTTCTGAACTTGACAATGACTTATAATGAATACGCAGCAGGTGACGTATAATGGAGGATGTTCCAAGTAGAGATGAGCGGGTTCGGTTTCTCTGAATCCGAACCCGCCAGAACTTCATGGTTTTTTTCACGGGTCCGAGCGACTCGGATCTTCCCGCCTTGCTCGGTTAACCCGAGCGCGCCCGAACGTCATCATGACGCTGACGGATTCTCGCGAGGCTCGGATTCTATCGCGAGACTCGGATTCTATATAAGGAGCCGCGCGTCGCCGCCATTTTCACACGTGCATTGAGATTGATAGGGAGAGGACGTGGCTGGCGTCCTCTCCATTTAGATTATAAGAGACTGAGAGAGATTTACTGGAGCTGACTAGGAGGAGTACTGTTACTGTAGAAGTGTAGAGACTGAGTGGAGAGAGTTTACTAGTGAGGACAGTGCAGTTTACTTTATAATCCGTTCTCTGCCTGAAAAAAGCGATACACAGCACACAGTGACTCAGTCACATACCATATCTGTGTGCACTGCTCAGGCTCAGGCCAGTGTGCTGCATCATCTATTATCTATATATAATATTATATATATCTGTCTGACTGCTCAGCTCACACAGCTTATAATTGTGGGGGAGACTGGGGAGCACTACTGCAGTGCCAGTTATAGGTTATAGCAGGAGCCAGGAGTACATAATATATTATATAGTGAGTGACCACCAGACACACAGTGCAGTTTATTTAATATATCCGTTCTCTGCCTGAAAAAAGCGATACACACAGTGACTCAGTCAGTCACATACCATATCTGTGTGCACTGCTCAGGCTCAGGCCAGTGTGCTGCATCATCTATTATCTATATATAATATTATATATATCTGTCTGACTGCTCAGCTCACACAGCTTATAATTGTGGGGGAGACTGGGGAGCACTACTGCAGTGCCAGTTATAGGTTATAGCAGGAGCCAGGAGTACATAATATATTATATAGTGAGTGACCACCAGACACACAGTGCAGTTTATTTAATATATCCGTTCTCTGCCTGAAAAAAGCGATACACACAGTGACTCAGTCAGTCACATACCATATCTGTGTGCACTGCTCAGGCTCAGGCCAGTGTGCTGCATCATCTATTATCTATATATAATATTATATATATCTGTCTGACTGCTCAGCTCACACAGCTTATAATTGTGGGGGAGACTGGGGAGCACTACTGCAGTGCCAGTTATAGGTTATAGCAGGAGCCAGGAGTACATAATATATTATATAGTGAGTGACCACCAGACACACAGTGCAGTTTATTTAATATATCCGTTCTCTGCCTGAAAAAAGCGATACACACAGTGACTCAGTCAGTCACATACAATATCTGTGTGCACTGCTCAGGCTCAGGCCAGTGTGCTGCATCATCTATATATATTATATATATCTGTCTGACTGCTCAGCTCACACAGCTTATAATTGTGGGGGAGACTGGGGAGCACTACTGCTGTGCCAGTTATAGGTTATAGCAGGAGCCAGGAGTACATATTATATTAAAATTAAACAGTGCACACTTTTGCTGCAGGAGTGCCACTGCCAGTGTGACTGACCAGTGACCTGACCACACTGACCACCAGTATAGTTAGTAGTATACTTATATTGTGATTGCCTGAAAAAGTTAAACACTCGTCGTGTGACTTCACTTGTGTGTTTTGTTTTTTTTTATTCTATAAAAATAAAACTCATTCTGCTGACAGACAGTGTCCAGCAGGTCCGTCATTATATAATATATAATATATACCTGTCCGGCTGCAGTAGTGATATATATATATTTTTTATATCATTTATCATCCAGTCGCAGCAGACACAGTACGGTAGTTCACGGCTGTGGCTACCTCTGTGTCTCTGCACTCGGCAGGCAGTCCGTCCATAATTGTAATACCACCTAACCGTGGATTTTTTTCATTCTTCTTTATACATACATAGTTACATAGACATCTTCTCTTTATCAACCAGTCTATATTAGCTGCAGACACAGTACAGTACGGTAGTTCACGGCTGTGGCTACCTCTGTGTCTGCACTCGGCAGGCAGTCCGTCCATAATTGTATACCACCTAACCGTGGTTTTTTTTCATTCTTCTTTATACATACATAGTTACATAGACATCTTCTCTTTATCAACCAGTCTATATTAGCTGCAGACACAGTACAGTACGGTAGTTCACGGCTGTGGCTACCTCTGTGTCTGCACTCGGCAGGCAGTCCGTCCATAATTGTATACCACCTAACCGTAGATTTTTTTCAGTCTTCTTTATACATACATAGTTACATAGACATCTTCTCTTTATCAACCAGTCTATATTAGCTGCAGACACAGTACAGTACGGTAGTTCACGGCTGTGGCTACCTCTGTGTCTGCAGTCGGCAGGCAGTCCATAATTGTATACTAGTATCCATCTCCATTGTTTACCTGAGGTGCCTTTTAGTTGTGCCTATTAAAATATGGAGAACAAAAATGTTGAGGTTCCAAAATTAGGGAAAGATCAAGATCCACTTCCACCTCGTGCTGAAGCTGCTGCCACTAGTCATGGCCGAGACGATGAAATGCCAGCAACGTCGTCTGCCAAGGCCGATGCCCAATGTCATAGTACAGAGCATGTCAAATCCAAAACACCAAATATCAGAAAAAAAAGGACTCCAAAACCTAAAATAAAATTGTCGGAGGAGAAGCGTAAACTTGCCAATATGCCATTTACCACACGGAGTGGCAAGGAACGGCTGAGGCCCTGGCCTATGTTCATGGCTAGTGGTTCAGCTTCACATGAGGATGGAAGCACTCAGCCTCTCGCTAGAAAAATGAAAAGACTCAAGCTGGCAAAAGCAGCACAGCAAAGAACTGTGCATTCTTCGAAATCCCAAATCCACAAGGAGAGTCCAATTGTGTCGGTTGCGATGCCTGACCTTCCCAACACTGGACGTGAAGAGCATGCGCCTTCCACCATTTGCACGCCCCCTGCAAGTGCTGGAAGGAGCACCCGCAGTCCAGTTCCTGATAGTCAGATTGAAGATGTCAGTGTTGAAGTACACCAGGATGAGGAGGATATGGGTGTTGCTGGCGCTGGGGAGGAAATTGACCAGGAGGATTCTGATGGTGAGGTGGTTTGTTTAAGTCAGGCACCCGGGGAGACACCTGTTGTCGGTGGGAGGAATATGGCCGTTGACATGCCAGGTGAAAATACCAAAAAAATCAGCTCTTCGGTGTGGAGGTATTTCACCAGAAATGCGGACAACAGGTGTCAAGCCGTGTGTTCCCTTTGTCAAGCTGTAATAAGTAGGGGTAAGGACGTTAACCACCTCGGAACATCCTCCCTTATACGTCACCTGCAGCGCATTCATAATAAGTCAGTGACAAGTTCAAAAACTTTGGGTGACAGCGGAAGCAGTCCACTGACCAGTAAATCCCTTCCTCTTGTAACCAAGCTCACGCAAACCACCCCACCAACTCCCTCAGTGTCAATTTCCTCCTTCCCCAGGAATGCCAATAGTCCTGCAGGCCATGTCACTGGCAATTCTGACGAGTCCTCTCCTGCCTGGGATTCCTCCGATGCATCCTTGCGTGTAACGCCTACTGCTGCTGGCGCTGCTGTTGTTGCCGCTGGGAGTCGATGGTCATCCCAGAGGGGAAGTCGTAAGCCCACTTGTACTACTTCCAGTAAGCAATTGACTGTTCAACAGTCCTTTGCGAGGAAGATGAAATATCACAGCAGTCATCCTACTGCAAAGCGGATAACTGAGGCCTTGACAACTATGTTGGTGTTAGACGTGCGTCCGGTATCCGCCGTTAGTTCACAGGGAACTAGACAATTTATTGAGGCAGTGTGCCCCCGTTACCAAATACCATCTAGGTTCCACTTCTCTAGGCAGGCGATACCGAGAATGTACACGGACGTCAGAAAAAGACTCACCAGTGTCCTAAAAAATGCAGTTGTACCCAATGTCCACTTAACCACGGACATGTGGACAAGTGGAGCAGGGCAGGGTCAGGACTATATGACTGTGACAGCCCACTGGGTAGATGTATGGACTCCCGCCGCAAGAACAGCAGCGGCGGCACCAGTAGCAGCATCTCGCAAACGCCAACTCTTTCCTAGGCAGGCTACGCTTTGTATCACCGCTTTCCAGAATACGCACACAGCTGAAAACCTCTTACGGCAACTGAGGAAGATCATCGCGGAATGGCTTACCCCAATTGGACTCTCCTGTGGATTTGTGGCATCGGACAACGCCAGCAATATTGTGTGTGCATTAAATATGGGCAAATTCCAGCACGTCCCATGTTTTGCACATACCTTGAATTTGGTGGTGCAGAATTTTTTAAAAAACGACAGGGGCGTGCAAGAGATGCTGTCGGTGGCCAGAAGAATTGCGGGACACTTTCGGCGTACAGGCACCACGTACAGAAGACTGGAGCACCACCAAAAACTACTGAACCTGCCCTGCCATCATCTGAAGCAAGAAGTGGTAACGAGGTGGAATTCAACCCTCTATATGCTTCAGAGGTTGGAGGAGCAGCAAAAGGCCATTCAAGCCTATACAATTGAGCACGATATAGGAGGTGGAATGCACCTGTCTCAAGTGCAGTGGAGAATGATTTCAACGTTGTGCAAGGTTCTGATGCCCTTTGAACTTGCCACACGTGAAGTCAGTTCAGACACTGCCAGCCTGAGTCAGGTCATTCCCCTCATCAGGCTTTTGCAGAAGAAGCTGGAGGCATTGAAGAAGGAGCTAAAAGGGAGCGATTCCGCTAGGCATGTGGGACTTGTGGATGCAGCCCTTAATTCGCTTAACAAGGATTCACGGGTGGTCAATCTGTTGAAATCAGAGCACTACATTTTGGCCACCGTGCTCGATCCTAGATTTAAAGCCTACCTTGGATCTCTCTTTCCGGCAGACACAAGTCTGCTGGGGTTGAAAGACCTGCTGGTGAGAAAATTGTCAAGTCAAGCGGAACGCGACCTGTCAACATCTCCTCCTTCACATTCTCCCGCAACTGGGGGTGCGAGGAAAAGGCTCAGAATTCCGAGCCCACCCGCTGGCGGTGATGCAGGGCAGTCTGGAGCGACTGCTGATGCTGACATCTGGTCCGGACTGAAGGACCTGACAACGATTACGGACATGTCGTCTACTGTCACTGCATATGATTCTCTCAACATTGATAGAATGGTGGAGGATTATATGAGTGACCGCATCCAAGTAGGCACGTCACACAGTCCGTACTTATACTGGCAGGAAAAAGAGGCAATTTGGAGGCCCTTGCACAAACTGGCTTTATTCTACCTAAGTTGCCCTCCCACAAGTGTGTACTCCGAAAGAGTGTTTAGTGCCGCCGCTCACCTTGTCAGCAATCGGCGTACGAGGTTACATCCAGAAAATGTGGAGAAGATGATGTTCATTAAAATGAATTATAATCAATTCCTCCGCGGAGACATTGACCAGCAGCAATTGCCTCCACAAAGTACACAGGGAGCTGAGATGGTGGATTCCAGTGGGGACGAATTGATAATCTGTGAGGAGGGGGATGTACACGGTGATATATCGGAGGGTGAAGATGAGGTGGACATCTTGCCTCTGTAGAGCCAGTTTGTGCAAGGAGAGATTAATTGCTTCTTTTTTGGGGGGGGTCCAAACCAACCCGTCATATCAGTCACAGTCGTGTGGCAGACCCTGTCACTGAAATGATGGGTTGGTTAAAATGTGCATGTCCTGTTTTGTTTATACAACATAAGGGTGGGTGGGAGGGCCCAAGGACAATTCCATCTTGCACCTCTTTTTTCTTTTCTTTTTCTTTGCATCATGTGCTGATTGGGGAGGGTTTTTTGGAAGGGACATCCTGCGTGACACTGCAGTGCCACTCCTAGATGGGCCCGGTGTTTGTGTCGGCCACTAGGGTCGCTAATCTTACTCACACAGTCAGCTACCTCATTGCGCCTCTTTTTTTCTTTGCGTCATGTGCTGTTTGGGGAGGGTTTTTTGGAAGGGACATCCTGCGTGACACTGCAGTGCCACTCCTAGATGGGCCCGGTGTTTGTGTCGGCCACTAGGGTCGCTAATCTTACTCACACAGCTACCTCATTGCGCCTCTTTTTTTCTTTGCGTCATGTGCTGTTTGGGGAGGGTTTTTTGGAAGGGACATCCTGCGTGACACTGCAGTGCCACTCCTAGATGGGCCCGGTGTTTGTGTCGGCCACTAGGGTCGCTAATCTTACTCACACAGCTACCTCATTGCGCCTCTTTTTTTCTTTGCGTCATGTGCTGTTTGGGGAGGGTTTTTTGGAAGGGCCATCCTGCGTGACACTGCAGTGCCACTCCTAGATGGGCCCGGTGTTTGTGTCGGCCACTAGGGTCGCTAATCTTACTCACACAGCTACCTCATTGCGCCTCTTTTTTTCTTTGCGTCATGTGCTGTTTGGGGAGGGTTTTTTGGAAGGGACATCCTGCGTGACACTGCAGTGCCACTCCTAGATGGGCCCGGTGTTTGTGTCGGCCACTAGGGTCGCTTATCTTACTCACACAGCGACCTCGGTGCAAATTTTAGGACTAAAAATAATATTGTGAGGTGTGAGGTATTCAGAATAGACTGAAAATGAGTGTAAATTATGGTTTTTGAGGTTAATAATACTTTGGGATCAAAATGACCCCCAAATTCTATGATTTAAGCTGTTTTTTAGTGTTTTTTGAAAAAAACACCCGAATCCAAAACACACCCGAATCCGACAAAAAAAATTCGGTGAGGTTTTGCCAAAACGCGTTCGAACCCAAAACACGGCCGCGGAACCGAACCCAAAACCAAAACACAAAACCCGAAAAATTTCAGGCGCTCATCTCTAGTTCCAAGGTGGTTAACGTCGTTACCCATACTTATTATGGATTGACAAAGGCAACACACGGCTTGACACCTGTTGTCCGGATTTGTGGAGAAATAATTCCACACCGAAGAGGTGGCTTATTTGGTAGTTTGCCCAGGCATCACAATGAGCTTCTTCATCCCGCGGACAACAGGTGTCTCCCCCGGTGCATGACTTAAACAAACCACATCACCATCAGAATCCTCATCGTCAACTTCCTCCTCAGCGCCAGCAACACCCATATCCTCATCCTGGTGTACTTCAACAGTGACATCTTCAATTTGAATATCAGGAACTGGACTGCGGGTACTCCTTCCAGCACTTGCAGAGGACGTGCAAATGGTGGAAGGAGCCACCTCTTCCCGTCCAGTGTTGGGAAGGTCAGGCATCGCAACCGCCCACACACTTGGGCTCTCCTTGGTGATTTGTGATACCATCTTAGAACACACAGTTGTTTGCTGTGCTTTTGCCAGCTTAACTCTTTTCATTTTTCTAGCGGGAGGATGAGGGCTTCCATCGTCATGTGAAGCTGAACCTCTAGTCATGAACATAGTCCAGGGCCTTAGCCTTTCCTTGCCACTCTGTGTCGTAAATGGCATATTGGCAAGTTTACGTTTCTCCTCAGACGATTTAAATGTATTTTTTTCGGTCATTTTACTGAACTTTGGCTTTTTGGATTTTACATGCCATCTGTTATGACATTGGGCATCGGCTTTGGCAGACGACGTTGATGCATTTCATCGTCTATGTCATGACTAGTGGCAGCAGCTTCAGCACTAGGAGGAAGTAGTTCTTGATCTTTCCCTATTTCATCCTCCAAATTTTTGTTCTCCATCATTTTTCTGGAGTTATATAACAATATGCAGCACAGGAGAGCATATCCCTACACCACACATGGCAAACCCTGTAAAAATTATTTTGATAATAACTCTTTTATTTGGAGTTATTATAATAATATGCAGCACAGGAGAGTGTACCCCTATGCCACACAGGGCAAACCCTGTAAAAAAAAAATTGGATTAAATATTAATAACCCTTTTATTTGGAGTAAATAATATACAGTACAGGACAGCACCAATGGACTATACGGCAGTACCGCTGGAGTTATAAGGCAGTACCACTAGACTTATACAGCAGTACCCCTGGACTTATATGGCAGTACCGCTGGACTTATACAGCTATACTTATACGGAAGCACCACTGGACTGAACTCATACGGCAGCAGCACTGGACTGGACTTATACAGTAGCACCACTGGACTGGACTTATACGGCATTACCGCTGGACTTATACAGCAGAACCACTGGACTGGACTTATACGGCAGCACCACTGGACTTATGGCAGCACAGGACTCCACCACTTGAGTGACTGGATTGAAGCATCACAAGACAGCACTGGACTGATGCAGCACAAGACAGCACCCCTGGACTGGACTTATACAGCACCACTGGACTTATACGGCAGTACCGCTGAAGTTATACGGCAGTACCCCTGAACTTATATGGCAGTACCCCTGGACTTATACGGCAGTACCCCTGGACTTATACAGCTGTATCGCTGGACTTATACAGCTGTATCGCTGGACTTATACAGAAGCACCACTGGACTGGACTTATACGGCAGCACCACTGGACTGGACTTATACAGCAGCACCACTGACTTATGGCAGCACTGGACACCACCACCGGACTGATACAGCAAAAGACAGCACCACTGGACTGGACTTATACAGCAGCACCACTGGACTTATGGCAGCACAGGACACCACCACTAGAGTGACTGGACTGATGCAGCACAGACACCACCACTGGACTGATGCAGCACAAGACAGCACCACTGGACTGGACTTATACAGCAGCACTGAACTTATGGCAGCACAGGACACCACCACTGGAGTGACAGGAATGATGCAGCACAGACACCACCACTGGACTGATGCAGCACAAGACAGCAGCACTGGAATGACACAAAAGAGCAGAGCGCCACCCCACGCGCCACGCCCCTTTCCCACACAGACACTGAGGAGACATGTCCTCTCACTACACTCTCCAGGACTGGAGTGAAAATGGCGGCGACGCGTGGCTCCTTATATGAAATCCAAAACCCGTGAGAATCCGACAGCGGGATGATGACGTTTTGCCTCACTCTGGTTTCCGAGTCTGGCGGGAAAACCCTAGCCGGACTCGGAGCGTGAAGTTTGGGGGGGGGGTTCGGATCTCAGGGAACATCTCTACTTTATACATCCCTTCATTGCCCTCCCTTGTGAGCAGGGCTTTCCCTCCTTTTGTGGTCTCTGTATAATTATGTATATGTGGGTTGTAATTGTGTATGTATGTAACGTTGTGATCTTGACTTTAAATGTTCTTTTTGTCAACCCCCGTACTTGTAACATTGCTTTATGATCTGTCCCCTATGTACGATGCTTTGTGGCACCATATATATGAAAGATAATAATATGCAGGATAAGGTTGGAGGGATTGCAAGGGGCATTAAACAGTGGTGCCCTAGATATTGCAGTGTTTCTGTAACGGTTTGACATCACTTCTCTGCGTTGTTCCTAGAGGCTTGGATTGACTATATGCTCAGCAAACCCCTCCCACTTTGTCCTTGCCCACATATAGACACACAAAAGATGACTATACTCTCTGCTACTCATGTTATTGACTTCAGGGTGCTGCAGACCGCCCCATTTCATTGCCTACTCATTAGGTTTGCCTATCAACCAGCGGTGGTTTGCAGTCATCTACATTGTGCTACCAAAGGTCGATGGCTTTCCCATAATCGGTGGGATCCCAATGGTTCACAATTCATTATTTCTTCTTTGCGCTTGTGTAGGCGCTGACTCCTTTTCACCGAACATGCATGGTCGCTGAACTTTGACATCTCATTCATAGATGGTTTCCAACTGATCGACCATTAATGTTGATTGCTTCGATGGAAAACCCTACTAATCATCTGCATTAACCCAGGCTTGAAGAATGAATGCAATCGGTTCTCTAACGCTAATTAAGCACATCTAGAATAATCCCCTAATGTCAGATCTCAGCAATGCAGACACACAACAGTCTAAGAAACAGATATCAACACGGAACATCTTGGCAGGAATTCAGTCTGGAACCATAAGAGCCGATCTCCAGCGAATGACATTGAAAAATTCAGCTTTTTATTTGTTTCACTGTGGAAAATGACAATTCCATCAGGGGATAAAGTTTTAGAGCCGTAAGTTTTTAAATGTCTTTTCCAAACTTTTTAATGGTTTGTTTTTAGAGGATATTTTGAAACCTGCGTTTTGATGGCACAGGGTTTGAGATGAGTTAAAGCCAAAGTACTCCGAGCCGCTCCCCTTTATTTCATTCTGCAAACTGAAGAACTTGGACTAGAATCTGGCAATAAATCAGCCGCTGATTTACTTCCAAGAGTTTATGCGGTAGCCCAGTCTTAGGCCTCCTGCCCACTTCCATCGCGGCTCTATAGCTGATGGACTCGGCTGTAGACTGAGCTTGCAGCTGGACGTGAAGAAGAAAAACATATTCCAGCAGATTTATGCAGAAAGTCTTAATATAGCGCTGTAAATTATGACAGGTTGCGGCATCGCTCTGCCGTTAATAAAGTCAGTGATTATAAAAGCATCTTGAGAAAAAAAAAAGGTATTTAAAATGCTATTTTATTTATGTGTATTTGCAGTGTTAAAGTTTATCTGCTGCCTACACAGCGGAGGCAGACATATGGCAAAGCCATCAATTCATGAGGAGCTAGTGACATCCCAGAGGCACGAAGAGCATTCACATGAGTGTATGTAATACATCAGACATATACAGGGCCAGTGATCACAGTAACCCGGTATATGCGGCAGTAGTGCCAGCCATACATAGTGCAGTGTATGTAATACATCAGACATATACAGGACAAGCAATCACAGTAACCCGGTATATGCGGCAGTAGTGCCAGCCATACATAGTGCAGTGAATGTAATACATCAGACATATACAGGCCCAGTGATCACAGTAACCCGGTATATGCGGCAGTAGTGCCAGCCATACATAGTGCAGTGTATGTAATACATGAGACATATACAGGGCCAGTGATCACAGTAACCCGGTATATGCGGCAGTATGGCCAGCCATACATAGTGCAGTGTATGTAATACATCAGACATATACAGGGCCAGTGATCACAGTAACACGGTATATGAGGCAGTAGTGCCAGCCATACATAGTGCAGTGTATGTAATACATCAGACATATACAGTACCAGTGATCACAGTAACCTGGTATATGCGGCAGTAGTGCCAGTCATACATAGTGCAGTGTGTGTAATACATCAGACATATACAGGACCAGTGATCACAGTAACCCGGTATATGCGGCAGTAGGGCCAGCCATACATAGTGCAGTATATATAATACATCAGACATATACAGGACCAGTGATCACAGTAACCCGGTATATGCGGCAGTAGGAGCAGCAATACATAGTGCAGTGTATGTAATACATCAGACATATACAGGGCCAGTGATCACAGTAACCCGGTATATGCGGCAGTAGTGCCAGCCATACATAGTGCAGTGTATGTAATACATCAGACATATACAGGGCCAGTGATCACAGTAACCCGGTATATGCGGCAGTAGTGCCAGCCATACATAGTGCAGTGTATGTAATACATCAGACATATACAGGGCCAGTGATCACAGTAACCCGGTATATGCGGCAGTAGTGCCAGCCATACATAGTGCAGTGTATGTAATACATCAGACATATACAGGACCAGTGATCACAGTAACCCGGTATATGCAGCAGTAGTGCCAGCCATACATAGTGCAGTGTATGTAATACATCAGACATATACAGGGCCAGTGATCACAGTAACCCGGTATTTGTGGCAGTAGTGCCAGCCATACATAGTGCAGTGTATGTAATACATCAGACATATACAGGACCAGCGATCACAGTAACCCGGTATATGCGGTAGTAGTGCCAGCCATACATAGTGCAGTGTATGTAATACATCAGACATATACAGGGTCAGTGATCACAGTAACCCGGTATATGCGGCAGTAGTGCCAGCCATACATAGTGCAGTGTGCGTAATACATCAGACATATACAGGGCCAGTGATCACAGTAACCCGGTATATGCTGCAGTAGTGCCAGCCATACATAGTGCAGTGTATGTAATATATCAGACATATATAGGACCAGTGATCACAGTAACCCGGTATATGTAGCAGTAGTGCCAGCCATACATAGTGCAGTGTGCGTAATACATCAGACATATACAGGGCCAGTGATCACAGTAACCCGGTATATGCTGCAGTAGGGCCAGCCATACATAGTGCAGTGTATGTAATACATCAGACATATACAGGACCAGTGATCACAGTAACCCGGTATATGCAGCAGTAGGACCAGCCATACATAGTGCAGTGTATGTAATACATCAGACATATACAGGACCAGTGATCACAGTAACCCGGTATATGCGGCAGTAGTGCCAGCCAAACATAGTGCAGTGTATGTAATACATCAAACATATACAGGGCCAGTGATCACAGTAACCCGGTATATGCAGCAGTAGGACCAGCCATACATAGTGCAGTGTATGTAATACATCAGACATATACAGGACCAGTGATCACAGTAACCCGGTATATGCGGCAGTAGTGCCAGCCATACATAGTGCAGTGTATGTAATACATCAGACATATACAGGGCCAGTGATCACAGTAACCCGGTATATGCGGCAGTAGTGCCAGCCATACATAGTGCAGTGTATGTAATACATCAGACATATACAGGGCCAGTGATCACAGTAACCCGGTATATGCGGCAGTAGTGCCAGCCATACATAGTACAGTGTATGTAATACATCAGACATATACAGGACCAGTGATCACAGTAACCCGGTATATGCGGCAGTAGGGCCAGCCATACATAGTGCAGTATATATAATACATCAGACATATACAGGACCAGTGATCACAGTAACCCGGTATATGCGGCAGTAGGAGCAGCCATACATAGTGCAGTGTATGTAATACATCAGACATATACAGGGCCAGTGATCACAGTAACCCGGTATATGCGGCAGTAGTGCCAGCCATACATAGTGCAGTGTATGTAATACATTAGACATATAGAGGACAAGCAATCACAGTAACCCGGTATATGTGGCAGTAGTGCCAGCCATACATAGTGCAGTGTATGTAATACATCAGACATATACAGGACCAGAGATCACAGTAACCCGGTATATGTGGCAGTAGTGCCAGCCATACATAGTGCAGTGTATGTAATACATCAGACATATACAGGACCAGTGATCACAGTAACCCGGTATATGCGGCAGTAGGAGCAGCCATACATAGTGCAGTGTATGTAATACATCAGACATATACAGGACCAGTGATCACAGTAACCCGGTATATGCGGCAGTAGTGCCAGCCATACATAGTGCAGTGTATGTAATACATCAGACATATACAGGGCCAGTGATCACAGTAACCTGGTATATGCGGCAGTAGAGCCAGCCATACATAGTGCAGTATATGTAATACATCAAACATATACAGGGCCAGTGATCACAGTAACCCGGTATATGCGGCAGTAGGGACAGTCATACATAGTGCAGTGTATGTAATACATCAGACATATACAGGACCAGTGATCACAGTAACCCGGTATATGCGGCAGTAGCACCAGCCATACATAGTGCAGTGTATGTAATACATCAGACATATACAGAGCCAGTGATCACAGTAACCCGGTATATGCTGCAGTAGGGCCAGCCAAACATAGTGCAGTGTATGTAATACATCAGACATATACAGGGCCAGTGATCACAGTAACCCGGTATATGCGGCAGTAGGGCCAGCCATACATAGTGCAGTGTATGTAATACATCAGACATATACAGGACCAGTGATCACAGTAACCCGGTATATGTGGTAGAAGTGCCAGCCATACATAGTGCAGTGTATGTAATACGTCAAACATATACAGGGCCAGTGATCACAGTAACCCGATATATGTGGTAGAAGTGCCAGCCATACATAGTGCAGTGTGTGTAATATATCAGACATATACAGGACCAGTGATCACAGTAACCCGGTATATGTGGTAGAAGTGCCAGTCATACATAGTGCAGTGTATGTAATACATCAGACATATACAGGGCCAGTGGTCACAGTAACCCGATATATGTGGTAGTAGTGCCAGCCATACATAGTGCAGTGTATGTAATACATCAGACATATACAGGACCAGTGATCACAGTAACCCGGTATATGTGGTAGAAGTGCCAGTCATACATAGTGCAGTGTATGTAATACATCAGACATATACAGGACCAGTGATCACAGTAACCCGGTATATGCGGCAGTAGTGCCAGCCATACATAGCGCAGTGTATGTAATACATCAGACATATACAGGACCAGTGATCACAGTAACCCGGTATATGCGGCAGTAGTGCCAGCCATACATAGCGCAGTGTATGTAATACATCACACATATACAGGACCAGTGATCACAGTAACACGGTATATGAGGCAGTAGCACCAGCCATACATAGCGCAGTGTATGTAATACATCAGACATATACAGGACCAGTGGTCACAGTAACCCGGTATATGAGGCAGTAGCACCAGCCATACATAGCGCAGTGTATGTAATACATCAGACATATACAGGACCAGTGGTCACAGTAACCCGGTATATGAGGCAGTAGTGCCAGCCATACATAGTGCAGTGTATGTAATATATCAGACATATACAGGGCCAGTGATCACAGTAACCCGGTATATGTGACAGTAGCACCAGCCATACATAGTGCAGTGTATGTAATACATCAGACATATACAGGACCAGTGATCACAGTAACCCGGTATATGAGGCAGTAGTACCAGCCATACATAGTGCAGTGTATGTAATACATCAGACATATACAGGACAAGTGATCACAGTAACCCGGTATATGCGGCAGTAGTGCCAGCCATACATAGTGCAGTGTATGTAATACATCAGACATATACAGGACCAGTGATCACAGTAACCTGGTATATGTGGCAGTAGTGCCAGCCATACATAGTACAGTGTATGTAATACATCAGACATATACAGGGCCAGTGATCACAGTAACCCGGTATATGCAGCAGTAGTGCCAGCCATACATAGTACAGTGTATGTAATACATCAGAGATATACAGGGCCAGTGATCACAGTAACCCGGTATATGTGACAGTAGCACCAGCCATACATAGTGCAGTGTATGTAATACATCAGACATATACAGGACCAGTGATCACAGTAACCCGGTATATGCGGCAGTAGTGCCAGCCATACATAGTGCAGTGTATGTAATACATCAGACATATACAGGACAAGTGATCACAGTAACCCGGTATATGCGGCAGTAGTGCCAGCCATACATAGTGCAGTGTATGTAATACATCAGACATATACAGGACCAGTGATCACAGTAACCCGGTATATGTGACAGTAGCACCAGCCATACATAGTGCAGTGTATGTAATACATCAGACATATACAGGACCAGTGATCACAGTAACCCGGTATATGTGACAGTAGCACCAGCCATACATAGTGCAGTGTATGTAATACATCAGACATATACAGGACAAGTGATCACAGTAACCCGGTATATGCGGCAGTAGTGCCAGCCATACATAGTGCAGTGTATGTAATACATCAGACATATACAGGACCAGTGATCACAGTAACCCGGTATATGCGGCAGTAGTGCCAGCCATACATAGTGCAGTGTATGTAATACATTAGACATATACAGGACCAGTGATCACAGTAACTCGGTATATGCGGCAGTAGTGCCAGCCATACATAGTGCAGTGTATGTAATACATCAGACATATACAGGGCCAGTGATCACAGTAACCCGGTATATGCGGCAGTAGTGCCAGCCATACATAGTGCAGTGTATGTAATACATCAGACATATACAGGGCCAGTGATCACAGTAACCCGGTATATGCGGCAGTAGAGCCAGCCATACATAGTGCAGTGTATGTAATACATTAGACATATACAGGACCAGTGATCACAGTAACCCGGTATATGCGGCAGTAGTGCCAGCCATACATAGTGCAGTGTATGTAATACATCAGACATATACAGGACCAGTGATCACAGTAACCCGGTATATGGGGCAGTAGTGCCAGCCATACATAGTGCAGTGTATGTATTACATCAGACATATACAGGACCAGTGATCACAGTAACCCGGTATATGCGGCAGTAGTGCCAGCCATACATAGTGCAGTGTTTGTAATACATCAGACATATAGAGGGCCAGTGATCACAGTAACCCGATATTTGTGGTAGTAGTGCCAGCCATACATAGTGCAGTGTATGTAATACATCAGACATATACAGGTACAGTGATCACAGTAACACGGTATATGCGGCAGTAGGACCAGCCATACATAGTGCAGTGTATGTAATACATCAGACATATACAGGACCAGTGATCACAGTAACCCGGTATATGCGGCAGTAGCACCAGCCATACATAGTGCAGTGTATGTAATACATCAGACATATACAGGACCAGTGATCACAGTAACCCGGTATATGCGGCAGTAGCACCAGCCATACATAGTGCAGTGTATGTAATACATCAGACATATACAGGGCCAGTGATCACAGTAACCCGGTATATGCGGCAGTAGTGCCAGCCATGCATAGTGCAGTGTATGTAATACATCAGACATATACAGGCCAGTGATCACAGTAACCCGGTATATGCAACAGTAGTGTCAGCCATACATAGTGCAGTGTATGTAATACATCAGACATATACAGGTACAGTGATCACAGTAACACGGTATATGCGGCAGTATGACCAGCCATACATAGTGCAGTGTATGTAATACATCAGACATATACAGGACCAGTGATCACAGTAACCCGGTATATGCGGCAGTAGTGCCAGCCATACATAGTGCAGTGTATGTAATACATCAGACATATACAGGGCCAGTGATCACAGTAACCCGGTATATGGGGCAGTAGTGCCAGCCATACATAGTGCAGTGTATGTATTACATCAGACATATACAGGACCAGTGATCACAGTAACCCGGTATATGCGGCAGTAGGGCCAGCCATACATAGTGCAGTGTATGTAATACATCACACATATACAGGACCAGTGATCACAGTAACCCGGTATATGGGGCAGTAGTGCCAGCCATACATAGTGCAGTGTATGTATTACATCAGACATATACAGGACCAGTGATCACAGTAACCCGGTATATGCGGCAGTAGTGCCAGCCATACATAGTGCAGTGTATGTAATACATCAGACATATACAGGACCAGTGATCACAGTAACCCGGTATATGGGGCAGTAGTGCCAGCCATACATAGTGCAGTGTATGTATTACATCAGACATATACAGGGCCAGTGATCACAGTAACCCGGTATTTGTGGTAGTAGTGCCAGCCATACATAGTGCAGTGTATGTAATACATCAGACATATACAGGGCCAGTGATCACAGTAACCCGGTATTTGTGGTAGTAGTGCCAGCCATACATAGTGCAGTGTATGTAATACATCAGACATATACAGGTACAGTGATCACAGTAACACGGTATATGCGGCAGTAGGACCAGCCATACATAGTGCAGTGTATGTAATACATCAGACATATACAGGACCAGTGATCACAGTAACCCGGTATATGCGGCAGTAGCACCAGCCATACATAGTGCAGTGTATGTATTACATCAGACATATACAGGACCAGTGATCACAGTAACCCGGTATATGCGGCAGTAGGGCCAGCCATACATAGTGCAGTGTATGTAATACATCCGACATATACAGGACCAGTGATCACAGTAACCCGGTATATTCGGCAGTAGCACCAGCCATACATAGTGCAGTGTATGTAATACATCAGACATATACAGGACCAGTGATCACAGTAACCCGGTATATGCGGCAGTAGGGCCAGCCATACATAGTGCAGTGTATGTAATACATCACACATATACAGGACCAGTGATCACAGTAACCAGGTATATGTGGCAGTAGGGCCAACCATACATAGTACAGTGTATGTAATACATCAGACATATACAGGACCAGTGATCACAGTAACCCGGTATATGCGGCAGTAGTGCCAGTCATACATAGTGCAGTGTATGTAATACATCAGACATATACAGGACCAGTGATCACAGTAACCCGGTATATGTGGCAGTAAGGCCAGCCATACATAGTGCAGTGTGTGTACTAATACATCACACATATACAGGACCAGTGATCACAGTAACCCGGTATATGCGGCAGTAGTGCCAGCCATACATAGTGCAGTGTATGTAATACATCAGACATATACAGGACCAGTGATCACAGTAACCCGGTATATGCGGCAGTAGTGCCAGCCATACATAGTGCAGTGTATGTAATACATCAGACATATACAGGACCAGTGATCACAGTGACCCGGTATATGAGGCAGTAGGGCCAGCCATACATAGTGCAGTGTATGTAATACATCAGACATATACAGGACCAGTGATCACAGTAACCCGGTATATGTGGCAATAGCACCAGCCATACATAGTGCAGTGTATGTAATACATCAGACATATACAGGGCCAGTGATCACAGTAACCCGGTATATGCGGCAGTAGGACCAGCCATACATAGTGCAGTGTATGTAATACATCAGACATATACATGACCAGTGATCACAGTAACCCGGTATATGCGGCAGTAGGACCAGCCATACATAGTGCAGTGTATGTAATACATCAGACATATACAGGGCCAGTGATCACAGTAACCCGGTATATGCGGCAGTAGTGCCAGCCATACATAGTGCAGTGTATGTAATACATCAGACATATACAGGACCAGTGATCACAGTAACCCGGTATATGTGGCAGTAGTGCCAGCCATACATAGTGCAGTGTATGTAATACATCAGACATATACAGGGCCAGCGATCACAGTAACCCGGTATATGTGGCAGTAGGGCCAGCCATACATAGTGCAGTGTATGTAATACATCAGACATATACAGGACCAGCGATCACAGTAACCTGGTATATGCGGCAGTAGTGCCAGCCATACATAGTGCAGTGTATGTAATACATCAGACATATACAGGGCCAGTGATCACAGTAACCCGGTATATGCGGCAGTAGGAGCAGCCATACATAGTGCAGTGTATGTAATACATCAGACATATACAGGGCCAGTGATCACAGTAACACGGTATATGCGGCAGTAGGACCAGCCATACATAGTGCTGTGTATGTAATACATCAGACATATACAGGGCCAGTGATCACAGTAACCCGGTATATGCGGCAGTAGCACCAGCCATACATAGTGCAGTGTGTGTAATACATCAGACATATACAGGTACAGCGATCACAGTAACCCGGTATATGCGGCAGTAGTGCCAGCCATAGGAGAGGAAAGAGTTAAACATCTGGGGAGGGGTGGACCTAGCTGTGAGGAAAGTACAGCCTTCTTTAGGGGGAGGGTTTGCTATATATAGGGAAGGAGAGGCCATCTTCAGTCTCTTGGTGATTTGCTTTCCCACCCTCCCGCCCTGGTATTAAGAATTTGTGGCACGTGGGCTTTGGCTTTAAGTTGTTGGCTGTTTTCGTTGGCTATTTATTGGCGGAAAAGAACGGCAGTTTTGTATTGTAGGGAAAACTGTAGTGTTTTTACAGTTTGTTGTGGTTTAGGTGCACTCACCTCCATCGACTTATGGCCGCTTGACCACCCGTCCGGGAAGGCAGCGGCAGGGCACCCAGGAGCGGTGGGTAGTCACTGTGGGGGTTGAGTTGTCACCTATTACCGTTTTATAGTAAGTTTTAGTAAATTTATAGGGTTAGTTATTTAAAGTTAATTCAGATTAATTGAGCCGTTCTTTTGGGCCGCCACCATATGCCAGCTGGAGCGGCATATTAAATTTCTTTATTACAGGTTTCCTAATGGATAGGGACAAATAAATAGCTAGCAATTTTCTGCCAAAATTCAAGTCTCAGTGTCGTTATTTCTGGTTCTAGGTTATGAATGCTTTACTTTCAAAGAAAGGGGTCCACCAAATATCACTAAGATGTTTATGTAATACATCAGCCATATACAGGACCAGCGATCACATTAACCCGGTATATGCAGCAGTAGCACCAGCCAAACATAGTGCAGTGTGTGTAATACATCAGACATATACAGGACCAGTGATCACAGTAACCCGGTATATGAGGCAGTAGCACCAGCCATACATAGTGCAGTGTATGTAATACATCAGACATATACAGGACCAGTGATCACAGTAACCTGGTATATGTGGCAGTAGGGCCAGCCATACATAGTGCAGTGTATGTAATACATCAGACATATACAGGACCAGTGATCACAGTAACCCGGTATATGTGGCAGTAGGACCAGCCATACATAGTGCAGTGTCTGTAATACATCAGACATATACAGGACCAGTGATCACAGTAACCCGGTATATGAGGCAGTAGCACCAGCCATACATAGTGCAGTGTATGTAATACATCAGACATATACAGGGCCAGTGATCACAGTAACCCGGTATATGCGGCAGTAGTGCCAGCCATACATAGTGCAGTGTATGTAATACATCAGACATATACAGGGCCAGTGATCACAGTAACCCGGTATATGCGGCAGTAGTGCCAGCCATACATAGTGCAGTGTATGTAATACATCAGACATATACAGGACCAGTGATCACAGTAACCCGGTATATGCAGCAGTAGTGCCAGCCATACATAGTACAGTGTATGTAATACATCAGACATATACAGGACCAGTGATCACAGTAACCCGGTATATGCGGCAGTAGTGCCAGCCATACATAGTGCAGTGTATGTAATACATCAGACATATACAGGGCCAGTGATCACAGTAACCCGGTATATGCGGCAGTAGTGCCAGCCATACATAGTGCAGTGTATGTAATACATCAGACATATACAGGACCAGTGATCACAGTAACCCGGTATATGCGGCAGTAGTGCCAGCCATACATAGTGCAGTGTATGTAATACATCAGACATATACAGGGCCAGTGATCACAGTAACCCGGTATATGTAGCAGTAGCGCCAGCCATACATAGTGCAGTGTATGTAATACATCAGACATATACAGGACCAGTGATCACAGTAACCCGGTATATGCGGCCGTAGTGCCAGCCATACATAGTGCAGTGTATGTAATACGTCAGACATATACAGGGCCAGTGACCACAGTAACCCGGTATATGCGGCAGTAGGGCCAGCTATACATAGTGCAGTGTATGTAATACATCAGACATATACAGGGCCAGTGATCACAGTAACACGGTATATGTAGCAGTAGGGCCAGCCATACATAGTGCAGTGTATGTAATACATCAGACATATACAGGACCAGTGATCACAGTAACCCGGTATATGCGGCAGTAGTGACAGCTATACATAGTGCAGTATGTGTAATACATCAGACATATACAGGACCAGTGATCACAGTAACCCGGTATATGCGGCAGTAGTGCCAGCTATACATAGTGCAGTGTATGTAATACATCAGACATATACAGGACCAGTGATCACAGTAACCCGGTATATGCGGCCGTAGTGCCAGCCATACATAGTGCAGTGTATGTAATACATCAGACATATACAGGGCCAGTGATCACAGTAACACGGTATATGCGGCAGTAGGAGCAGTCATACATAGTGCAGTGTATGTAATACATCAGATATATACAGAACCAGTGATCACAGTAACCCGGTATATGCGGCAGTAGTGCCAGCTATACATAGTGCAGTGTATGTAATACATCAGACATATACAGGACCAGTGATCACAGTAACCCGGTATATGTAGCAGTAGGGCCAGCCATACATAGTGCAGTGTATGTAATACATCAGACATATACAGGACCAGTGATCACAGTAACCCGGTATATGCGGCAGTAGTGACAGCTATACATAGTGCAGTATGTGTAATACATCAGACATATACAGGACCAGTGATCACAGTAACCCGGTATATGCGGCAGTAGTGCCAGCTATACATAGTGCAGTGTATGTAATACATCAGACATATACAGGACCAGTGATCACAGTAACCCGGTATATGCGGCCGTAGTGCCAGCCATACATAGTGCAGTGTATGTAATACATCAGACATATACAGGGCCAGTGATCACAGTGACCCGGTATATGCGGCAGTAGTGACAGCTATACATAGTGCAGTATGTGTAATACATCAGACATATACAGGGCCAGTGATCACAGTGACCCGGTATATGCGGCAGTAGTGACAGCTATACATAGTGCAGTATGTGTAATACATCAGACATATACAGGGCCAGTGATCACAGTGACCCGGTATATGCGGCAGTAGTGACAGCTATACATAGTGCAGTATGTGTAATACATCAGACATATACAGGGCCAGTGATCACAGTGACCCGGTATATGCAGCAGTAGTACCAGCCATACATAGTGCAGTGTATGTAATACATCAGACATATACAGGGCCAGTGATCACAGTAACCCGGTATATGCGGCAGTAGGGCCAGCCATACATAGTGCAGTGTATGTAATACATCAGACATATACAGGACCAGTGATCACAGTAACCCGGTATATGCGGCAGTAGTGCCAGCCATACATAGTGCAGTGTATGTAATACATCAGACATATACAGGACCAGTGATCACAGTAACCCGGTATATGCGGCAGTAGTGCCAGCCATACATAGTGCAGTGTGTGTAATACATCAGACATATACAGGGCCAGCGATCACAGTGACCCGGTATATGCAGCAGTACTGCCAGCCATACATAGTGCAGTGTGTGTAATACAACAGACATATACAGGACCAGTGATCACAGTAACCCGGTATATGCGGCAGTAGTGCCAGCCATACATACTGCAGTGTATGTAATACATCAGATATATACAGATCCAGTGATCACAGTAACCCGGTATATGCGGCAGTAGTGCCAGCCATACATAGTGCAGTGTATGTAATACATCAGACATATACAGGACCAGTGATCACAGTAACCCGGTATATGCGGCAGTAGTGCCAGCCATACATAGTGCAGTGTATGTAATTCATCAAACATATACAGGACCTGTGATCACAGTAACACGGTATATGCGGCAGTAGTGCCAGCCATACATAGTGCAGTGTATGTAATACATCAGACATATACAGGGCCAGTGATCACAGTAACCCGGTATATGCGGCAGTAGCACCAGCCATACATAGTGCAGTGTGTGTAATACATCAGACATATACAGGACCTGTGATCACAGTAACACGGTATATGCGGCAGTAGTGCCAGCCATACATAGTGCAGTGTATGTAATACATCAGACATATACAGGGCCAGTGATCACAGTAACCCGGTATATGCGGCAGTAGCACCAGCCATACATAGTGCAGTGTGTGTAATACATCAGACATATACAGGACCTGTGATCACAGTAACCCGGTATATGTGGCAGTAGTGCCAGCCATACATAGTGCAGTGTATGTAATACATCAGACATATACAGGGCCAGCGATCACAGTAACACGGTATATGCGGCAGTAGCACCAGCCATACATAGTGCAGTGTGTGTAATACATCAGACATATACAGGACCAGTGATCACAGTAACCCGGTATATGCGGCAGTAGTGACAGCTATACATAGTGCAGTATGTGTAATACATCAGACATATACAGGGCCAGTGATCACAGTGACCCGGTATATGCGGCAGTAGTGACAGCTATACATAGTGCAGTATGTGTAATACATCAGACATATACAGGGCCAGTGATCACAGTGACCCGGTATATGCAGCAGTAGTGCCAGCCATACATAGTGCAGTGTGTGTAATACATCAGACATATACAGGACCAGTGATCACAGTAACCCGGTATATGCGGCAGTAGTGCCAGCCATACATAGTGCAGTGTATGTAATACATCAGACATATACAGGACCAGTGATCACAGTAACCGGTATATGCTGCAGTAGGAGCAGCCATACATAGTGCAGTGTATGTTATACATCAGACATATACAGGACCAGTGATCACAGTAACCCGGTATATGCGGCAGTATGGCCAGCCATACATAGTGCAGTGTATGTAATACATCAGACATATACAGGGCCAGTGATCACAGTAACCCGGTATATGTAGCAGTAGGGCCAGCCATACATAGTGCAGTGTATGTAATACATCAGACATATACAGGACCAGTGATCACAGTAACCCGGTATATGCGGCAGTAGTGACAGCTATACATAGTGCAGTATGTGTAATACATCAGACATATACAGGACCAGTGATCACAGTAACCCGGTATATGCGGCAGTAGTGCCAGCTATACATAGTGCAGTGTATGTAATACATCAGACATATACAGGGCCAGTGATCACAGTGACCCGGTATATGCGGCAGTAGTGACAGCTATACATAGTGCAGTATGTGTAATACATCAGACATATACAGGGCCAGTGATCACAGTGACCCGGTATATGCGGCAGTAGTGACAGCTATACATAGTGCAGTATGTGTAATACATCAGACATATACAGGGCCAGTGATCACAGTGACCCGGTATATGCGGCAGTAGTGACAGCTATACATAGTGCAGTATGTGTAATACATCAGACATATACAGGGCCAGTGATCACAGTGACCCGGTATATGCAGCAGTAGTACCAGCCATACATAGTGCAGTGTATGTAATACATCAGACATATACAGGGCCAGTGATCACAGTAACCCGGTATATGCGGCAGTAGGGCCAGCCATACATAGTGCAGTGTATGTAATACATCAGACATATACAGGACCAGTGATCACAGTAACCCGGTATATGCGGCAGTAGTGCCAGCCATACATAGTGCAGTGTATGTAATACATCAGACATATACAGGACCAGTGATCACAGTAACCCGGTATATGCGGCAGTAGTGCCAGCCATACATAGTGCAGTGTGTGTAATACATCAGACATATACAGGGCCAGCGATCACAGTGACCCGGTATATGCAGCAGTACTGCCAGCCATACATAGTGCAGTGTGTGTAATACAACAGACATATACAGGACCAGTGATCACAGTAACCCGGTATATGCGGCAGTAGTGCCAGCCATACATACTGCAGTGTATGTAATACATCAGATATATACAGATCCAGTGATCACAGTAACCCGGTATATGCGGCAGTAGTGCCAGCCATACATAGTGCAGTGTATGTAATACATCAGACATATACAGGACCAGTGATCACAGTAACCCGGTATATGCGGCAGTAGTGCCAGCCATACATAGTGCAGTGTATGTAATTCATCAAACATATACAGGACCTGTGATCACAGTAACACGGTATATGCGGCAGTAGTGCCAGCCATACATAGTGCAGTGTATGTAATACATCAGACATATACAGGGCCAGTGATCACAGTAACCCGGTATATGCGGCAGTAGCACCAGCCATACATAGTGCAGTGTGTGTAATACATCAGACATATACAGGACCTGTGATCACAGTAACACGGTATATGCGGCAGTAGTGCCAGCCATACATAGTGCAGTGTATGTAATACATCAGACATATACAGGGCCAGTGATCACAGTAACCCGGTATATGCGGCAGTAGCACCAGCCATACATAGTGCAGTGTGTGTAATACATCAGACATATACAGGACCTGTGATCACAGTAACCCGGTATATGTGGCAGTAGTGCCAGCCATACATAGTGCAGTGTATGTAATACATCAGACATATACAGGGCCAGCGATCACAGTAACACGGTATATGCGGCAGTAGCACCAGCCATACATAGTGCAGTGTGTGTAATACATCAGACATATACAGGACCAGTGATCACAGTAACCCGGTATATGCGGCAGTAGTGCCAGTCATACATAGTGCAGTGTATGTAATACATCAGACATATACAGGGCCAGTGATCACAGTAACCCGGTATATGCGGCAGTAGGACCAGCCATACATAGTGCAGTGTATGTAATACATCAGACATATACAGGACCAGTGATCACAGTAACCCGGTATATGCGGCAGTAGTACCAGCCATACATAGTGCAGTGTATGTAATACATCAGACATATACAGGACCAGTGATCACAGTAACCCGGTATATGCGGCAGTAGTGCCAGCCATACATAGTGCAGTGTGTGTAATACATCAGACATATACAGGACCAGTGATCACAGTAACCCGGTATATGCGGCAGTAGTGCCAGCCATACATAGTACAGTGTATGTAATACATCAGATATATACAGATCCAGTAATCACAATAACCCGGTATATGCGGCAGTAGTGCCAGCCATACATAGTGCAGTGTATGTAATATATCAGACATATACAGGGCCAGTGATCACAGTAACCCGGTATATGCGGCAGTAGGGCCAGCCATACATAGTGCAGTGTATGTAATATATCAGACATATACAGGGCCAGTGATCACAGTAACCCGGTATATGCGGCAGTAGGGCCAGCCATACATAGTGCAGTGTATGTAATACATCAGACATATACAGGACCAGTGATCACAGTAACCGGTATATGCTGCAGTAGGAGCAGCCATACATAGTGCAGTGTATGTTATACATCAGACATATACAGGACCAGTGATCACAGTAACCCGGTATATGCGGCAGTATGGCCAGCCATACATAGTGCAGTGTATGTAATACATCAGACATATACAGGGCCAGTGATCACAGTAACCTGGTATATGCGGCAGTAGTGCCAGCCATACATAGTGCAGTGTATGTAATACATCAGACATATACATGGCCAGTGATCACAGTGACCCGGTATATGCGGCAGTAGTGACAGCTATACATAGTGCAGTATGTGTAATACATCAGACATATACAGGACCAGTGATCACAGTAACCCGGTATATGCGGCAGTAGTGACAGCTATACATAGTGCAGTGTATGTAATACATCAGACATATACAGGGCCAGTGATCACAGTGACCCGGTATATGCAGCAGTAGTGCCAGCCATACATAGTGCAGTGTATGTAATACATCAGACATATACAGGGCCAGCGATCACAGTAACCAGGCATATGTGGCAGTAGTGCCAGCCATACATAGTGCAGTGTATGTAACACATCAGACATATACAGGGCCAGTCAGTGGCGCACCCAGGGGGGGTTTCCGAGTACCCAGAAACCCCCCTCCACCAAATTTTTTTTTTTTTATGCTGCATGAGTATTGTTACTGGCTGTCTAGCGTCCTCTGCAGCCTGCTCTCTTCCTGGCGGCACTTGTAAGTGCTTCATAAAAGTTTACTTTATTTTAATTATAGTACATATATATCCATGTGCAATTTGTGCATACATATATACACATGTATATACATACATATAAACACACACACATGATATATATACATGCATATATATATACTTGTACTGTATGTATATATATATATATATATATATATATTATCCTTTATTTATATGGCGCCACAAGGGTTCTGCAGCGCTCAATTACAGAGTACATAAATAATCAAACAGGAAAACAGCAAATTACAGTTGATGACAGTATAGGACAAGTACAGGGTAAATAAACATAGTTACATCAGCAGATGACACTGGAATAAGTATCAGGTGGCAGAAGACTGCTTGAGTTGATGCAGTTGAAGATTATTAAAGTAAGACAAAGGATAAGCACATGAGGGAAGAGGGCCCTGCTCGTGAGAGCTTACATTCTAAAGGGGAGAGATAGATAGACAGAGGTGACACAGATGGGGTACATAGAGAGCGTAGAACAGAGGGTTAGGTTAGGATGAGATTTGGCTGGGTTTGGGGAAGAAGTGGGTCTTGAGAGCCTGTTTGAAGTTTTGTAGAGAGTTGGAGAGTCTGAGGGGGAGAGGTAGGGAATTCCAGAGAATTGGAGCAGCACGTGAAAAATCTTGGAGGTAGGAGTGGGAGGAAGTAATCAGTAGGCAGGAGAATCGGCGTGCATTAGCAGAGCGAAGAGGACGGGTGGGAGTGTAAAGGGAGATAAGGTCAGAGATGTAGATGGGAGAGGAGTGGGTGAGGGCTTTGTAAGCGAGTGTGAGAAGCTTGAAATGGATATATATATATGCATGTTTAATATGCTATGTGTATATTATATATATATATATTTATATATATATATATATAGGTGTATATACGGTATATATGTGTACATATATAGATATGTATGTATATATATATATATATATATACACAGACACACTAGTTTTACGGACCCAGCATGTACTGGGTCACCTCAGTCCGCGCCCCCGTGCTTGGCTCCACCCAGTTCTGGAAACCCCCCCATGAAAATCCTGCGTTTGCCACTGCCAGTGATCACAGTAACCCGGTATATGCAGCAGTAGTACCAGCCATACATAGTGCAGTGTATGTAATACATCAGACATATACAGGACCAGTGATCACAGTAACCCGGTATATGTAGCAGTAGTGCCAGTCATACATAGTGCAGTGTATGTAATACATCAGACATATACAGGACCAGTGATCACAGTAACCCGGTATATGCGGCAGTAGTGCCAGCCATACATAGTGCAGTGTATGTAATACATCAGACATATACAGGGCCAGTGATCACAGTAACCCGGTATATGCGGCAGTAGTGCCAGCCATACATAGTGCAGTGTATGTAATACATCAGACATATACAGGACCAGTGATCACAGTAACCCGGTATATGCGGCAGTAGCACCAGCCATACATAGTGCAGTGTGTGTAATACATCAGACATATACAGGGCCAGTGATCACAGTAACCCGGTATATGCGGCAGTAGGAGCAGCCATACATAGTGCAGTGTATGTAATACATCAGACATATACAGGACCAGTGATCACAGTAACCCGGTATATGCGGCAGTAGTGCCAGCCATACATAATGCAGTGTATGTAATACATCAGATATATACAGATCCAGTGATCACAGTAACCCGGTATATGCAGCAGTAGTGCCAGCCATACATAGTGCAGTGTATGTAATACATCAGACATATACAGGACCAGTGATCACAGTAACCCGGTATATGCGGCAGTAGTGCCAGCCATACATAATGCAGTGTATGTAATACATCAGATATATACAGATCCAGTGATCACAGTAACCCGGTATATGCGGCAGTAGGGCCAGCCATACATAGTGCAGTGTATGTAATACATCAGATATATACAGATCCAGTGATCACAGTAACCCGGTATATGCAGCAGTAGTGCCAGCCATACATAGTGCAGTGTATGTAATACATCAGACATATACAGGACCAGTGATCACAGTAACCCGGTATATGCGGCAGTAGTGCCAGCCATACATAATGCAGTGTATGTAATACATCAGATATATACAGATCCAGTGATCACAGTAACCCAGTATATGGGGCAGTAGTGCCAGCCATACATAGTGCAGTGTATGTAATACATCAGATATATACAGATCCAGTGATCACAGTAACCCGGTATATGCAGCAGTAGTGCCAGCCATACATAGTGCAGTGTATGTAATACATCAGACATATACAGGACCAGTGATCACAGTAACCCGGTATATGCGGCAGTAGTGCCAGCCATACATAATGCAGTGTATGTAATACATCAGATATATACAGATCCAGTGATCACAGTAACCCGGTATATGCGGCAGTAGGGCCAGCCATACATAGTGCAGTGTATGTAATACATCAGACATATACAGGGCCAGTGATCACAGTAACCCGGTATATGCGGCAGTAGTGCCAGCCATACATAGTGCAGTGTATGTAATACATCAGATATATACAGATCCAGTGATCACAGTAACCCGGTATATGCAGCAGTAGTGCCAGCCATACATAGTGCAGTGTATGTAATACATCAGACATATACAGGACCAGTGATCACAGTAACCCGGTATATGTGGCAGTAGTGCCAGCCATACATAGTGCAGTGTATGTAATACATCAGACATATACAGGACCAGTGATCACAGTAACCCGGTATATGTGGCAGTAGTGTCAGCCATACATAGTGCAGTGTATGTAATACATCAGACATATACAGGACCAGTGATCACAGTAACCCGGTATATGTGGCAGTAGTGCCAGCCATACATAGTGCAGTGTATGTAATTCATCAGACATATACAGGACCAGTGATCACAGTAACCCGGTATATGCGGCAGTAGTGCCAGCCATACATAGTGCAGTGTATGTAATACATCAGACATATACAGGACCAGTGATCACAGTAACCCGGTATATGCGGCAGTAGGGCCAGCCATACATAGTGCAGTGTGTGTAATACATCAGACATATACAGGACCAGTGATCACAGTAACCCGGTATATGCGGCAGTAGTGCCAGCCATACATAGTGCAGTGTATGTAATACATCAGACATATACAGGACCAGTGATCACAGTAACACGGTATATGCGGCAGTAGGGCCAGCCATACATAGTGCAGTGTATGTAATACATCAGACATATACAGGGCCAGTGATCACAGTAACCCGGTATATGCGGCAGTAGTGCCAGCCATACATAGTGCAGTGTATGTAATACATCAGACATATACAGGGCCAGTGATCACAGTAACACGGTATATGAGGCAGTAGTGCCAGCCATACATAGTGCAGTGTATGTAATACATCAGACATATACAGGACCAGTGATCACAGTAACCCGGTATATGAGGCAGTAGTACCAGCCAAACATAGTGCAGTGTATGTAATACATCAGACATATACAGGGCCAGTGATCACAGTAACCCGGTATATGTGGCAGTAGTGCCAGCCATACATAGTGCAGTGTATGTAATACATCAGACATATACAGGGCCAGTGATCACAGTAACCCGGTATATGCAGCAGTAGTGCCAGCCATACATAGTGCAGTGTATGTAATACATCAGACATATACAGGCCCAGTGATCACAGTAACCCGGTATATGCGGCAGTAGTGCCAGCCATACATAGTGCAGTGTATGTAATACATCAGACATATACAGGACAAGCAATCACAGTAACCCGGTATATGCGGCAGTAGTGCCAGCCATACATAGTGCAGTGTATGTAATACATCAGACATATACAGGACCAGTGATCACAGTAACCCGGTATATGCGGCAGTAGTGCCAGACATACATAGTGCAGTGTATGTAATACATCAGACATATACAGGACCAGTGATCACAGTAACCCGGTATATGCGGCAGTAGTGCCAGACATACATAGTGCAGTGTATGTAATACATCAGACATATACAGGACCAGTGATCACAGTAACCCGGTATATGCGGCAGTAGTGCCAGCCATACATAGTGCAGTGTATGTAATACATCAGACATATACAGGACCAGTGATCACAGTAACCCGGTATATGTGGCAGTAGTGCCAGACATACATAGTGCAGTGTATGTAATACATCAGACATATACAGGACCAGTGATCACAGTAACCCGGTATATGCGGCAGTAGTGCCAGCCATACATAGTGCAGTGTATGTAATACATCAGACATATACAGGACCAGTGATCACAGTAACCCGGTATATGCGGCAGTAGTGCCAGCCATACATAGTGCAGTGTATGTGTAATACATCAGACATATACAGGACCAGTGATCACAGTGACCCGGTATATGCGGCAGTAGTGCCAGTCATACATAGTGCAGTGTGTGTAATACATCAGACATATACAGGACCAGTGATCACAGTAACCCGGTATATGCGGCAGTAGGGCCAGCCATACATAGTGCAGTGTATGTAATACATCAGACATATACAGGGCCAGTGATCACAGTAACTCGGTATATGCGGCAGTAGTGCCAGCCATACATAGTGCAGTGTATGTGTAATACATCAGACATATACAGGGCCAGTGATCACAGTAACCCGGTATATGCAGCAGTAGTGCCAGCCATACATAATGCAGTGTATGTAATACATCAGACATATACAGGGCCAGTGATCACAGTAACCCGGTATATGCAGCAGTAGTGCCAGCCATACATAGTGCAGTGTATGTAATACATCAGACATATACAGGACCAGTGATCACAGTAACCCGGTATATGCGGCAGTAGTGCCAGCCATACATAGTGCAGTGTATGTAATACATCAGACATATACAGGGCCAGTGATCACAGTAACCCGGTATATGCGGCAGTAGTGCCAGCCATACATAGTGCAGTGTATGTAATACATCAGACATATACAGGGCCAGTGATCACAGTAACTCGGTATATGCGGCAGTAGTGCCAGTCATACATAGTGCAGTGTATGTAATACATCAGACATATACAGGACCAGTGATCACAGTAACCCGGTATATGTGGCAGTAGGGCCAGCCATACATAGTGCAGTGTATGTAATACATCAGACATATACAGGACCAGTGATCACAGTAACCCGGTATATGCAGCAGTAGTGCCAGCCATACATAATGCAGTGTATGTAATACATCAGACATATACAGGGCCAGTGATCACAGTAACACGGTATATGAGGCAGTAGTGCCAGCCATACATAGTGCAGTGTATGTAATACATCAGACATATACAGGGCCAGTGATCACAGTAACCCGGTATATGCGTCAGTAGAACCAGCCATACATAGTGCAGTGTATGTAATACATCAGACATATACAGGACCAGTGATCACAGTAACCCGGTATATGCGGCAGTAGTGCCAGCCATACATAGTGCAGTGTATGTAATACATCAGACATATACAGGGCCAGTGATCACAGTAACCCGGTATATGCGGCAGTAGTGCCAGCCATACATAGTGCAGTGTATGTAATACATCAGACATATACAGGGCCAGTGATCACAGTAACCCGGTATATGCGGCAGTAGGGCCAGCCATACATAGTGCAGTGTATGTAATACATCAGACATATACAGGGCCAGTGATCACAGTAACCCGGTATATGCGGCAGTAGCACCAGCCATACATAGTGCAGTGTGTGTAATACATCAGACATATACAGGACCAGTGATCACAGTAACCCGGTATATGCGGCAGTAGCACCAGCCATACATAGTACAGTGTATGTAATACATCAGACATATACAGGGCCAGTGATCACAGTAACCCGGTATATGCGGCAGTAGTGCCAGCCATACATAGTGCAGTGTGTGTAATACATCAGACATATACAGGACCAGTGATCACAGTAACCCGGTATATGCGGCAGTAGCACCAGCCATACATAGTGCAGTGTGTGTAATACATCAGACATATACAGGACCAGTGATCACAGTAACCCGGTATATGCGGCAGTAGCACCAGCCATACATAGTGCAGTGTGTGTAATACTAGAGATGAGCGGGTTCGGTTTCTCTGAATCCGAACCCGCACGAACTTCATGTTTTTTTTCACGGGTCCGAGCGACTCGGATCTTCCCGCCTTGCTCGGTTAACCCGAGCGCGCCCGAACGTCATCATGACGCTGTCGGATTCTCGCGAGACTCGGATTCTATATAAGGAGCCGCGCGTCGCCGCCATTTTCACACGTGCATTGAGATTGATAGGGAGAGGACGTGGCTGGCGTCCTCTCCATTTAGATTAGGAGAGAGAGAGAGAGATTGACCTGAGGCTGATACTGTAGAAGAGAGTGCAGAGTTTAGTGACTGACCACAGTGACCACCAGCAGTGCAGTTGTTTTATTTAATATATCCGTTCTCTGCCTGAAAAAAACGGTACACACAGTGACTCAGTCACATACCATATCTGTGTGCACTGCTCAGCCCAGTGTGCTGCATGCCTGCATCATCTATGTATATATTATATATCTGACTGTGCTCAGCTCACACAGCTTATAATTGTGGGGGAGACTGGGGAGCACTGCAGTGCCAGTTATAGGTTATAGCAGGAGCCAGGAGTACAAGACAGTCACATACCATATCTGTGTGCACTGCTCAGCCCAGTGTGCTGCATCATCTATGTATATATTATATATCTGACTGTGCTCAGCTCACACAGCTTATAATTGTGGGGGAGACTGGGGAGCACTGCAGTGCCAGTTATAGGTTATAGCAGGAGCCAGGAGTACATATTATATTAAAATTAAACAGTGCACACTTTTGCTGCAGGAGTGCCACTGCCAGTGTGACTGACCAGTGACCTGACCACACTGACCACCAGTATAGTTAGTAGTATACTATATTGTGATTGCCTGAAAAAGTTAAACACTCGTCGTGTGACTTCACTTGTGTGGTGTTTTTTTTTTTATTCTATAAAAAACTCATTCTGCTGACAGACAGTGTCCAGCAGGTCCGTCATTATATAATATATATACCTGTCCGGCTGCAGTAGTGATATATATATATTTTTTATATCATTATTTATCATCCAGTCGCAGCAGACACAGTACGGTAGTTCACGGCTGTAGCTACCTCTGTGTCGGCACTCGGCAGTCCATCCATAATTGTATACCACCTACCCGTGGTTTTTTTTTCTTTCTTCTTTATACATACATACTACTACATCTCTTTATCAACCAGTCTATATTAGCAGCAGACACAGTACAGTACGGTAGTTCACGGCTGTGGCTACCTCTGTGTCGGCACTCGGCAGTCCGTCCATAATTGTATACCACCTAACCGTGGTTTTTTTTTCTTTCTTCTTTATACATACATACTACGACATCTCTTTATCAACCAGTCTATATTAGCAGCAGACACAGTACAGTACGGTAGTTCACGGCTGTGGCTACCTCTGTGTCGGCACTCGGCAGTCCGTCCATAATTGTATACCACCTAACCGTGGTTTTTTTTTCTTTCTTCTTCATACATACATACTACGACATCTCTTTATCAACCAGTCTATATTAGCAGCAGACACAGTACAGTACGGAAGTTCACGGCTGTGGCTACCTCTGTGTCGGCACTCGGCAGTCCGTCCATAATTGTATACCACCTAACCGTGGTTTGTTTTTCTTTCTTCTTTATACATACATACTACGACATCTCTTTATCAACCAGTCTATATTAGCAGCAGACACAGTACAGTACGGTAGTTCACGGCTGTGGCTACCTCTGTGTCGGCACTCGGCAGTCCGTCCATAATTGTATACCACCTACCCGTGGTTTTTTTTTCTTTCTTCTTTATACATACAAACTACTACATCTCTTTATCAACCAGTCTATATTAGCAGCAGACACAGTACAGTACGGTAGTTCACGGCTGTGGCTACCTCTGTGTCGGCACTCGGCAGTCCGTCCATAATTGTATACCACCTAACCGTGGTTTTTTTTCTTTCTTCTTTATACATACATACTACGACATCTCTTTATCAACCAGTCTATATTAGCAGCAGACACAGTACAGTACGGTAGTTCACGGCTGTGGCTACCTCTGTGTCGGCACTCGGCAGTCCGTCCATAATTGTATACCACCTACCCGTGGTTTTTTTTTCTTTCTTCTTCATACATACATACTACGACATCTCTTTATCAACCAGTCTATATTAGCAGCAGACACAGTACAGTACGGTAGTTCACGGCTGTGGCTACCTCTGTGTCGGCACTCGGCAGTCCGTCCATAATTGTATACCACCTAACCGTGGGTTTTTTTTCTTTCTTCTTCATACATACATACTACGACATCTCTTTATCAACCAGTCTATATTAGCAGCAGACACAGTACAGTACGGTAGTTCACGGCTGTGGCTACCTCTGTGTCGGCACTCGGCAGTCCATCCATAATTGTATACTAGTATCCATCCATCTCCATTGTTTACCTGAGGTGCCTTTTAGTTGTGCCTATTAAAATATGGAGAACAAAAATGTTGAGGTTCCAAAATTAGGGAAAGATCAAGATCCACTTCCACCTCGTGCTGAAGCTGCTGCCACTAGTCATGGCCGAGACGATGAAATGCCAGCAACGTCGTCTGCCAAGGCCGATGCCCAATGTCATAGTACAGAGCATGTCAAATCCAAAACACCAAATATCAGTAAAAAAAGGACTCCAAAACCTAAAATAAAATTGTCGGAGGAGAAGCGTAAACTTGCCAATATGCCATTTACCACACGGAGTGGCAAGGAACGGCTGAGGCCCTGGCCTATGTTCATGGCTAGTGGTTCAGCTTCACATGAGGATGGAAGCACTCAGCCTCTCGCTAGAAAAATGAAAAGACTCAAGCTGGCAAAAGCACAGCAAAGAACTGTGCATTCTTCGAAATCCCAAATCCACAAGGAGAGTCCAATTGTGTCGGTTGCGATGCCTGACCTTCCCAACACTGGACGTGAAGAGCATGCGCCTTCCACCATTTGCACGCCCCCTGCAAGTGCTGGAAGGAGCACCCGCAGTCCAGTTCCTGATAGTCAGATTGAAGATGTCAGTGTTGAAGTACACCAGGATGAGGAGGATATGGGTGTTGCTGGCGCTGGGGAGGAAATTGACCAGGAGGATTCTGATGGTGAGGTGGTTTGTTTAAGTCAGGCACCCGGGGAGACACCTGTTGTCGGTGGGAGGAATATGGCCGTTGACATGCCAGGTGAAAATACCAAAAAAATCAGCTCTTCGGTGTGGAGGTATTTCAACAGAAATGCGGACAACAGGTGTCAAGCCGTGTGTTCCCTTTGTCAAGCTGTAATAAGTAGGGGTAAGGACGTTAACCACCTTGGAACATCCTCCCTTATACGTCACCTGCAGCGCATTCATAATAAGACAGTGACAAGTTCAAAAACTTTGGGTGACAGCGGAAGCAGTCCACTGACCAGTAAATCCCTTCCTCTTGTAACCAAGCTCACGCAAACCACCCCACCAACTCCCTCAGTGTCAATTTCCTCCTTCCCCAGGAATGCCAATAGTCCTGCAGGCCATGTCACTGGCAATTCTGACGATTCCTCTCCTGCCTGGGATTCCTCCGATGCATCCTTGCGTGTAACGCCTACTGCTGCTGGCGCTGCTGTTGTTGCTGCTGGGAGTCGATGGTCATCCCAGAGGGGAAGTCGTAAGACCACTTTTACTACTTCCACCAAGCAATTGACTGTCCAACAGTCCTTTGCGAGGAAGATGAAATATCACAGCAGTCATCCTACTGCAAAGCGGATAACTGAGGCCTTGGCATCCTGGGTGGTGAGAACCGTGGTTCCGGTATCCATCATTACTGCAGAGCCAACTAGAGACTTGTTGGAGGTACTGTGTCCCCAGTACCAAATACCATCTAGGTTCCATTTCTCTAGGCAGGCGATACCGAAAATTTACACAGACCTCAGAAAAAGAGTCACCAGTGTCCTAAAAAATGCAGCTGTACCCAATGTCCACTTAACCACGGACATGTGGACAAGTGGAGCAGGGCAGGGTCAGGACTATATGACTGTGACAGCCCACTGGGTAGATGTATGGACTCCCGCCGCAAGAACAGCAGCGGCGGCAACAGTAGCAGCATCTCGCAAACGCCAACTCTTTCCTAGGCAGGCTACGCTTTGTATCACCGGTTTCCAGAATACGCACACAGCTGAAAACCTCTTACGGCAACTGAGGAAGATCATCGCGGAATGGCTTACCCCAATTGGACTCTCCTGTGGATTTGTGGCATCGGACAACGCCAGCAATATTGTGTGTGCATTAAATATGGGCAAATTCCAGCACGTCCCATGTTTTGCACATACCTTGAATTTGGTGGTGCAGAATTATTTAAAAAACGACAGGGGCGTGCAAGAGATGCTGTCGGTGGCCAGAAAAATTGCGGGACACTTTCGGCGTACAGGCACCACGTACAGAAGACTGGAGCACCACCAAAAACTACTGAGCCTGCCCTGCCATCATCTGAAGCAAGAAGTGGTAACGAGGTGGAATTCAACCCTCTATATGCTTCAGAGGTTGGAGGAGCAGCAAAAGGCCATTCAAGCCTATACAATTGAGCACGATATAGGAGGTGGAATGCACCTGTCTCAAGCGCAGTGGAGAATGATTTCAACGTTGTGCAAGGTTCTGATGCCCTTTGAACTTGCCACACGTGAAGTCAGTTCAGACACTGCCAGCCTGAGTCAGGTCATTCCCCTCATCAGGCTTTTGCAGAAGAAGCTGGAGACATTGAAGGAGGAGCTAACACGGAGCGATTCCGCTAGGCATGTGGGACTTGTGGATGAAGCCCTTAATTCGCTTAACAAGGATTCACGGGTGGTCAATCTGTTGAAATCAGAGCACTACATTTTGGCCACCGTGCTCGATCCTAGATTTAAAGCCTACCTTGGATCTCTCTTTCCGGCAGACACAAGTCTGCTGGGGTTGAAAGACCTGCTGGTGAGAAAATTGTCAAGTCAAGCGGAACGCGACCTGTCAACATCTCCTCCTTCACATTCTCCCGCAACTGGGGGTGCGAGGAAAAGGCTCAGAATTCCGAGCCCACCCGCTGGCGGTGATGCAGGGCAGTCTGGAGCGACTGCTGATGCTGACATCTGGTCCGGACTGAAGGACCTGACAACGATTACGGACATGTCGTCTACTGTCACTGCATATGATTCTCTCACCATTGAAAGTATGGTGGAGGATTATATGAGTGACCGCATCCAAGTAGGCACGTCACACAGTCCATACTTATACTGGCAGGAAAAAGAGGCAATTTGGAGGCCATTGCACAAACTGGCTTTATTCTACCTAAGTTGCCCTCCCACAAGTGTGTACTCCGAAAGAGTGTTTAGTGCCGCCGCTCACCTTGTCAGCAATCGGCGTACGAGGTTACATCCAGAAAATGTGGAGAAGATGATGTTCATTAAAATGAATTATAATCAATTCCTCCGCGGAGACATTGACCAGCAGCAATTGCCTCCACAAAGTACACAGGGAGCTGAGATGGTGGATTCCAGTGGGGACGAATTGATAATCTGTGAGGAGGGGGATGTACACGGTGATATATCGGAGGGTGATGATGAGGTGGACATCTTGCCTCTGTAGAGCCAGTTTGTGCAAGGAGAGATTAATTGCTTCTTTTTTGGGGGGGGTCCAAACCAACCCGTCATATCAGTCACAGTCGTGTGGCAGACCCTGTCACTGAAATGATGGGTTGGTTAAAGTGTGCATGTCCTGTTTTGTTTATACAACATAAGGGTGGGTGGGAGGGCCCAAGGACAATTCCATCTTGCACCTCTTTTTTCTTTTATTTTTCTTTGCGTCATGTGCTGTTTGGGGAGGGTTTTTTGGAAGGGACATCCTGCGTGACACTGCAGTGCCACTCCTAAATGGGCCCGGTGTTTGTGTCGGCCACTAGGGTCGCTAATCTTACTCACACAGTCAGCTACCTCATTGCGCCTCTTTTTTTCTTTGCGTCATGTGCTGATTGGGGAGGGTTTTTTGGAAGGGACATCCTGCGTGACACTGCAGTGCCACTCCTAGATGGGCCCGGTGTTTGTGTCGGCCACTAGGGTCGCTAATCTTACTCACACAGTCAGCTACCTCATTGCGCCTCTTTTTTTCTTTGCGTCATGTGCTGATTGGGGAGGGTTTTTTGGAAGGGACATCCTGCGTGACACTGCAGTGCCACTCCTAAATGGGCCCGGTGTTTGTGTCGGCCACTAGGGTCGCTAATCTTACTCACACAGTCAGCTACCTCATTGCGCCTCTTTTTTTCTTTGCGTCATGTGCTGATTGGGGAGGGTTTTTTGGAAGGGACATCCTGCGTGACACTGCAGTGCCACTCCTAAATGGGCCCGGTGTTTGTGTCGGCCACTTGGGTCGCTTATCTTACTCACACAGTGAGCTACCTCATTGCGCCTCTTTTTTTCTTTGCGTCATGTGCTGATTGGGGAGGGTTTTTTGGAAGGGACATCCTGCGTGACACTGCAGTGCCACTCCTAGATGGGCCCGGTGTTTGTGTCGGCCACTAGGGTCGCTAATCTTACTCACACAGTCAGCTACCTCATTGCGCCTCTTTTTTTCTTTGCGTCATGTGCTGATTGGGGAGGGTTTTTTGGAAGGGACATCCTGCGTGACACTGCAGTGCCACTCCTAAATGGGCCCGGTGTTTGTGTCGGCCACTAGGGTCGCTAATCTTACTCACACAGTCAGCTACCTCATTGCGCCTCTTTTTTTCTTTGCGTCATGTGCTGATTGGGGAGGGTTTTTTGGAAGGGACATCCTGCGTGACACTGCAGTGCCACTCCTAAATGGGCCCGGTGTTTGTGTCGGCCACTAGGGTCGCTAATCTTACTCACGCAGTCAGCTACCTCATTGCGCCTCTTTTTTTCTTTGCGTCATGTGCTGATTGGGGAGGGTTTTTTGGAAGGGACATCCTGCGTGACACTGCAGTGCCACTCCTAAATGGGCCCGGTGTTTGTGTCGGCCACTAGGGTCGCTAATCTTACACACACAGTCAGCTACCTCATTGCGCCTCTTTTTTTCTTTGCGTCATGTGCTGATTGGGGAGGGTTTTTTGGAAGGGACATCCTGCGTGACACTGCAGTGCCACTCCTAAATGGGCCCGGTGTTTGTGTCGGCCACTAGGGTCGCTTATCTTACTCACACAGTCAGCTACCTCATTGCGCCTCTTTTTTTCTTTGCGTCATGTGCTAATTGGGGAGGGTTTTTTGGAAGGGACATCCTGCGTGACACTGCAGTGCCACTCCTAGATGGGCCAGGTGTTTGTGTCGGCCACTAGTGTCGCTTAGCTTAGTCATCCAGCGACCTTGGTGCAAATTTTAGGACTAAAAATAATATTGTGAGGTATTCAGAATAGACTGAAAATGAGTGGAAATTATGGTTTTTGAGGTTAATAATAATATGGGATCAAAATGACCCCCAAATTCTATGATTTAAGCTGTTTTTTAGTGTTTTTTTTAAAAAACACCCGAATCCAAAACACACCCGAATCCGACAAAAAAAATTCGGTGAGGTTTTGCCAAAACGCGGTCGAACCCAAAACACGGCCGCGGAACCGAACCCAAAACCAAAACACAAAACCCGAAAAATTTCAGGCGCTCATCTCTATGTAATACATCAGACATATACAGGGCCAGTGATCACAGTAACCCGGTATATGCAGCAGTAGTGCCAGCCATACATAATGCAGTGTATGTAATACATCAGACATATACAGGACCAGTGATCACAGTAACACGGTATATGCGGCAGTAGTGCCAGCCATACATAGTACAGTGTATGTAATACATCAGACATATACAGGACCAGTGATCACAGTAACCCGGTATATGCGGCAGTAGTGCCAGCCATACATAGTGCAGTGTATGTAATACATCAGACATATACAGGGCCAGCGATCACAGTAACACGGTATATGCGGCAGTAGTGCCAGCCATACATAGTGCAGTGTATGTAATACATCAGACATATACAGGACCAGTGATCACAGTAACACGGTATATGCGGCAGTAGGAGCAGCCATACATAGTGCAGTGTATGTGATACATCAGACATATACAGGACCAGTGATCACAGTAACACGGTATATGCGGCAGTAGTGCCAGCCATACATAGTGCAGTGTATGTAATACATCAGACATATACAGGGCCAGTGATCACAGTAACCCGGTATATGCGGCAGTAGTGCCAGCCATACATAGTGCAGTGTATGTAATACATCAGACATATACAGGACCAGTGATCACAGTAACCCGGTATATGCGGCAGTAGTGCCAGCCATACATAGTGCAGTGTATGTAATACATCAGACATATACAGGACCAGTGATCACAGTAACCCGGTATATGCGGCAGTAGTGCCAGTCATACATAGTGCAGTGTATGTAATACATCAGACATATACAGGGCCAGTGATCACAGTAACCCGGTATATGCGGCAGTAGTGCCAGCCATACATAGTACAGTGTATGTAATACATCAGAAATATACAGGGCCAGTGATCACAGTAACCCGGTATATGCGGTAGTAGTGCCAGCCATACATAGTGCAGGGTATGTAATACATCAGACATATACAGGACCAGTGATCACAGTAACCCGGTATATGCGGCAGTAGTGCCAGCCATACATAGTGCAGTGTATGTAATACATCAGACATATACAGGACCAGTGATCACAGTAACCCGGTATATGCGGCAGTAGTGCCAGCCATACATAGTACAGTGTATGTAATACATCAGACATATACAGGACCAGTGATCACAGTAACCCGGTATATGTGGCAGTAGTGCCAGCCATATATAGTGCAGTGTATGTGTAATACATCAGACATATACAGGACCAGTGATCACAGTAACACGGTATATGCGGCAGTAGTGCCAGCCATACATAGTGCAGTGTATGTAATACATCAGACATATACAGGACCAGTGATCACAGTAACACGGTATATGCGGAAGTAGTGCCAGCCATACATAGTGCAGTGTATGTAATACATCAGACATATACAGGGCCAGTGATCACAGTAACACGGTATATGCGGTAGTAGTGCCAGCCATACATAGTGCAGTGTATGTAATACATCAGACATATACAGGACCAGTGATCACAGTAACCCGGTATATGCGGCAGTAGTGCCAGCCATACATAGTGCAGTGTATGTAATACATCAGACATATACAGGGCCAGTGATCACAGTAACCCGGTATATGCGGCAGTAGTGCCAGCCATACATAGTGCAGTGTATGTAATACATCAGACATATACAGGGCCAGTGATCACAGTAACCCGGTATATGCGGTAGTAGTGCCAGCCATACATAGTGCAGTGTATGTAATACATCAGACATATACAGGACCAGTGATCACAGTAACACGGTATATGCGGCAGTAGTGCCAGCCATACATAGTGCAGTGTATGTAATACATCAGACATATACAGGGCCAGTGATCACAGTAACCCGGTATATGCGGCAGTAGTGCCAGCCATACATAGTGCAGTGTATGTGTAATACATCAGACATATACAGGGCCAGTGATCACAGTAACACGGTATATGCGGCAGTAGTGCCAGCCATACATAGTGCAGTGTATGTAATACATCAGACATATACAGGACCAGTGATCACAGTAACCCGGTATATGCGGCAGTAGGAGCAGTCATACATAGTGCAGTGTATGTAATACATCAGATATATACAGAACCAGTGATCACAGTAACCCGGTATATGTGGCAGTAGTGCCAGCCATACATAGTGCAGTGTGTGTAATACCTCAGACATATACAGGGCCAGTGATCACAGTAACCCGGTATATGCGGCAGTAGGGCCAGCCATACATAGTGCAGTGTATGTAATACATCAGACATATACAGGGCCAGTGATCACAGTAACCCGGTATATGCGGCAGTAGTGCCAGCCATACATAGTGCAGTGTATGTGTAATACATCAGACATATACAGGGCCAGTGATCACAGTAACCCGGTATATGCGGCAGTAGTGCCAGCCATACATAGTGCAGTGTATGTGTAATACATCAGACATATACAGGGCCAGTGATCACAGTAACCCGGTATATGCGGCAGTAGGAGCAGCCATTCATAGTGCAGTGTATGTAATACATCAGACATATACAGGGCCAGCGATCACAGTAACCCGGTATATGCGGCAGTAGTGCCAGCCATACATAGTGCAGTGTATGTGTAATACATCAGACATATACAGAGCCAGTGATCACAGTAACCCGGTATATGCGGCAGTAGTGCCAGCCATTCATAGTGCAGTGTATGTAATACATCAGACATATACAGGGCCAGTGATCACAGTAACCCGGTATATGCGGCAGTAGGGCCAGCCATACATAGTGCAGTGTATGTAATACATCAGACATATACAGGACCAGTGATCACAGTAACCCGGTATATGTGGCAGTAGTGCCAGCCACACATACTGCAGTGTATGTAATACATCAGATATATACAGGACCAGTGATCACAGTAACCCGGTATATGCAGCAGTAGTGCCAGCCATACATTGTGCAGTGTGTGTAATACATCAGACATATACAGGACCAGTGATCACAGTAACCCGGTATATGCTGTAGAGATGAGCGCCGGAAATTTTTCGGGTTTTGTGTTTTGGTTTTGGGTTCGGTTCCGCGGCCGTGTTTTGGGTTCGACCGCGTTTTGGCAAAACCTCACCGAATTTTTTTTGTCGGATTCGGGTGTGTTTTGGATTCGGGTGTTTTTTTCAAAAAACCCTAAAAAACAGCTTAAATCATAGAATTTGGGGGTCATTTTGATCCCAAAGTATTATTAACCTCAAAAACCATAATTTACACTCATTTTCAGTCTATTCTGAATACCTCACACCTCAAGTCACAATATTATTTTTAGTCCTAAAATTTGCACCGAGGTCGCTGTGTGAGTAAGATAAGCGACCCTAGTGGCCGACACAAACACCGGGCCCATCTAGGAGTGGCACTGCAGTGTCACGCAGGATGTCCCTTCCAAAAAACCCTCCCCAAACAGCACATGACGCAAAGAAAAAAAGAGGCGCAATGAGGTAGCTGACTGTGTGAGTAAGATAAGCGACCCTAGTGGCCGACACAAACACCGGGCCCATCTAGGAGTGGCACTGCAGTGTCACGCAGGATGTCCCTTCCAAAAAACCCTCCCCAAACAGCACATGACGCAAAGAAAAAAAGAGGCGCAATGAGGTAGCTGACTGTGTGAGTAAGATAAGCGACCCTAGTGGCCGACACAAACACCGGGCCCATCTAGGAGTGGCACTGCAGTGTCACGCAGGATGTCCCTTCCAAAAAACCCTCCCCAAACAGCACATGACGCAAAGAAAAAAAGAGGCGCAATGAGGTAGCTGACTGTGTGAGTAAGATAAGCGACCCTAGTGGCCGACACAAACACCGGGCCCATCTAGGAGTGGCACTGCAGTGTCACGCAGGATGCCCCTTCCAAAAAACCCTCCCCAAACAGCACATGACGCAAAGAAAAAAAGAGGCGCAATGAGGTAGCTGACTGTGTGAGTAAGATAAGCGACCCTAGTGGCCGACACAAACACCGGGCCCATCTAGGAGTGGCACTGCAGTGTCACGCAGGATGTCCCTTCCAAAAAACCCTCCCCAAACAGCACATGACGCAAAGAAAAAAAGAGGCGCAATGAGGTAGCTGACTGTGTGAGTAAGATAAGCGACCCTAGTGGCCGACACAAACACCGGGCCCATCTAGGAGTGGCACTGCAGTGTCACGCAGGATGGCCCTTCCAAAAAACCCTCCCCAAACAGCACATGACGCAAAGAAAAATAAAAGAAAAAAGAGGTGCAAGATGGAATTGTCCTTGGGCCCTCCCACCCACCCTTATGTTGTATAAACAGGACATGCACACTTTAACCAACCCATCATTTCAGTGACAGGGTCTGCCACACGACTGTGACTGATATGACGGGTTGGTTTGGACCCCCCCCAAAAAAGAAGCAATTAATCTCTCCTTGCACAAACTGGCTCTACAGAGGCAAGATGTCCACCTCATCATCATCCTCCGATATATCACCGTGTACATCCCCCTCCTCACAGATTATCAATTCGTCCCCACTGGAATCCACCATCTCAGCTCCCTGTGTACTTTGTGGAGGCAATTGCTGCTGGTCAATGTCTCCGCGGAGGAATTGATTATAATTCATTTTAATGAACATCATCTTCTCCACATTTTCTGGATGTAACCTCGTACGCCGATTGCTGACAAGGTGAGCGGCGGCACTAAACACTCTTTCGGAGTACACACTTGTGGGAGGGCAACTTAGGTAGAATAAAGCCAGTTTGTGCAAGGGCCTCCAAATTGCCTCTTTTTCCTGCCAGTATAAGTACGGACTGTGTGACGTGCCTACTTGGATGCGGTCACTCATATAATCCTCCACCATTCTTTCAATGTTGAGAGAATCATATGCAGTGACAGTAGACGACATGTCCGTAATCGTTGTCAGGTCCTTCAGTCCGGACCAGATGTCAGCATCAGCAGTCGCTCCAGACTGCCCTGCATCACCGCCAGCGGGTGGGCTCGGAATTCTGAGCCTTTTCCTCGCACCCCCAGTTGCGGGAGAATGTGAAGGAGGAGATGTTGACAGGTCGCGTTCCGCTTGACTTGACAATTTTCTCACCAGCAGGTCTTTCAACCCCAGCAGACTTGTGTCTGCCGGAAAGAGAGATCCAAGGTAGGCTTTAAATCTAGGATCGAGCACGGTGGCCAAAATGTAGTGCTCTGATTTCAACAGATTGACCACCCGTGAATCCTTGTTAAGCGAATTAAGGGCTCCATCCACAAGTCCCACATGCCTAGCGGAATCGCTCCGTGTTAGCTCCTCCTTCAATGTCTCCAGCTTCTTCTGCAAAAGCCTGATGAGGGGAATGACCTGACTCAGGCTGGCAGTGTCTGAACTGACTTCACGTGTGGCAAGTTCAAAGGGCATCAGAACCTTGCACAACGTTGAAATCATTCTCCACTGCGCTTGAGACAGGTGCATTCCACCTCCTATATCGTGCTCAATTGTATAGGCTTGAATGGCCTTTTGCTGCTCCTCCAACCTCTGAAGCATATAGAGGGTTGAATTCCACCTCGTTACCACTTCTTGCTTCAGATGATGGCAGGGCAGGTTCAGTAGTTTTTGTTGGTGCTCCAGTCTTCTGTACGTGGTGCCTGTACGCCGAAAGTGTCCCGCAATTCTTCTGGCCACCGACAGCATCTCTTGCACGCCCCTGTCGTTTTTTAAAAAATTCTGCACCACCAAATTCAAGGTATGTGCAAAACATGGGACGTGCTGGAATTTGCCCATATTTAATGCACACACAATATTGCTGGCGTTGTCCGATGCCACAAATCCACAGGAGAGTCCAATTGAGGTAAGCCATTCCGCGATGATCTTCCTCAGTTGCGGTAAGAGGTTTTCAGCTGTGTGCGTATTCTGGAAAGCGGTGATACAAAGCGTAGCCTGCCTAGGAAAGAGTTGGCGTTTGCGAGATGCTGCTACTGGTGCCGCCGCTGCTGTTCTTGCGGCGGGAGTCCATACATCTACCCAGTGGGCTGTCACAGTCATATAGTCCTGACCCTGCCCTGCTCCACTTGTCCACATGTCCGTGGTTAAGTGGACATTGGGTCCAGCTGCATTTTTTAGGACACTGGTGAGTCTTTTTCTGAGGTCCGTGTACATTTTCGGTATCGCCTGCCTAGAGAAGTGGAACCTAGATGGTATTTGGTAACGGGGGCACACTGCCTCAATAAATTGTCTAGTTCCCTGTGAACTAACGGCGGATACCGGACGCACGTCTAACACCAACATAGTTGTCAAGGCCTCAGTTATCCGCTTTGCAGCAGGATGACTGCTGTGATATTTCATCTTCCTCGCAAAGGACTGTTGAACAGTCAATTGCTTACTGGAAGTAGTACAAGTGGGCTTACGACTTCCCCTCTGGGATGACCATCGACTCCCAGCAGCAACAACAGCAGCGCCAGCAGCAGTAGGCGTTACACGCAAGGATGCATCGGAGGAATCCCAGGCAGGAGAGGACTCGTCAGAATTGCCAGTGACATGGCCTGCAGGACTATTGGCATTCCTGGGGAAGGAGGAAATTGACACTGAGGGAGTTGGTGGGGTGGTTTGCGTGAGCTTGGTTACAAGAGGAAGGGATTTACTGGTCAGTGGACTGCTTCCGCTGTCGCCCAAAGTTTTTGAACTTGTCACTGACTTATTATGAATGCGCTGCAGGTGACGTATAAGGGAGGATGTTCCGAGGTGGTTAACGTCCTTACCCCTACTTATTACAGCTTGACAAAGGCAACACACGGCTTGACACCTGTTGTCCGCATTTCTGTTGAAATACTTCCACACCGAAGAGCTGATTTTTTGGGTATTTTCACCAGGCATGTCAGTGGCCATATTCCTCCCACGGACAACAGGTGTCTCCCCGGGTGCCTGACTTAAACAAACCACCTCAGCATCAGAATCCTCCTGGTCAATTTCCTCCCCAGCGCCAGCAACACCCATATCCTCCTCATCCTGGTGTACTTCAACACTGACATCTTCAATCTGACTATCAGGAACTGGACTGCGGGTGCTCCTTCCAGCACTTGCAGGGGGCGTGCAAATGGTGGAAGGCGCATGCTCTTCACGTCCAGTGTTGGGAAGGTCAGGCATCGCAACCGACACAATTGGACTCTCCTTGTGGATTTGGGATTTCGAAGAACGCACAGTTCTTTGCGGTGCTTTTGCCAGCTTGAGTCTTTTCAGTTTTCTAGCGAGAGGCTGAGTGCTTCCATCCTCATGTGAAGCTGAACCACTAGCCATGAACATAGGCCAGGGCCTCAGCCGTTCCTTGCCACTCCGTGTGGTAAATGGCATATTGGCAAGTTTACGCTCCACCTCCGACAATTTTATTTTAGGTTTTGGAGTCCTTTTTTTACTGATATTTGGTGTTTTGGATTTGACATGCTCTGTACTATGACATAGGGCATCGGCCTTGGCAGACGACGTTGCTGGCATTTCATCGTCTCGGCCATGACTAGTGGCAGCAGCTTCAGCACGAGGTGGAAGTGGATCTTGATCTTTCCCTAATTTTGGAACCTCAACATTTTTGTTCTCCATATTTTAATAGGCACAACTAAAAGGCACCTCAGGTAAACAATGGAGATGGATGGATACTAGTATACAATTATGGATGGACTGCCGAGTGCCGACACAGAGGTAGCTACAGCCGTGGACTATTGTACTGTACTGTGTCTGCTGCTAATATAGACTGGATGATAATGAGATGTAGTATGTATAAAGAAGAAAGAAAAAAAAACCACGGGTAGGTGGTATACAATTATGGATGGACTGCCGAGTGCCGACACAGAGGTAGCTACAGCCGTGGACTACCGTACTGTGTCTGCTGCTAATATAGACTGGTTGATAATGAGATGTAGTATGTATAAAGAAGAAAGAAAAAAAAAACCACGGGTAGGTGGTATACAATTATGGACGGACTGCCGAGTGCCGACACAGAGGTAGCTACAGCCGTGGACTACCGTACTGTACTGTGTCTGCTGCTAATATAGACTGGATGATAATGAGATGTAGTATGTATAAAGAAGAAAAAAAAAAAACCACGGGTAGGTGGTATACAATTATGGACGGACTGCCGAGTGCCGACACAGAGGTAGCTACAGCCGTGGACTACCGTACTGTACTGTGTCTGCTGCTAATATAGACTGGATGATAATGAGATGTAGTATGTATAAAGAAGAAAGAAAAAAAAAACACGGGTAGGTGGTATACAATTATGGATGGACTGCCGAGTGCCGACACAGAGGTAGCTACAGCCGTGGACTACCGTACTGTGTCTGCTGCTAATATAGACTGGTTGATAATGAGATGTAGTATGTATAAAGAAGAAAGAAAAAAAAACCACGGGTAGGTGGTATACAATTATGGATGGACTGCCGAGTGCCGACACAGAGGTAGCTACAGCCGTGGACTACCATACTGTGTCTGCTGCTAATATAGACTGGTTGATAATGAGATGTAGTATGTATAAAGAAGAAAGAAAAAAAAACCACGGGTAGGTGGTATACAATTATGGACGGACTGCCGAGTGCCGACACAGAGGTAGCTACAGCCGTGGACTACCGTACTGTACTGTGTCTGCTGCTAATATAGACTGGATGATAATGAGATGTAGTATGTATAAAGAAGAAAGAAAAAAAAACCACGGGTAGGTGGTATACAATTATGGATGGACTGCCGAGTGCCGACACAGAGGTAGCTACAGCCGTGGACTACCGTACTGTGTCTGCTGCTAATATAGACTGGTTGATAATGAGATGTAGTATGTATAAAGAAGAAAGAAAGAAAAAACCACGGGTAGGTGGTATACAATTATGGACGGACTGCCGAGTGCCGACACAGAGGTAGCTACAGCCGTGGACTACCGTACTGTACTGTGTCTGCTGCTAATATAGACTGGATGATAATGAGATGTAGTATGTATAAAGAAGAAAGAAAAAAAAAACCACGGGTAGGTGGTATACAATTATGGATGGACTGCCGAGTGCCGACACAGAGGTAGCTACAGCCGTGAACTACCGTACTGTGTCTGCTGCGACTGGATGATAAATAATGATATAAAAAATATATATATATCACTACTGCAGCCGGACAGGTATATATTATATAATGACGGACCTGCTGGACACTGTCTGTCAGCAGAATTAGTTTTTTATTTTATAGAATAAAAAAACACCACACAAGTCACACGACGTGTGTTTAACTTTTACAGGCAGACATTCACAATACAATATAGTATACTATATACTGGTGGTCAGGTCACTGGTCAGTCACACTGGCAGTGGCACTCCTGCAGAAAAAAAGTGTGCACTGTTTAATTTTAATATGTACTCCTGGCTCCTGCTATAACCTAACTGCTCCCCAGTCTCCCCCACAATTAAGCTGTGTGAGCACAGTCAGATATTATACATAGATGATGCAGCAGCACACTGGGCTGAGCACAGATATGGTATGTGACTGAGTCACTGTGTATCGTTTTTTCAGGCAGAGAACGGATTATATTAAATAATATAAAACTGCACTGGTGGTCACTGGTCAGTCACTAGTATAACTAACTAATACTATCAGCAAAATTCTGCACTCTCTGTCTGAGTACTCCTCCTAAGCTCCAGTAAATGAAGTGTCACTGTCTCACTCTGTCACTAGTATAACTAACTAATACTATCAGCAAAATTCTGCACTCTCTGTCTGAGTACTCCTCCTAAGCTCCAGTAAATGAAGTGTCACTGTCTCACTCTCACTCTCCTATCTATTTCTTCTCTAAACGGAGAGGACGCCAGCCACGTCCTCTCACTATCAATCTCAATGCACGTGTAAAATGGCGGCGACGCGCGGCTCCTTATATAGAATCCGAGTCTCGCGATAGAATCCGAGCCTCGCGAGAATCCGACAGCGTCATGATGACGTTCGGGCGCGCTCGGGTTAACCGAGCAAGGCGGGAAGATCCGAGTCGCTCGGATCCGTGTAAAAAATCATGAAGTTCGGGCGGGTTCGGATTCCGAGGAACCGAACCCGCTCATCTCTAATATGCTGCAGTAGTGCCAGTCATACATAGTGCAGTGTATGTAATACATCAGACATATACAGGCCCAGTGATCACAGTAACCCGGTATATGCGGCAGTAGTGCCAGCCATACATAGTGCAGTGTATGTAATACATCAGACATATACAGGACCAGTGATCACAGTAACCCGGTATATGCGGCATTAGTGCCAGCCATACATAGTGCTGTGTATGTAATACATCAGACATATACAGGACCAGTGATCACAGTAACCCGGTATATGCTGCAGTAGTGCCAGCCATACATAGTGCAGTGTATGTAATACATCAGACATATACAGGGCCAGTGATCACAGTAACCCGGTATATGTAGCAGTAGTGCCAGCCATACATAGTGCAGTGTATGTAATACATCAGACATATACAGGCCCTGTGATCACAGTAACCCGGTATATGCGGCAGTAGTGCCAGCCATACATAGTGCAGTGTATGTAATACATCAGACATATACAGGACCAGTGATCACAGTAACCCGGTATATGCGGCAGTAGTGCCAGCCATACATAGTGCAGTGTATGTAATACATCAGACATATACATGACCAGTGATCACAGTAACCCGGTATATGCGGCAGTAGTGCCAGCCATACATAGTGCAGTGTGTGTAATACATCAGACATATACAGGACCAGTGATCACAGTAACCAGGTATATGCGGCAGTAGGAGCAGCCATACATAGTGCAGTGTATGTAATACATCAGACATATACAGGACCAGTGATCACAGTAACCTGGTATATGCGGCAGTAGTGCCAGCCATACATAGTGCAGTGTATGTAATACATCAGACATATACAGGACCAGTGATCACAGTAACCCGGTATATGCGGCAGTAGTGCCAGCCATACATAGTGCAGTGTATGTAATACATCAGACATATACAGGCCCAGTGATCACAGTAACCCGGTATATGCGGCAGTAGTGCCAGTCATACATAGTGCAGTGTATGTAATACATCAGACATATACAGGCCCAGTGATCACAGTAACCCGGTATATGCGGCAGTAGGGCCAGCCATACATAGTGCAGTGTATGTAATACATCAGACATATACAGGGCCAGTGATCACAGTAACCCGGTATATGCGGCAGTAGTGCCAGCCATACATAGTGCAGTGTGTGTAATACATCAGACATATACAGGGCCAGTGATCACAGTAACCCGGTATATGCGGCAGTAGTGCCAGCCATACATAGTGCAGTATATGTAATACATCAGACATATACAGGGCCAGTGATCACAGTAACCCGGTATATGCGGCAGTAGTGCCAGCCATACATAGTGCAGTGTATGTAATACATCAGACATATACAGTGCCATATACAGTGTCAGACATATACAGTACAGTAACCCGGTATATGTGGCAGTAGGGCCAGCCATACATAGTGCAGTGTATGTAATACATCAGACATATACAGGGCCAGTGATCACAGTAACTCGGTATATACTGCAGTAGGAGCAGCCATACATAGTGCAGTGTATGTAATACATCAGACATATACAGGACCAGTGATCACAGTAACCTGGTATATGCGGCAGTAGGACCAGCCATACATAGTGCAGTGTGTGTAATACATCAGACATATACAGGACCAGTGATCACAGTAACCCGGTATATGCGGCAGTAGTGCCAGCCATACATAGTGCAGTGTATGTAATACATCAGACATATACAGGGCCAGTGATCACAGTAACCCGGTATATGCGGCAGTAGGAGCAGCCATACATAGTGCAGTGTATGTAATACATCAGACATATACAGGGCCAGTGATCACAGTAACCCGGTATATGCGGCAGTAGTGCCAGCCATACATTGTGCAGTGTGTGTAATACATCAGACATATACAGGGCCAGTGATCACAGTAACCCGGTATATGCGGCAGTAGTGCCAGCCATACATAGTGCAGTGTATGTAATACATCAGACATATACAGGACCAGTGATCACAGTAACCCGGTATATGCGGCAGTAGGAGCAGCCATACATAGTGCAGTGTATGTAATATATCAGACATATACAGGACCAGTGATCACAGTAACCCGGTATATGTAGCAGTAGTGCCAGCCATACATAGTGCAGTGTATGTAATACATCAGACATATACAGGGCCAGTGATCACAGTAACCCGGTATATGTAGCAGTAGCACCAGCCATACATAGTGCAGTGTATGTTATACATCAGACATATACAGGACCAGTGATCACAGTAACCCGGTATATGCGGCAGTAGGGCCAGCCATACATAGTGCAGTGTATGTAATACATCAGACATATACAGGGCCAGTGATCACAGTAACCCGGTATATGCGGCAGTAGTGCCAGCCATACATAGTGCAGTGTATGTAATACATCAGACATATACAGGGCCAGTGATCACAGTAACCCGGTATATGCGGCAGTAGGGCCAGCCATACATAGTGCAGTGTATGTAATACATCAGACATATACAGGACCAGTGATCACAGTAACCCGGTATATGCGGCATTAGTGCCAGCCATACATAGTGCAGTGTATGTAATACATCAGACATATACAGGACCAGTGATCACAGTAACCCGGTATATGCGGCAGTAGTGCCAGTCATACATAGTGCAGTGTATGTAATATATCAGACATATACAGGACCAGTGATCACAGTAACCCGGTATATGCGGCAGTAGTGCCAGCCATACATAGTGCAGTGTATGTAATACATCAGACATATACAGGACCAGCGATCACAGTAACCCGGTATATGCGGCAGTAGGGCCAGCCATACATAGTGCAGTGTATGTAATACATCAGACATATACAGGACCAGTGATCACAGTAACCCGGTATATGCGGCAGTAGTGCCAGCCATACATAGTGCAGTGTATGTAATACATCAGACATATACAGGACCAGTGATCACAGTAACCCGGTATATGCGGCAGTAGTGCCAGCCATACATAGTGCAGTGTATGTAATACATCAGACATATACAGGACCAGTGATCACAGTAACCCGGTATATGCGGCAGTAGGAGCAGCCATACATAGTGCAGTGTATGTAATACATCAGACATATACAGGACCAGTGATCACAGTAACACGGTATATGCGGCAGTAGGAGCAGCCATACATAGTACAGTGTATATAATACATCAGACATATACAGGACCAGTGATCACAGTAACACGGTATATGAGGCAGTAGTGCCAGCCATACATAGTGCAGTGTATGTAATACATCAGACATATACAGGACCAGTGATCACAGTAACCCGGTATATGCGGCAATAGTGCCAGCCATACATAGTGCAGTGTATGTAATACATCAGACATATACAGGACCAGTGATCACAGTAACCCGGTATATGCGGCAGTAGGAGCAGCCATACATAGTGCAGTGTATGTAATACATCAGACATATACAGGACCAGTGATCACAGTAACCTGGTATATGCGGCAGTAGGAGCAGCCATACATAGTGCAGTGTATGTAATACATCAGACATATACAGGACCAGTGATCACAGTAACCCGGTATATGTAGCAGTAGTGCCAGCCATACATAGTGCAGTGTATGTAATACATCAGACATATACAGGGCCAGTGATCACAGTAACCCGGTATATGTAGCAGTAGTGCCAGCCATACATAGTGCAGTGTATGTAATACATCAGACATATACAGGGCCAGTGATCACAGTAACCCGGTATATGCGGCAGTAGTGCCAGCCATACATAGTGCAGTGTATGTAATACATCAGACATATACAGGGCCAGTGATCACAGTAACCCGGTATATGCGGCAGTAGGGCCAGCCATACATAGTGCAGTGTATGTAATACATCAGACATATACAGGACCAGTGATCACAGTAACCCGGTATATGCGGCATTAGTGCCAGCCATACATAGTGCAGTGTATGTAATACATCAGACATATACAGGACCAGTGATCACAGTAACCCGGTATATGCGGCAGTAGTGCCAGTCATACATAGTGCAGTGTATGTAATATATCAGACATATACAGGACCAGTGATCACAGTAACCCGGTATATGCGGCAGTAGTGCCAGCCATACATAGTGCAGTGTATGTAATACATCAGACATATACAGGGCCAGTGATCACAGTAACCTGGTATATGCGGCAGTAGTGCCAGCCATACATAGTGCAGTGTATGTAATACATCAGACATATACAGGACCAGTGATCACAGTAACCTGGTATATGCGGCAGTAGTGCCAGCCATACATAGTGCAGTGTATGTAATACATCAGACATATACAGGACCAGCGATCACAGTAACCCGGTATATGCGGCAGTAGGGCCAGCCATACATAGTGCAGTGTATGTAATACATCAGACATATACAGGGCCAGTGATCACAGTAACCCGGTATATGCGGCAGTAGTGCCAGCCATACATAGTGCAGTGTGTGTAATACATCAGACATATACAGGACCAGTGATCACAGTAACCCGGTATATGCGGCAGTAGGAGCAGCCATACATAGTGCAGTGTATGTAATACATCAGACATATACAGGACCAGTGATCACAGTAACCCGGTATATGCGGCAGTAGGAGCAGCCATACATAGTGCAGTGTATGTAATACATCAGACATATACAGGACCAGTGATCACAGTAACCCGGTATATGCGGCAGTAGGAGCAGCCATACATAGTGCAGTGTATGTAATACATCAGACATATACAGGACCAGTGATCACAGTAACACGGTATATGAGGCAGTAGGAGCAGCCATACATAGTGCAGTGTATGTAATACATCAGACATATACAGGACCAGTGATCACAGTAACCCGGTATATGCGGCAGTAGTGCCAGCCATACATAGTGCAGTGTATGTAATACATCAGACATATACAGGACCAGTGATCACAGTAACCCGGTATATGTAGCAGTAGTGCCAGCCATACATAGTGCAGTGTGTGTAATACATCAGACATATACAGGACAAGTGATCACAGTAACCCGGTATATGCAGCAGTAGTGCCAGCCATACATAGTGCAGTGTGTGTAATACATCAGACATATACAGGGCCAGTGATCACAGTAACCCGGTATATGTGGCAGTAGTGCCAGCCATACATAGTGCAGTGTATGTAATACATCAGACATATACAGGACCAGTGATCACAGTAACACGGTATATGAGGCAGTAGTGCCAGCCATACATAGTGCAGTGTATGTGTAATACATCAGACATATACAGGACCAGTGATCACAGTAACCCGGTATATGCGGCAGTAGTGCCAGCCATACATAGTGCAGTGTGTGTAATACATCAGATATATACAGGACCAGTGATCACAGTAACCCGGTATATGCGGCAGTAGTGCCAGCCATACATAGTGCAGTGTATGTAATACATCAGACATATACAGGGCCAGCGATCACAGTAACCCGGTATATGCGGCAGTAGCACCAGCCATACATAGTACAGTGTATGTAATACATCAGACATATACAGGACCAGTGATCACAGTAACACGGTATATGCGGCAGTAGTGCCAGCCATACATAGTGCAGTGTATGTAATACATCAGACATATACAGGACCAGTGATCACAGTAACCCGGTATATGCAGCAGTAGTACCAGCCATACATAGTGCAGTGTGTGTAATACATCAGACATATACAGGACCAGTGATCACAGTAACCCGGTATATGCGGCAGTAGTACCAGCCATACATAGTGCAGTGTATGTAATACATCAGACATATACAGGACCAGTGATCACAGTAACCCGGTATATGTGGCAGTAGTGCCAGCCATACATAGTGCAGTGTATGTAATACATCAGACATATACAGGGCCAGTGATCACAGTAACCCGGTATATGCAGCAGTAGTACCAGCCATACATAGTGCAGTGTATGTAATACATCAGACATATACAGGGCCAGTGATCACAGTAACCCGGTATATGTGGCAGTAGTGCCAGCCATACATAGTGCAGTGTATGTAATAAATCAGACATATACAGGACCAGTGATCACAGTAACCCGGTATATGCAGCAGTAGTACCAGCCATACATAGTGCAGTGTATGTAATACATCAGACATATACAGGGCCAGTGATCACAGTAACCCGGTATATGTGGCAGTAGTGCCAGCCATACATAGTGCAGTGTATGTAATAAATCAGACATATACAGGACCAGTGATCACAGTAACCCGGTATATGCGGCAGTAGTGCCAGCCATACATAGTGCAGTGTATGTAATACATCAGACATATACAGGACCAGTGATCACAGTAACCCGGTATATGTGGCAGTAGTGCCAGTCATACATAGTGCAGTGTATGTAATACATAAGACATATACAGGACCAGTGATCACAGTAACCCGGTATATGCGACAGTAGTGCCAGCCACACATACTGCAGTGTATGTAATACATCAGACATATACAGGACCAGTGATCACAGTAACCCGGTATATGCGACAGTAGTGCCAGCCACACATACTGCAGTGTATGTAATACATCAGACATATACAGGACCAGTGATCACAGTAACCCGGTATATGCGGCAGTAGTGGCAGCCATACATAGTGCAGTGTATGTAATACATCAGACATATACAGGACCAGTGATCACAGTAACCCGGTATATGCGGCAGTATGACAAGCCATACATAGTGCAGTGTATGTAATACATCAGACATATACAGGGCCAGTGATCACAGTAACCCGGTATATGCGGCAGTATGACAAGCCATACATAGTGCAGTGTATGTAATACATCAGACATATACAGGGCCAGTGATCACAGTAACCCGGTATATGCAGCAGTAGGGCCAGCCATACATAGTGCAGTGTATGTAATACATCAGACATATACAGGGCCAGTGATCACAGTAACCCGGTATATGCGGCAGTAGGACCAGCCATACATAGTGCAGTGTATGTAATACATCAGACATATACAGGACCAGTGATCACAGTAACCCGGTATATGCGGCAGTATGACAAGCCATACATAGTGCAGTGTATGTAATACATCAGACATATACAGGGCCAGTGATCACAGTAACCCGGTATATGCAGCAGTAGGGCCAGCCATACATAGTGCAGTGTATGTAATACATCAGACATATACAGGGCCAGTGATCACAGTAACCCGGTATATGCGGCTGTAGTGCCAGCCATACATAGTGCAGTGTATGTAATACATCAGACATATACAGGGCCAGTGATTACAGTGTTCCAGTATATGCGGCAGTAACATAGAAACATAGAATTTGACGGCAGATAAGAACCACTTGGCTCATCTAGTCTGCCCCTTTTTTTTATCCTTTATACAATCTCAACCCTTTTTGAACCTTAAATCTTTGTAAGGTTTAAAAAGGGTTGAGATTACATAAAGGATTTAAAAAAAAAAGGGGCAGACTAGATGGGCCAAGTGGTTCTTATCTGCCGTCAAGATATCATCATCAATATGTGAGGCCCCAGAGGTCATATTTGCTAAAGGTCGATTTTGACCGTTTTTGGATTTTCCGCCTATTTTTAATGGATTTTTGGCTGATTTTTAAAACTTTCAAAGATTTGCTACAGGTATAAATTGACCGATAATTTGCTTTTAGTAAAAATTGAATTTTGTCCCTGGAACACCCTGCTGATCTTGATCGATTTTAAATCGATTTTAAACTAATCAAAAATGGATCATTAGTAAATTTACCCCCAGAGGTCACTGCACCGTACTCTTCTCACTATACAAAACACAACAAACTAGTGTGGAAGTGTAACAGTCACAAGCTACTTGCAATGGCATGAAACAAAGATGGCCGAGCTGAATCTAAATTGTATTTGTCGCATTTGATACATAAGGTTGTCCAGGGCTGTGTTAAAGGGAGGAGGGTGAGGGGCAGTTACCTGGGGCTCCCACACAAAGGGGGCCCCCTTTTTATTTTATTAGCAGGGTCCCCATACATTAGTTGACCTGGCGCCGTCTCAAACCTTAATCTCTGAGGTAGTGGAATAACAATCGTAGGTGCTTGTGGTAAAAGTTCACTGGATGTCATTCAAAATACTGTGCTGCTGCTTTTGCAAAGAGGCCATGTTGAAGGAACGATTTTAAACAGTGCATTTTTCTGCAACATTTTCCCAGTGTTCCGCAGCCCGAAGTGTGACACAGAGCTGTCAGTGGGAATCTTATTCCCCAATCACAAGCACGTTGGCCATCATTCCGAGATGATCGTAGCTGTGCTAAATTTAGCACAGCTACGATCATTCACACTGACATGCAAGGGGACGCCCAGCACAGGGCTATCCCGCCCCGCATGTCAGTGCCGCCCCCCCCCCCCACAGAAGTGCAATGGCATCGCACAGCGGCGATGCCTTTGCACTTCAAGAGTAGCTCCCGACCAGCGCAGCTTTAGCGTGCTGGCCGGGAGCTACTCATCGTTTCCCGGCCCGCAGCGGCTGCGTGTGACGTCACGCAGCCGCTGCGGCCCGCCCCCCATTCGGTCCGGCCATGCCTGCATTGGGGACAAACTCTGCCTTTCCCCCCCCCCCCCCCCCGCACCAAACGACCGCCTCTGCCTGTCAATCAGGCAGAGGCAATCGTAGCGGCCCGGCGGCCTTCGGCGCATGCGCTGTTCTGACCTGATCGCACCGCTGTGATAAACTGCAGCGTGCGATCGGGTCAGAATGATCCCCGTTACCTCCTAAACTGCTGCATGTTATTCACTTTCATACTGAGCTCTCCAAAATGTATTCCGTTTCCTGATTACCACTGGATTAATCTTCTGTAACATGTATGCAAGGGTTGGGGACACAGTTAGCAGGTGATTCACTTCCCGGTGATGTCTGTGCTGTGGCAATGCTGTGGGGATGGGCAGAACATTGCACCTCCCCCCCTCCCGCGACCATAGCGTTTCATAGGAAAATGAGCGATGTTGCTGTACCATCATTTTATGAGAATGTGTCGAGCATCAGGCCGCACATCGCAGAGGTTGAATTCCCCCCCTATATACTAGTGATGAGCTGGTTCGGTTTCTCCGAAACCGAACCCCCCCGAACTTCACCTTTTTCACACGGGTCCGAGGCAGGTTAGAACCTTCCCGCCTTGCTCGGCTTACCCGAGCGCGCCCGAACGTCATCATCCCGCTGTCGGATTCTCGCGAGATTCGGATTCTATATAAGCAGCCGCGCGTCGCCGCCATTTTCACTCGTGCATTGGAGATGATAGGGAGAGGACAAGGCTGGCGTCCTCTCCGTTTATTGTAGAAGTTGATTGGTTTACTTTATTTCTTATTTGTGGGGAGGACTGGGGAGCAGCTGTTAGGAGGAGTACAGTGCAGAGTTTTGCTGATAAGTGACCACCAGTTTTTATCCGTTCTCTGCCTGAAAAAAACGCTCCATACCATATCTGTGCTCAGTGTGCTGCATGATATATCTGTGCTGAGTGCTCACACTGCTTAATTGTGGGGACTGGGGAGCAGCTGTATTATATAGAAGGAGTACAGTGCAGAGTTTTGCTGACAGTGACCACCAGTATACGTTGTCTGCCTGAAAAACACTCCATATCTGTGCTCACAGTGTGCTGCTTTATTGTGGGGACTGGGGACCACCAGTATAATTAATATTATATAGGAGTAGTACAGTGCAGAGTGCACTGCTGTACCTACCTCTGTGTCGTCACTCGTCGTCCATTAAGTATACTATCCATCTGCATTGTATACCTGTGGTGCATTTTAGACTAGTTTAGCAGTTTGCTGACAGTGTCCACCAGTATACTATATATAGCAGTACGGTAGGCCACTGCTGTGTACCTACCTCTGTGAGGTCACTCGTCATCCATTAAGTATACTATCCATCTACATTCTATACCTGTGGTGCATTTTAGACAGTTTTGCAGTTTGCTGACAGTGTCCACCAGTATACTATATATAGCAGTACGGTAGGCCACTGCTGTGTACCTACCTCTGTGTCATCACTCGTCATCCATTAAGTATACTATCTATCTACATTCTATACCTGTGGTGCATTTTAGACAGTTTTGCAGTTTGCTGACAGTGTCCACCAGTATACTATATATAGCAGTACTGTAGGCCACTGCTGTGTACCTACCTCTGTGTCGTCACTCGTCATCCATTAAGTATACTATCCATCTACATTCTATACCTGTGGTGCATTTTAGACAGTTTTGCAGTTTGCTGACAGTGTCCACCAGTATACTATATATAGCAGTACGGTAGGCCACTGCTGTGTACCTACCTCTGTGTCGTCACTCGTCATCCATTAAGTATACTATCCATCTACATTCTATACCTGTGGTGCATTTTAGACAGTTTTGCAGTTTGCTGACGGTGTCCACCAGTATACTATATATAGCAGTACGGTAGGCCACTGCTGTGTACCTACCTCTGTGTCGTCACTCGTCATCCATTAAGTATACTATCCATCTACATTCTATACCTGTGGTGCATTTTAGTTTTGCGCAGTAAATATAGTAGTAGGCCATTGCTATTGATACTGGCATATAATTCCACACATTCAAAAATGGAGAACAAAAATGTGGAGGTTAAAGGGAAAGATCAAGATCCACTTCCACCTCGTGCTGAAGCTGCTGCCACTAGTCATGGCCGAGACGATGAAATGCCATCAACGTCGTCTGCCAAGGCCGATGCCCAATGTCATAGTAGAGAGCATGTAAAATCCAAAACACAAAAGTTCAGTAAAATGACCCAAAAATCAAAATTAAAAGCGTCTGAGGAGAAGCGTAAACTTGCCAATATGCCATTTACGACACGGAGTGGCAAGGAACGGCTGAGGCCCTGGCCTATGTTCATGGCTAGTGGTTCAGCTTCAAATGAGGATGGAAGCACTCATCCTCTCGCTAGAAAAAAGAAAAGACTTAAGCTGGCAAAAGCACAGCAAAGAACTGTGCGTTCTTCAAAATCACAAATCCCCAAGGAGAGTCCAATTGTGTCGGTTGCGATGCCTGACCTTCCCAACACTGGACGGGAAGAGCTTGCGCCTTCCACCATTTGCACGCCCCCTGCAAGTGCTGGAAGGAGCACCCGCAGTCCAGTTCCTGATAGTCAAATTGAAGATGTCACTGTTGAAGTACACCAGGATGAGGATATGGGTGTCGCTGGCGCTGCGGAGGAAATTGACAAGGAGGATTCTGATGGTGAGGTGGTTTGTTTAAGTCAGGCACCCGGGGAGACACCTGTTCTCCGTGGGAGGAATATGGCCCTTGACATGCCTGGTCAAAATACAAAAAAAAATCAGCTCTTCGGTGTGGAATTATTTCAACACAAATGCGGACAACAGGTGTCAAGCCGTGTGTTGCCTTTGTCAAGCTGTAATAAGTAGGGGTAAGGACGTTAACCACCTCGGAACATCCTCCCTTATACGTCACCTGCAGCGCATTCATCATAAGTCAGTGACAAGTTCAAAAACTTTGGGTGACAGCGGAAGCAGTCCACTGACCACTAAATCCCTTCCTCTTGTAACCAAGCTCCTGCAAACCACACCACCAACTCACTCAGTGTCAATTTCCTCCTTACCCAGGAAAGCCAATAGTCCTGCAGGCCATGTCACTGTCAAGTCTGACGAGTCCTCTCCTGCCTGGGATTCCTCCGATGCATCCTTGAGTGTAACGCCTACTGCTGCTGGCGCTGCTGTTGTTGCTGCTGCTGGGAGTCGATCGTCATCCCAGAGGGGAAGTCGGAAGACCACTTGTACTACTTCCAGTAAGCAATTGACTGTCCAACAGTCCTTTGCGAGAAAGATGAAATATCACAGCAGTCATCCTGCTGCAAAGCAGATAACTGAGGCCTTGGCAGCCTTGGCGGTGAGAAACGTGGTTCCGGTATCCATCGTTAATTCAGGGCCAACTAGAGACTTGATTGAGGTACTGTGTCCCCGGTACCAAATACCATCTAGGTTCCATTTCTCTAGGCAGGCGATACCGAAAATGTACACAGACCTCAGAAAAAGACTCACCAGTGTCCTAAAAAATGCAGTTGTACCCAATGTCCACTTAACCACGGACATGTGGACAAGTGGAGCAGGGCAGACTCAGGACTATATGACTGTGACAGCCCACTGGGTAGATGTATTGCCTCCCGCAGCAAGAACAGCAGCGGCGGCACCAGTAGCAGCATCTCGCAAACGCCAACTTGTTCCTAGGCAGGCTATGCTTTGTATCACCGCTTTCCAGAATAGGCACACAGCTGAAAACCTCTTACGGCAACTGAGGAAGATCATCGCAGAATGGCTTACCCCAATTGGACTCTCATGGGGATTTGTGACATCGGACAACGCCAGCAATATTGTGCGTGCATTACATCTGGGCAAATTCCATCACGTCCCATGTTTTGCACATACCTTGAATTTGGTGGTGCAGAATTATTTAAAAAACGACAGGGGCGTGCAAGAGATGCTGTCGGTGGCCCGAAGAATTGCGGGCCACTTTCGGCATTCAGGCACCGCGTACAGAAGACTGGAGCACCACCAAACATTCCTGAACCTGCCCTGCCATCATCTGAAGCAAGAGGTGGTAATGAGGTGGAATTCAACCCTCTATATGCTTCAGAGGATGGAGGAGCAGCAAAAGGCCATTCAAGCCTATACATCTGGCCACGATATAGGCAAAGGAGGTGGAATGCACCTGACTCAAGCGCAGTGGAGAATGATTTCAACGTTGTGCAAGGTTCTGCAACCTTTTGAACTTGCCACACGTGAAGTCAGTTCAGACACTGCCAGCCTGAGTCAGGTCATTCCCCTCATCAGGCTTTTGCAGAAGAAGCTGGAGACATTGAAGGAGGAGCTAAAACAGAGCGATTCCGCAAAGTATGTGGGACTTGTGGATGGAGCCCTTCATTCACTTTGCCAGGATTCAAGGGTGGTCAATCTGTTGAAATCAGAGCACTACATTTTGGCCACCGTGCTCGATCCTAGATTTAAAACCTACGTTGTATCTCTCTTTCCGGCAGACACAAGTCTGCAGGGGTTCAAAGACCTGCTGGTGAGAAAATTGTCAAGTCAAGCGGAACGTGACCCGTCACCATCTCCTCCTTCACATTCTCCCGCAACTGGGGGTGCGAGGAAAAGGCTAAGAATTCCGAGCCCACCCGCTGGCGGTGATGCAGGGCAGTCTGGAGCGAGTGCTGACATCTGGTCCGGACTGAAGGACCTGCCAACGATTACTGACATGTCGTCTACTGTCACTGCATATGATTCTCTCACCATTGAAAGAATGGTGGAGGATTATATGAGTGACCGCATCCAAGTAGGCACGTCAGACAGTCCGTACGTATACTGGCAGGAAAAAGAGGCAATTTGAAGGCCCTTGAAGAAACTGGCTTTATTCTACCTAAGTTGCCCTCCCTCCAGTGTGTACTCCGAAAGAGTGTTTAGTGCAGCCGCTCACCTTGTCAGCAATCGGCGTACGAGGTTACTTCCAGAAAATGTGGAGAAGATGATGTTCATTAAAATGAATCATAATCAATTCCTCCGTGGAGACATTCACCAGCAGCAATTGCCTCCAGAAAGTACACGGGGACCTGAGATGGTGGATTCCAGTGGGGACGAATTAATAATCTGTGAGGAGGGGTATGTACACAGTGAAAGGGGTGAGGAATCGGAGGATGATGATGAGGTGGACATCTTGCCTCTGTAGAGCCAGTTTGTGCAAGGAGAGATTGATTGCTTCTTTTTTGGTGGGGGCCCAAACCAACCAGTCATTTCAGTCACAGTCGTGTGGCAGACCCTGTCACTGAAATGATGGGTTCGTTAAAGTGTGCATGTCCTGTTTATACAACATAAGGGTGGGTGGGAGGGCCCAAGGACAATTCCATCTTGCACCTTTTTTTTCTTTCATTTTTCTTTGCATCATGTGCTGTTTGGGGACAATTTTTTGGAAGGGCCATCCTGTCTTGATTGACACTGCAGTGCCACTCCTAGATGGGCCAGGTGTTTGTGTCGGCCACTTGTGTCGCTTAGCTTAGTCACACAGCCACCTTGGTGCGCCTCTTTTTTTCTTTGCATCATGTGCTGTTTGGGGACAATTTTTTGGAAGGGCCATCCTGTCTTGATTGACACTGCAGTGCCACTCCTAGATGGGCCAGGTGTTTGTGTCGGCCACTTGTGTCGCTTAGCTTAGTCACACAGCCACCTTGGTGCGCCTCTTTTTTTCTTTGCATCATGTGCTGTTTGGGGACAATTTTTTGGAAGGGCCATCCTGTCTTGATTGACACTGCAGTGCCACTCCTAGATGGGCCAGGTGTTTGTGTCGGCCACTTGTGTCGCTTAGCTTAGTCACACAGCGACCTTGGTGCGCCTCTTTTTTTCTTTGCATCATGTGCTGTTTGGGGACAATTTTTTGGAAGGGCCATCCTGTCTTGATTGACACTGCAGTGCCACTCCTAGATGGGCCAGGTGTTTGTGTCGGCCACTTGTGTCGCTTAGCTTAGTCACACAGCCACCTTGGTGCGCCTCTTTTTTTCTTTGCATCATGTGCTGTTTGGGGAGTATTTTTTTGAAGGGCCATCCTGCCTGACACTGCAGTGCCACTCCTAGATGGGCCAGGTGTTTGTGTCGGCCACTTGTGTCGCTTAGCTTAGTCACACAGCCACCTTGGTGCGCCTCTTTTTTTCTTTGCATCATGTGCTGTTTGGGGACAATTTTTTGGAAGGGCCATCCTGTCTTGATTGACACTGCAGTGCCACTCCTAGATGGGCCAGGTGTTTGTGTCGGCCACTTGTGTCGCTTAGCTTAGTCACACAGCGACCTTGGTGCGCCTCTTTTTTTCTTTGCATCATGTGCTGTTTGGGGACAATTTTTTGGAAGGGCCATCCTGTCTTGATTGACACTGCAGTGCCACTCCTAGATGGGCCAGGTGTTTGTGTCGGCCACTTGTGTCGCTTAGCTTAGTCACACAGCCACCTTGGTGCGCCTCTTTTTTTCTTTGCATCATGTGCTGTTTGGGGAGTATTTTTTTGAAGGGCCATCCTGCCTGACACTGCAGTGCCACTCCTAGATGGGCCAGGTGTTTGTGTCGGCCACTTGTGTCGCTTAGCTTAGTCACACAGCCACCTTATTGCGCCTCTTTTTTTCTTTGCATCATGTGCTGTTTGGGGACAATTTTTTGGAAGGGCCATCCTGTCTTGATTGACACTGCAGTGCCACTCCTAGATGGGCCAGGTGTTTGTGTCGGCCACTTGTGTCGCTTAGCTTAGCCATCCAGCGACCTCGGTGCAAATTTTAGGACTAAAAATAATATTGTGAGGTGTGAGGTGTTCAGAATAGACTGGAAATGAGTGGAAATTATGGTTATTGAGGTTAATAATACTATGGGATCAAAATGACCCCCAAATTCTATGATTTAAGCTGTTTTTTAGGGTTTTTTGAAAAAAACACCCGAATCCAAAACACACCCGAATCCGACAAAAAATTTTCGGTGAGGTTTTGCCAAAACGCGCCCGAATCCAAAACACGGCCGCGGAACCGAACCCAAAACCAAAACACAAAACGCGAAAAATTTCCGGTGCACATCACTACTATATACCCACCTAGGCATGTCTTGAAGCAATCTCAGTGACATATATTGGTGCATGTTTTAACATTTGTCTATTGCTATATTCAGTAGTGTATTTTTTTGTATTATAAATTCATGTAATGATACTTTACAGTAGTTGATGTCACTATTTAATATTCTAACAGAACCTCAAACTTTACCTTTTCAGCAGAGTCTACTGACCCTCCTCCTAATTCTCCATTCTTCTACCCTCCCGTCTCTTACGCTTTTCCCGTTCACCCTCCTACTGCAGTGTTCTCCCCTCCTTTCAGCATGTAAGCTCTCACAGGCAGGGCCCTCCATCCTCAACCAGCACAGGGCTAGTCCACCCTGCATGTCAGGCCCGACCCCCCCCCCCCACACACACACACACAAGTACAAAAGCCTCGCGCAGCTGCGATGCTTTTGTACTTGAAAAGTCTCTCTCTGGCAGCGCAGCTCCTGCACACTGGCAGGGAGCTACCCGTCGATGTGCTGGTCGCAGCGGCTGCGTGTGACGTCAAGCAGCTGCTGCAGCCCGCCCCTAAACAGCGGCTAAATGCCGCCGGCCCTCCCCCTGCTGCCCAGCGCCCGCCTCTGCCTGTCAATCAGGCAGAGGCAATCGCAGGGCTAAGACAGCCATCATCTGTCTGGCATGTGCCGGCGCACCGTGGCACCGACGCTTGCGCAGTTCAGACCTGATCGGCTGCTGTGCGAAAACGCACAGCAGGGATCAGGTCTGAATTAGCCCCATTGTCTCCTAGTCCTTTTCAGCGACTCTGACTGTGTGCTCTCCCTTCACTGGGTACAGGCTCGTTAAGGGGCTCATTTGTCAAGCCTTGGAGAGTGATAAATAGCACTGTGATAAAGTACCAGCTCATTAGTTGGTACTTTATCACCATGCTATTTATCACTCTCCTAGGTTTGATAAATCTGGGCATTATTACTGAATGACCTTCCTCTCCCCGTCACTCACCGCTACTCACCTGTCAAGATAGTAGTTTGCCAACCCTCACCCATGTCCACATCCTACCTAGTCTGTCAGCTTATTGCTGCGTTGTTTCAAAAGGTCATATTATTAATAATAATAATATTAATAATACAAATATATGTGTGTAATCTCGCGGTGGTATAAGGTTAATGCATCTTTTCTGTATGAATGTACTCGTTGCTCTGTATTAGAGGTCTACTCTATTTATCACCATTCGCATCTAATGATGTGGATGACAGATGATAAACTCGACCTGCGATAATTGAGTACATCGATTGGATGTATCAATTATCGCATTCATGGACAGAGCTTGTGGTCAAGCTCTGTCCCTGCGATGCCTCTTCGCAGCATCATCAGGGTATATTTCTTAAAAAATACCCCGATGGCCTGATGCGCATGCGCCGCCACCCATCGCAACCGCCGCCACATCAATCGCAACCGCCCCCACACCGGATAGCACACCCCTCCCCCGCCGACCAGATTCATACTTACCAGTCCTAGGAGCCGGTGTCTGCCGCTCGGAGGAGGCTGCTGAGCGCTGGGCCCTTCTTCTGCTCTGTGACCCGCAGTGCTGTAAAGTGAGCTGCCGTTTTGCAGCATCATTTTACTGCTGCGGGGTCACAGCGCAGCATATGGGGGACCTGTTGCCCGGCAGGGTTCACCGGAGCAGCGGACACCGGCTCCCTGGACTGGTAAGTATGGGGGGGGGAGGGGGGTTACTTTTATTTTCTATTTTTTACACTGTGATCCGCTTGTGTGTCCATCTGACACACATAGCTGATGACTGGAGCCAGGTACCCACACAGCCTTCTCTCAAAGGTTGCAGATCGCAGTGCTGCCCTGTGATCTCACCAGCCTGAGCTGGCGAGATTATCACAGGGCACACTGAGATGTTTTTTCACATTTTTTTTTTTAGTAAATTCGACCACATCGCATTTCCCATTATAAGTATGGCGAATGCAACGTGGATTACTAAAAAAATTACAGTTAAAGGGTTTGGAGCAGTTTTTCATGAAAACTGCTCCAAATGCCCTTTAATACATTCAGGTGATACCAAAATAATGTGTAAAAATAATGTTAATAAATAGACCCCTTAGTCTTCTAAGTTCTTAAGGTGGGTACACACTAGTAGATATATCTGCAGATCAATTGATCTGCAGATATATCTATGGACGGATCGAGCAGTGTGTTCAGCATACATACTGCCCGATCCGTCGGGGACTGACGTCATGAACTGGGCGGGCGTGTACACACGCCCGCCCAGTTCAGCTGTCAATCACCGCCGGCCGCCGCAGCATGTGTACGGGCGGTCGGCCGACCGCCCCGTACACACACAGCGACGCGCCAATATATCGGTAGATATATTGCCCGTCGGCTGTGCTGCGCGGCCGATGCGATACGTCTGTGAACGACTGAGTTCACAGACGTATCGGCCGTACACACTGGCTGACGCTCCCGCGATATATCGGCCGTTCAAGAGAACGGCCGATATATCGACCAGTGTGTACGGGCCTTTAGTTATGTTGTTGTACCTTCTTCATTCCAGCAGATTTTCATCATATCTGGTGCATAATGAAGTCTTGAGGATGGTGGAACTTCTGACAAACTTACTCTGGTACCTGAAGAGGATATTTGTCATTGATCTGTGGGCTGGTATTCATGTGACCGACGGTCGGGAGATCGACGGTCACATGACCTCCACCATGGTCGGCATGCCGACCAACAGGGACTATTTCCACTCGTGGGTGTCCACGACACCCAGAGAGTGGGAATAGAACCCGTGGCGACCACAGGTCGCCACCGAGCCCGTGTTGTGGCGAGCGCAGCGAGCCCGCAAGGAACTTGCTGCACTCGCCCCTCCCCGCCGGGATCCTGGCGTCGGTATGCTGCCGGGATCCCAGTGTCGGTATGCTGCCAGGAGCCCAGTGTCGGTAGCTGACCGGCGGTCTCCTGACCGCCGGTCAGACGTACTACACCCGATCTGTATTCTCTCAATGGAACAAAGACCAGCATGGCGAGATGTGCCAAACCTTTTAAAGAGGACAATTGGGGTGATGGTTCTAGCAACCAATCAGATTCTTGCTATCACCCATCTAGTACATTCCATAAAATGATATCTAGAATTTGAGTGGCTGCAATGGGCGACACCACCACTTGCCCTTTCGGAAGGTTTAATAAATCTCTCCCAGAAGTCTGGTCATTTCATCATGGAATATCATAGTTCTACCAATCTTTAATAGAAACATATTTGACGGCAGATAAGAACCACTTGGTCCATCTAGTCTGTCCAGTTTTTAATCCCTTTCCAATCATTAGTTCTTTGCAAGGCTATCCTTATGTCTGTCCTAGACATGTTTAAATTGCTCTACTATATTAGCCACTACCACCTCTGCTGGGAGACTATTCCACCTATCCACTACCTTTTCTGTGAAGTCATTTTTCCTCAAGTTTCCACATCCTCGTTTTCTAGTACTTCTCTCCTTTGAACAATGTTTCCCTCCTGTACTTTGTTATATGAAATGATTACAGTAAAATATATAAAATAGCAACCTTCTGACTGGTCATTATGGGGGTGAAGGGGTAGGGTAACTGCACTGCTCACCCTAATTTTAAACATAAAAGGTGCTACCATGCTGAGACTTGTAGTACCACACAGAAATAAAAAGAACATGCAGGTGCACAGTCTGAGGTAGTTATGGGTTACAGAACCTCCGTTGCCCCTTTTGTAGTCAGTCACCCCTGTTTCATTCAATAAATGCATTATGTAGCAGTGAAACTAACCATTTAATTAATCGCTACACATGTTCTCAGGCAGCTGTGTGAATCGAGGTCTCTATAACAGACCAGTTGGATAGCAGACCTCTCTCTGACCTGAGATACTTCTCCCATCACTTGTTAACTCTGAAAATATCCTTTTTTGGCCATTAAACTTTGATTGCTACTCTAGGAAAAATCATTAAAACTAATTATATTTCCAACCCCCTGGAGACTCCCAGTTGCAGGCGCATAACACAGACACTTCCCAAACTGGTTTATACGTAGCCTTTAACAGGCAGAGTGGCGGTCTCCGGCTCCCCGGGGAGGGGGAAAGGGCAGGGGGCTGGGAGGCTTGCAATAATAATTACTGAAAGCTTTGCAGAAAAACACTGAGAACAAATAATGCCACTTCCTAAAACTTTTTCATTGGGGCGAGGAGACCGGCTCATAAAAAAAAAAAAAAAAAAAAAAAAATGGACATCTGGCGTCATTAGGTTTAATGTGAAACATTGCATTTAGAAGATCAGCATCAGGCTGTAAAATAAGCAGTTAATGCTAGGGGCCTTTATTGATGCAGCACGCAGACGGGATAGTCTTATTTTTCCCGTGCTTTTCAGCAATTCATTTCTATGTCACAGGACCTTCTGTTGCCATCCTCAGAGAGCCCATACGGTGTTATCTGCATCAGCGTCACCATAGCTTGTGTCTTATAATAATATTTAAATACTCAATACTTCTTTTTTTTTTTTTACATACTTCGATATGACCCCCACCCTAATGTTCTTTTTGGAAGTACATTCATCCAGACATTTTCCATGATCATCTGCATGATTTTGATCAATGGTCCAACTCCGTACAGCTGATCATCGATGGATATCACACAATGGGGCAGATGTATTAACCTGAAAAAGGGATAAGGAAGTGATAAACCAGTGATATGTGCAAGGTGATAAAGGCACCAGCCAATCAGATCCTAACTGTTAATTTCCATATTGGAGCTGATTGGCTGGTGCCTTTATCACCTTGCACATATCACTGGTTTATCACTTCCTTATGCCTTCTCCAAGTTAATACATCTGCCCCAATGGTCTAATCATTTTGCAATTGATGGCGATCCGATGGTGCCATTGATGGAAATTCTCCATGGCTCCATCAATAGAGACCATCAATGGTTAACCATTTCATGACCCACCCTACAACTGCTCATGACCAGCAAAAGTAAAATGATTAACTGCAGGGTGGAGTTTTGTCTGATAACGATTGGAAAATTATTAGAGATGAGCGGATTCGGTTCCCTGAGAACCGAACCCCACGAACTTCCCGTCCCGAGCCCGGATCCGAGCCCAGCTCGGGACTTTCCGCCACACTCGGAAACCAGAACGAGGCAAAATGTCATCATCCAGCTGTCGGATTCTCGCGGGTTTTGAATTCAATGTAAACAGTTGCGTATAGCTGCCATTTTCACTCCGGATTTGGAGAGTAAGGGAGACAGACTTCTGTCTCTGTGGATTGTGGCGTCGGGTGGGGTTAGTGTGTGCTCTTTAGGGGTGCTACTGCAGTCACTGAGGTGTACCTGTGCTGTGTTAGGAGTGCTGTCCTGGCTGTCACTGGTGTTTCATGTGTTGTAGCTGTACATGGGTGTTGCTGTTCTGGCTGTCACTGTGTTGTACAGGGTGTAGGGGCACTGTCCTCCTGTATGCTGGAAAATATAGGGGTGCTGCTGGCCCTATATGTTGTAAAAATTCAGAAGTGCAGTTGTTAAAATTAAAAGCACACTGCTCCTGTATGCTGTAAAATATAGGGGTGCTGCTGTTAAAAATTAAAAGCACACTGCTGTATGCTGTAAAATATAGGGGTGTTGCTGTACAAATAACATTACACTAGCCCTGTATGCTATAAAAATTCGGGAGCACCGCCAGTCCAGTTGCTGATATTGAGTTTGAGGATGTCACTGTAGAAGTACACTAGCATGAGGAGGATATGGGTGTAGCTGGCGCTGCAGAGGAAGTTGACGATGAGGATTCTGATGGTCACGGTGATGTGGTTTGTTTGAATAAGGCACCAGTGGAGACAATTGTTGGGCATGGGATGAAAAAGCTTTTCTCTAACGTCCTAAGTGGATGCTGGGGACTCCGTCAGGACCATGGGGTTTAGCGGCTCCGCAGGAGACAGGGCACAATAATAAAAGCTTTAGGATCAGGTGGTGTGCACTGGCTCCTCCCCCTATGACCCTCCTCCAAGCCTCAGTTAGATTTTTGTGCCCGGCCGAGAAGGGTGCAATCTAGGTGGCTCTCCTGAGCTGCTTAGAATAAAAGTTTAAGTTAGGTTTTTTATTTTCAGTGAGTCCTGCTGGCAACAGGCTCACTGCTACGAGGGACTTAGGGGAGAGAAGTAAACTCACCTGCGTGCAGGATGGATTTGCTTCTTAGGCTACTGGACACCATTAGCTCCAGAGGGAGTCGGAACACAGGTCTCACCCTGGGGTTCGTCCCGGAGCCGTGCCGCCGACCCCCCTTGCAGATGCCGAAGTTGAAGAGGTCCAGAGGTCCAGAAACAGGCGGCAGAAGACTTTCAGTCTTCATAAGGTAGCGCACAGCACTGCAGCTGTGCGCCATTGTTGTCAGCACACTTCATACCAGCGGTCACTGAGGGTGCAGGGCGCTGGGGGGGGCGCCCTGGGCAGCAATGTATTATACCTTTTTTATGGCTAAAATACATCACATATAGCCCTTGAGGCTATATGGATGTATTTAACCCCTGCCAGATCTCACAAACTCCGGGAGAAGAGCCCGCCGTTTTAGGGGGCGGGGCCTATTCTCCTCAGCACACGGCGCCATTTTCCTGCTCAGCTCTGCTGTGAGGAAGGCTCCCAGGCTCTCCCCTGCACTGCACTACAGAAACAGGGTTAAAACAGAGAGGGGGGGCACTTATTTGGCGATATGATTACATATGTGAAAATGCTATAAGGGAAAACACTTGTATAAGGGGTTGTCCCTGTATAATTATAGCGGTTTTGGTGTGTGCTGGCAAACTCTCCCTCTGTCTCCCCAAAGGGCTAGTGGGGTCCTGTCCTCTATCAGAGCATTCCCTGTGTGTGTGCTGTGTGTCGGTACGTGTGTGTCGACATGTAGGAGGACGATGTTGGTGAGGAGGCGGAGCAAATTGCCTGTATTGGTGATGTCACTCTCTAGGGAGTCGACACCGGAATGGATGGCTTATTTAGGAATTACGTGATAATGTCAACACGATGCAAGGTCGGTTGACGACATGAGACGGCCGGCAAACAAATTAGTACCTGTCCAGGCGTCTCAGACACCGTCAGGGGCTTGTAAAAACGCCCATTTACCTCAGTTGGTCGACACAGACACAGACACGGACACTGACTTCAGTGTCGACGGTGAAGAAACAAACGTATTTTCCTTTAGGGCCACACGTTACATGTTAAGGGCAATGAAGGAGGTGTTACATATTTCTGATACTACAAGTACCACAAATAAGGGTATTATGTAGGGTGGGAATAATCTACTTGTAGTTTTTCCTGAATCAGATAAATTAAAGTGTGTGATGATACGTGGGTTTCCTCCGATAGAAAATTATTGGAGGTATACCTTTTCCCGCCAGAAGTGAGGGCGAGTTGGGAAACACACCTTTAGAGTGGATAAGGCGCTCACACGCTTATAAAAACAAGTGGCGTTACCGTCTCCAGATACGGCCGCCCTCAAAGAGCCAGCTGATAGGAAGCTGAAAAATATCCTAAAAAGTATATACACACATACTGGTGTTATACTACGACCAGCAATCGCCTCAGCCTGGATGTGCAGCGCTGGGGGGGCTTGGTCGGATTTCCTGACTGAAAATATTGATACCCTTGACAGGAACAATATTTTATTGACTATAGAGCATTTTAAGGATGCATTTCTATATATGCGAAATGCGCATTCTGGCATCAAGAGTAGATGTGATGTCCATATCTGCCAGACGATGTTTATAGACATGACAGTGGTCAGGTGATGCAGATTCCAGACGGCACATGGAAGTATTGCCGTATAAAGGGGCGGTCCATCGGACCTGGTGGCCATGGCAACAGCTGGAAAATCCACTTTTGTTACCCCAAGTCACATCTCAGCAGAAAAGGACACAGTCTTTTCAGTCTCAGTCCTTTCGTACCCATAAAGGCAGGCGGGCAAAAGGCCAGTCATATCTGCCCAGGGTTAGAGGAAAGGGAAGAAGACTGCAGCAGGCAGCCCATTCCCTGGAACAGAAGTCCTCCACAGCTTCTGCCAAGTCCGCAGCATGACGCTGGGGCCATACAAGCGGACTCAGGTGCGGTGGGGGGTCATCTCAAGAGTTTCAGCACGCAGTGGGCTCACTCGCAAGTGGACTCCTGGATCCTACACGTAGTATCCCAGGTGTACATTGGAAATTCGAGACGTCTTCCCCTCACAAGTTCCTGAAGTCTGCTTTACCAACGTCTCCCTCCGACAGGGAGACAGTATTGGGAAAAAATTCACAGGCTGTATTCCCAGCAGGTGATAATCAAAGTACCCCTCCTACAACAAGGGAAGGGGTATTATTCCACACTATATTGTGGTACTGAAGCCAAACGGCTCGGTGAGATCTAAAAGATTTGAACAATTACATACAAGGGTTCAAATCAAGATGGAGTCACTCAGAGCAGTGATAGCGAACCAGGACGATATGGTGTCACTGGATATCAGGGACGCTTACCTACATGTCCAAATTTTGCCCTTCTCACCAAGGGTATCTCAGGTTCGTGGTACAGAACTGTCACTATCAGTTCAGACGCTGCCGTTTGGATTGTCCACGGCACCCCGGGTCTTTACCATGGTAATGGCCGAAATGATGATTCTTCCTAAAAGAAATATGGACGCTTTCCTGATAAGGGCAAGGTCCAGAGAACAGTTGGCGGTCGGAGTAGCACTATCTCAAGTAGTTCTACGACAGCACGAGTGGATTCTAAATATTCCAAAATCGCAGCTTTTTCCGACGACACGTCTAATGTTCCTAGGAATGATTCTGGACACAGTCCAGAAAAGGATGTTTTCTCCCGGAGAAGAAGGCCAGGGAGTTATCCGAGCTAGTCAGGAACCTCCTAAAACCAGGAAAAGTATCAGTGCATCATTGCACAAGGGTCCTGTGAAAAATGGTGGTTTCTTACAAAGCGATCCCATTCGGTAGATTTCACGCAAGAACCTTTCAGTGGAATCTGCTGGGAAAATGGTCCGGATCGCATCTTCAGATGCATCAGCGGATAACCCTGTCTCCAAGGACAAGGGTGTTTTCTTCTGCGGTGGCTGCAGAGTGCTCATCTATGAAAGGGCCGCAGATTCGACATTCAGGACTGGGTCCTGGTGACCACGGATGCCAGCCTGAGTGGCTGGGGAGCAGTCACACAAGGAAAAAAAAAAAAAAAATTTCCAGGGAGTGTGATCAAGTCTGGAGACTTCTCTCCACATAAATATACTGGAGCTAAGGGCAATTTACAAGGCTCTAAGCTTAGCAAGACCTCTGCTTCAAGGTCAGCCGGTATTGATCCAGTGGGACAACATCACGGCAGTCGCCCACGTAAACAGACAGGGCGGCACATGAAGCAGGAGGGAAATGGCAGAAACTGCAAGGATTCTTCGCTGGGCGAAAAATCATGTGATAACACTCTCAGCAGTGTTAATTCCGGGAGTGGAAAACTGGGAAGCAGACTTCCTCAGCAGGCATAACCTCCACCCGGGAGAGTGGGGACTTCAGCGGGAAGTCTTCCACATGATTGTAAACCGTTGGGAAAAACCAAAGGTGGACATGTTGGCGTCCCGCCTGAACAAAAAACTAGACAAATATTGCGCCAGGTCAAGGGACCCTCAGGCAATAGCGGTGGACGCTCTGGTAACACTGTGGGTGTACCAGTCAGGGTATGTGTTCCCTCCTATGCATCTCATACCAAAAGTACTGAGAATCATAAGAAGGAGATGAGTAAGAACGATACTCGTGGTTCCGGATGGGTCAAGAAGGACTTGGTACCCGGAACTTCAAGAGATGCTCACGGAAGAACCGTGGCCTCTACCTTTAAGAAAGGACCTGCTCCAGCAGGGGCCTTGTCTGTTCCAAGACTTACCGCGGCTGCGTTTGACGGCATGGCAGTTGAACGCCGGATCCTGAAAGGGCATTCCAGATGAAGTCATCCCTACCCTGGTCGAAGCCAGGAAAGATGTAACCGCAAAACATTTTCACCGCATTTGGCGAAAATATGTTGCGTGGTGTGAGGCCAAGAAGGTCCCTACAGAGGAATTCCAACTGGGTCGTTCCTACATTTCCTGAAAACAGGACTGTCTATGGGCCTAAAATTAGGGTCCATTAAGGTTCAAATTTCGACCCTGTCGAATTTCTTCCAGAAAGAACTGGCTTCAGTGCCTGAAGTTCAGACGTTTGTAAAAGGGGTACTGCATATACAGCCTCCTTTTGTGCCCCCAGTGGCACCTTGGGATCTCAATGTTGTTTTGAGTTTCCTAAAGTCACATTGGTTTGATCCACTCACCACTGTGGAATTAAAATATTTCACATGGAAGGTGAAGATTCTATTAGCCCTGGCTTCAGCCAGGCGTGTGTCAGAATGGGCGGCTTTATCATATAAAAGCCCTTACTTAATTTTTCATTCTGACAGGGCAGAATTGAGGACTCGTCCTCAATTTCTCCTTAAGGTGTTTTCTGTTTTTCACATGAACCAACCTATTGTGGTACCTGCGGCTACTAGGGACTTGGAGGACTCCAAGTTACTTGACGTTGTCAGGGCCCTGAAAATATATGTTTCCAGGACGACTGGAGTCAGAAAATCTGACTCGCTGTTTAGCCTGTATGCACCCAACAAGATGGGTGTTCCTGCTTCTAAGCAGACGATTGCTCGCTGGATTTGTAGTACAATTCAGCTTGCACATTCTGTGGCAGGCTTGCCACAGCCAAAATCAGTAAAAGCCCATTCCACAAGGAAGTGGGCTCATCTTGGGCGGCTGCCCGAGGGGTCTCGGCTTTACAACTTTGCCGAGCTGCTACTTGGTCAGGGGCACACCCTGACTGAGGAGGACCTGGAGTTCTCTCATTCGGTGCTGCAGAGTCATCCGCACTCTCGCGCCCGTTTGGGAGCTTTGGTATAATCCCCATGGTCCTGACGGAGTCCCCAGCATCCACTTAGGACGTTAGAGAAAATAAGAATTTACTTACCGATAATTCTATTTCTCGTAGTCCGTAGTGGATGCTGGGCGCCCATCCCAAGTGCGGATTGTCTGCAATACTTGTACATAGTTATTGTTACAAAAATCGGGTTATTCTTGTTGTGAGCCATCTTTTCAGAGGCTCCTTCGTTGTTATCATACTGTTAACTGGGTTCAGATCACAGGTTGTACGGTGTGATTGGTGTGGCTGGTATGAGTCTTACCCGGGATTCAATATCCTTCCTTATTATGCACGCTCGTCCGGGCACAGTATCCTAACTGAGGCTTGGAGGAGGGTCATAGGGGGAGGAGCCAGTGCACACCACCTGATCCTAAAGCTTTTATTATTGTGCCCTGTCTCCTGCGGAGCCGCTAAACCCCATGGTCCTGACGGAGTCCCCAGCATCCACTACGGACTACGAGAAATAGAATTATCGGTAAGTAAATTCTTATTATTGTCATGCCTGGGCAAAATACCAAAAAAGCCACCTCTTCGGTGTGGAATTATTTCTACACAAATCCAGACAACAGGTGTCAAGCCATCTGTTGCCTTTGTCAATCCATAATAAGTAGGTGTAAGGACATTAACCACCTAGGAACATCCTCCCTTATACGTCACCTGCAGCGCATTCATCATAAGTCATTGTCAAGTTCAGAAACTTTGGGTAATAGCGTAAGCAGTCCACTGACACCTAAATGATGTGGTTTTGTTTGCTTGAATAGTATTTCTCTGTGAGGATAAGGATGTAAACACTGAGGGGGGGGGGGGATTTTAGGATGAGGACAACATCTTGCCACTGCAGAGCCAGTTTGTGTAAGGAGAGATTGCTTCTTTTTTGTTGGGGGCCCAAACCAATCATTTCAGCCAGTCGTGTGGCAGACCCTGTCGCTGAAATGATTGGTTTGTTAAAGTGTGCATGTCCTGTTTATACAACATAAGGGTGGGTGGAAGGGCCCAAGGATAATTCCATCTTGCACGTCTTTTCTTTGCCACATCATTCCAAGGGTGCTGCCCTATATGGGGTGCTGCCCCTCTGCCCTATCAGTCCAGGGGTGCTGCCCCACTGCCGTTTAAGTCCAGGGGTGCTACCCCACTGCCGTTTAAGTCCAGGGGTGCTACCCCACTGCCGTTTAAGTCCAGGGGTGCTGTTGTTTGTCTGTTGTGCTGTGTAATTCTCCAGGGGTGCTGCCTACACTGTATAAGTCCAGGGGTGCTGCTGTACTTGGTCCTAGGTTTAAATGAAAGCCTAGAGCAGATATGAAACAAGCTTTAACATCACAAACAGATTTGTGAAAACTAGCCACAAAAGTGGAAATGGAAATTGCTTTTTAAATAAAAAGTGTTTTTAAATAAAGTGGGGAGACACAACATTTGTGGCCAAAGTCAGTGTGACTCAGAAGAGACTGAATCATAATCCAGCGCAACCGCCAGAGAGGTAATTGTGATATTTTCTGCCGGAGCATTAGAGAGAGATTCTTCTCAATTATTTCATGTTAGGGACTCACTCAAATGAATGGCTCCAATTAGTCAACCTTAATTTTGATTTAGTATTGAGGTTCCACATTTGGGATTATTTATTTAGAAGATGCGCATTTGTTGTACAGGGATCTTCTTTCCAAAGGGCTGCATAGGGTTATCACAAGATCTCATGATGTTAGGAAACAGAGTTTCAGTGATATTGCATTGCATCAGCTTTCCATTGCACTACAGCACTAGATGGGCCAGGAGCTCCTGTGAGGCACAAACAGTTACTGAATAAGGCCCAGTATGGAGTTTCATGGTGGCTTACCGCCAGGAAGAAGTCCCACATGCCAGGCTGAGGCATGCTGTGGGCACGGAGGTTAGAATTGCTTCCTTCCACAGTCCTACTTACAGTATTAAATGAGTTTGGACTGTAGAGTGGTAAGCTCGACTAGCGTAGGGGCTCAATAACAAAAACAATTACTGCACAGTCATTCTTAGTACTTAATATGAATAAAATAAACAAGATACACAGGTATGCTCACATGCGTGTAACTGGAACACACAGGTATGCTCACATGCGTGTAACTAGGAGCTGTGAAAAAACAAAAATAATGCATCTGCCACAAAATATGTAAATAAAAATGCAATAAAAAAATGGAAAAATAAAAAACCCACGAGATTTTCACAAAATAAGTCTCCAGATTCCGTGGAGGGGAAAATATCCAATCATGATCCTGTGGCATACACCAGTTTATTTGCATCCCATCATTAAATCCGAGAGTATCTTAATCCCTGAAAATGGAGAAGGAGGCTTTGGCCCTTAGTTTTTCAGTTTGTCCAGTAATATGGTAATTAATAATAAAATATTTGCTTGGTTGAAGTCCTTTCTGTTCCACACCAATATAGGAGTGGGGGTGAAAGCATATGTGTTGTTCCTGATTGCATGTGCCACGCTAATTTTAATCACCGTCTTGACACTGTCCTCTTCCTCTTGCCTCTGCTCATAATGTGAAAAGTCATCAAATATGGAGGTGGTATGTTTGTAGCTAGCTATGATTCTGAGAACTTGGCAAGCCTTTTCCAGGGGGACCACCTGTCGCTGAAATGATGGGTTTATTAAACTGTGCATGTCTTGTTTAAACAACATAAGGGTGGGTGGGAGGGCCCAAGGACAATTCCATCTTGCACCTCTTTTTTTTCTTTGCATTATGTGCTCTTTGGGGCCTAGTTTTTAAAACTACCATCCTGTCTTCCACTGCAGTGCCACTCCTAGATGGGCCAGGTGTTTGTGCCGCACACTTGTGTTGGTTAGCTTAGTCACCCAGCGACCTCGGTGCAACCTTTTGGCCTAAAAACAATATTGTGAAGAATGAGATGTTCAGAATAGACTGGAAATGAGTGGAAATGATTGTTATTGAGGTTAATAATACTGTAGGAGCAAAATTACCCCCAAATTCTGTGATTTTAGCTGTTTTTATGTGTTTTTTCCCCCCAAAATTATCCAGATCCAAAACCAAAACCAGAAAAGAGTGGTTTTGGCAAACCAATCCAGATCCAAAAATTGCGGACACATCTCAAGCCAGCTCTACACATGCTGGGCGGCCTTGCCCTGTGCTGGGCGGCCTCCAGCATGTGAGTAGATGGACGCAGATCTTGCTGCGGATGCAACGATCTGTGTTCATCTCTGAATGACCCCCTATGTGCTCATTTTCTATGGTATGATGTTTGTACTGTTTCTGCTACGGATGTGACACTCTTCAGCAGGTGTGCCGCGATGCGTGTGCAGGTTCATGTGCGCATGCATATAGCCGCACCCGCAATCCGTAGAAAATGCATTGAATGATTGTGGGTGCGCCTGTACCGTATATCTCAATTGCAGTAAAATCACACCCGCAACCCGTTCGCGGGTAAGATGAAGTTGGCCACATCTGTTTGTACGTTCCATGTTCCTCTTTTTAGTTTTCTTCCATTTATTGTCATTTCTCTGACGTCCTAGTGGATGCTGGGAACTCCGTAAGGACCATGGGGAATAGCGGCTCCGCAGGAGACTGGGCACAACTAAAGAAAGCTTTAGGACTACCTGGTGTGCACTGGCTCCTCCCACTATGACCCTCCTCCAGACCTCAGTTAGAATCTTGTGCCCGGCTGAGCTGGATGCACACTAGGGGCTCTCCTGAGCTCCTAGAAAAAGAAAGTTTATTTTAGGTTTTTTATTTTCAGTGAGATCTGCTGGCAACAGACTCACTGCAGCGAGGGACTAAGGGGAGAAGAAGCGAACCTACCTGCTTGCAGCTAGCTTGGGCTTCTTAGGCTACTGGACACCATTAGCTCCAGAGGGATCGAACACAGGGCCCGACCTCGATCGTCCGGTCCCGGAGCCGCGCCGCCGTCCCCCTTACAGAGCCAGAAGCAAGAAGATGGTCCGGAAAATCGGCGGCAGAAGACTTCGGTCTTCAACAAGGTAGCGCACAGCACTGCAGCTGTGCGCCATTGCTCCTCATGCACACCTCACACTCCGGTCACTGACGGGTGCAGGGCGCTGGGGGGGGGGGGGCGCCCTGAGCAGCAATATTAACACCTTGGCTGGCAAAATAATCACAATATATAGTCCTAGAGGCTATATATATGAAAAATACCCCTGCCAGAGATCCATAAAAAAGCGGGAGAAGCCCGCTGAAAAAGGGGCGGGGCTATCTCCCTCAGCACACTGGCGCCATTTTCTCTTCACAGTGCAGCTGGAAGACAGCTCCCCAGGCTCTCCCCTGTAGTTTTCAGGCTCAAAGGGTTAAAAAGAGAGGGGGGGCACTAAATTTAGGCGCAAATCTGTGTATTATAGCAGCTATAAGGGAAAAATCACTGTGGGTAGTGTGAATCCCTGCATTATATAGCGCTCTGGTGTGTGCTGGCATACTCTCTCTCTGTCTCCCCAAAGGACTTTGTGGGGTCCTGTCCTCAGTCAGAGCATTCCCTGTGTGTGTGCGGTGTGTCGGTACGGCTGTGTTGACATGGTTGATGAGGAGGCTTATGTGGAGGCGGAGCAAATGCCGATAAATGTGATGTCGCCCCCTGTGGGGCCGACACCAGAGTGGATGGATAGGTGGAAGGTATTAACCGACAGTGTCAACTCCTTACATAAAAGGCTGGATGACGTAACAGCTGTGGGACAGCCGGCTTCTCAGCCCGCGCCTGCCAAGGCGTCTCAAAGGCCATCAGGGGCTAAAAAAAACGCCCGCTACCTCAGATGGCAGACACAGATGTCGACACGGAGTCTGACTCCAGTGTCGACGAGGTTGAGACATATACACAATCCACTAGGAACATCCGTTGCATGATCTCGGCAATAAAAATAAATGTGTTACACATTTCTGACATTAACCCAGGTACCACAAAAAAGGGGTTTTATGTTTGGGGAGAAAAAGCAGCCAGTGTTTTGTTCCCCCATCAGATGAGTGAATGAAGTGTGTGAAGAAGCGTGGGTTCCCCCGATAAGAAACTGGTAATTTCTAAAAAGTTACTGATGGCGTACCCTTTCCCGCCAGAGGATAGTGACGTTGGGAGATATCCCCTAGGGTGGATAAGGCGCTCACACGTTTGTCAAAAAAGGTGGCACTGCCGTCTTAGGATATGGCCACTTTGAAGGAGCCTGCTGATAAAAAGCAGGAGGCTATCCTGATGTCTGTATATACACACTCAGGTACTATACTGAGACCTGCAATTGCCTCAGCATGGATAGTGCTGCTGCAGCATGGTCTATTACCCTGTCAGGACAGGGTTACTATTTTGCTAACCATAGAACATATTAAAGACGTCGTCTTATATATGAGGGATGCACAGAGGGATATTTGCCAGCTGGCATCCAGAATTAATGCAATGTCCATTCTGCCAGGAGGGTATTAGGGACCCGGCAGTGGACAGGCGATGCTGACTTTAGAAGGCACATGAAGATTCTGCCTTATAAGGGTGAGGAATTGTTTGGGGATGGTCTCTGGGACCTCGTATCCACAGCAACAGCTGGGAAGAAAAAAAAATTTACCTCAAGTTTCCTCACAGCCTAAGAAAGCACCGTATTATAAGGTACAGTCCTTTTCGGCTTCAGAAAAGCAAGCGGGTCAAAGGCGCTTCCCTTCTGCACAGAGACAAGGGAAGAGGGAAAAAGCTGCACCAGACAGCCAGTTCCCAGGATCAAAAATCTTCCCCCGCTTCCTCTGAGTCCACCGCATGACGCTGGGGCTCCACAGGTGGAGCCAGGTACGGTGGGGGCGCGTCTCGGGAACTTCAGCGACCAGTGGGCTCGCTCACAGGTGGATTCCTGGGTTCTGCAAGTAGTATCACAGGGATACAAGCTGGAGTTCGAGGCGACTCCCCCTCGCCGTTACCTCAAATCAGCCTTGCCTGCTGCCCTCGAGGGGTGGTAGTACTGGCGGCAATTCACAAGCTGTACTTCCAGCAGGTGATAATCAAGGTACCCCTCCTTCAACAAGGCCGGGGTTACTATTCCACAATGTTTGTGGTACTGAAACCCGACGGTTCGGTGAGACCCATTCTAAAATTGAAATCCTTGAACACTTATATATACGAAGGTTCAAGTTCAAAATGGAATCGTTCAGGGCGGTTATTGCAAGCCTGGACGAAGGGGATTACATGGTATCACTGGACATCAAAGATGCTTACCTGCATGTCCCCATTTACCCTCCTCACCAGGAGTACCTCAAAATTGTGGTACAGGACTGTCATTACCAATTCCAGACGTTGCCGTTGGTCTGTCCCCGGCACCGAGGGTATTTACCAAGGTAATGGCCGAAATGATGATACTCCTTCGAAAAAAGTGAGTTTTAATTATCCCGTACTTGGATGATCTCCTTATAAAGGCGAGGTCCAGGGAGCAGTTGTTCGTCGGAGTAGCACTATCTCGGGAAGTGCTACAACAGCACGGCTGGATTCTGAATAGTCCAAAGTCGCAGCTGGTTCCTACGACGCGTCTACTGTTCCTGGGTATGGTTCTGGACACAGAACAGGAAAAAAGGGTTTCTCCCGGAGGAGAAGGCCATGGAGTTGTCATCTCTAGTCAGAGACCTCCTAATACAAATACAGGTGTCGGTGCATCCATGCACGCGAGTCCTGGGAAAGATGGTAGCTTCTTACGAAGAAATTCCATTCGGCAGGTTCCATGCAAGGATCTTCCAGTGGGATCTGTTGGACAAGTGGTCCGGGTCGCATCTTCAGATGCATCGGCTGATAACTCTGTCTCCAAGAGCCAGGGTGTCGCTGTTGTGGTGGCTGCAGAGTGCTCATCTTCTAGAGGGCCGCAGATTCGGCATACAGGACTGGGTCCTGGTGACCACGGATGCCAGCCTTCGAGGCTGGGGGGCAGTCACACAGGGAAGAAACTTCCAAGGACTATGGTCAAGTCAGGAGACTTCCCTACACAAAAATATTCTGGGACTAAGGGCCATTCACAATGCCCTAAGTCAGGCTAGACCCCTGCTTCAACACCAGCCGGTGCTGATCCAGTCAGACAACATCACGGCGGACGCCCTTGTAAACCAGCAGGGTGGCACAAGAAGCAGGATGGCGATGGCAGAAGCCACAAGGATTTTCCGATGGGCGGAAAATCATTTGTTAGCACTGTCAGCAGTGTTCATTCCCGGAGTGGACAACTGGGAAGCAGACTTTCTCAGCAGGCACGACCTCCACCCGGGAGAGTGGGGACTTCATCCAGAAGTCGTCAAAATGATTGTACACCATGGGGAAAGGCCACAGGTGGACATGATGGCGTCCCGCCTCAACAAAAAGCTAAAAAGATATTGCACCAGGTCAAGGGACCCTCAGGCGATAGCTGTGGACGCTCTGGTAACACCGTGGGTGTACCAGTCGGTGTATGTGTTCCCTCCTCTGCCTCTCATACCCAAGGTACTGAGAATAATAAGAAGGAGAGGAGTAAGAACTATACTCGTGGTTCCGGATTGGCCAAGAAGAGCTTGGTACCCAGAACTTCAAGAAATGATCTCAGAGGACCCATGGCCTCTGCCGCTCAGACAGGACCTGCTGCAGCAGGGGCCCTGCCTGTTTCAAGACTTACCACGGCTGTGTTTGACGGCATGGCGGTTGAACACCGGATCCTAAAGGAAAAAGGCATTCCGGAGGAAGTCATTCCTACGCTGATTAAGGCTAGGAAAGATGTGATTGCAAAATATTATCACCGCATATGGCGAAAATATGTTGCTTGGAGTGAGGCCAGGAAGGACCCAACGGAGGAATTTCAACTGGGTCGATTTCTGCACTTCCTACAGTCAGGAGTGACTATTGGCCTAAAATTGGGTTCCATTAAGGTCCAGATTTCGGCTCTGTACATTTTCTTCCAAAAAGAACTGGCTTCACTGCCTGAAGTTCAGACTTTTGTTAAGGGAGTGCTGCATATTCAGCCCCCGTTTGTGCCTCTAGTGGCACCGTGGGATCTCAACTAGAGATGAGCGCCTGAAATTTTTCGGGTTTTGTGTTTTGGTTTTGGGTTCGGTTCCGCGGCCGTGTTTTGGGTTCGACCGCGTTTTGGCAAAACCTCACCGAATTTTTTTTGTCGGATTCGGGTGTGTTTTGGATTCGGGTGTTTTTTTCAAAAAACACTAAAAAACAGCTTAAATCATTGAATTTGCGGTCATTTTGATCCCATAGTATTATTAACCTCAATAACCATAATTTATACTCATTTTCAGTCTTTTCTGAACACCTCACACCTCACAATATTATTTTTAGTCCTAAAATTTGCACCGAGGTCGCTGTGTGACTAAGATAAGCGACCCAAGTGGCCGACACAAACACCGGGCCCATCTAGGAGTGGCACTGCAGTGTCACGCAGGATGGCCCTTCAAAAAAATACTCCCCAAACAGCACATGACGCAAAGAAAAAAAGAGGCGCAATGAGGTAGCTGACTGTGTGAGTAAGACTAGCGACCCTAGTGGCCGACACAAACACCGGGCCCATCTAGGAGTGGCACTGCAGTGTCACGCAGGATGTCCCTTCCAAAAAACCCTCCCCAAACAGCACATGGCGCAAAGAAAAAAAGAGGCGCAATGAGGTAGCTGACTGTGTGAGTAAGACTAGCGACCCTAGTGGCCGACACAAACACCGGGCCCATCTAGGAGTGGCACTGCAGTGTCACGCAGGATGGCCCTTCCAAAAAACCCTCCCCAAACAGCACATGACGCAAAGAAAAAGAAAAGAAAAAAGAGGTGCAAGATGGAATTGTCCTTGGGCCCTCCCACCCTTATGTTGTATAAACAAAACAGGACATGCACACTTTAACCAACCCATCATTTCAGTGACAGGGTCTGCCACACGACTGTGACTGATATGACGGGTTGGTTTGGACCCCCCCCCAAAAAAGAATCAATTAATCTCTCCTTGCACAAACTGGCTCTACAGAGGCAAGATGTCCACCTCATCATCACCCTCCGATATATCACCGTGTACATCCCCCTCCTCACAGATTATCAATTCGTCCCCACTGGAATCCACCATCTCAGCTCCCTGTGTACTTTGTGGAGGCAATTGCTGCTGGTCAATGTCTCCGCGGAGGAATTGATTATAATTCATTTTAATGAACATCATCTTCTCCACATTTTCTGGATGTAACCTCGTACGCCGATTGCTGACAAGGTGAGCGGCGGCACTAAACACTCTTTCGGAGTACACACTTGTGGGAGGGCAACTTAGGTAGAATAAAGCCAGTTTGTGCAAGGGCCTCCAAATTGCCTCTTTTTCCTGCCAGTATAAGTACGGACTGTGTGACGTGCCTACTTGGATGCGGTCACTCATATAATCCTCCACCATTCTATCAATGTTGAGAGAATCATATGCAGTGACAGTAGACGACATGTCCGTAATCGTTGTCAGGTCCTTCAGTCCGGACCAGATGTCAGCATCAGCAGTCGCTCCAGACTGCCCTGCATCACCGCCAGCGGGTGGGCTCGGAATTCTGAGCCTTTTCCTCGCACCCCCAGTTGCGGGAGAATGTGAAGGAGGAGATGTTGACAGGTCGCGTTCCGCTTGACTTGACAATTTTGTCACCAGCAGGTCTTTCAACCCCAGCAGACTTGTGTCTGCCGGAAAGAGAGATCCAAGGTAGGCTTTAAATCTAGGATCGAGCACGGTGGCCAAAATGTAGTGCTCTGATTTCAACAGATTGACCACCCGTGAATCCTTGTTAAGCGAATTAAGGGCTCCATCCACAAGTCCCACATGCCTAGCGGAATCGCTCCGTGTTAGCTCCTCCTTCAATGTCTCCAGCTTCTTCTGCAAAAGCCTGATGAGGGGAATGACCTGACTCAGGCTGGCAGTGTCTGAACTGACTTCACGTGTGGCAAGTTCAAAGGGCATCAGAACCTTGCACAACGTTGAAATCATTCTCCACTGCGCTTGAGACAGGTGCATTCCACCTACTATATCGTGCTCAATTGTATAGGCTTGAATGGCCTTTTGCTGCTCCTCCAACCTCTGAAGCATATAGAGGGTTGAATTCCACCTCGTTACCACTTCTTGCTTCAGATGATGGCAGGGCAGGTTCAGTAGTTTTTGGTGGTGCTCCAGTCTTCTGTACGTGGTGCCTGTACGCCGAAAGTGTCCCGCAATTCTTCTGGCCACCGACAGCATCTCTTGCACGCCCCTGTCGTTTTTTTAAAAATTCTGCACCACCAAATTCAAGGTATGTGCAAAACATGGGACGTGCTGGAATTTGCCCATATTTAATGCACACACAATATTGCTGGCGTTGTCCGATGCCACAAATCCACAGGAGAGTCCAATTGGGGTAAGCCATTCCGCGATGATCTTCCTCAGTTGCCGTAAGAGGTTTTCAGCTGTGTGCGTATTCTGGAAAGCGGTGATACAAAGCGTAGCCTGCCTAGGAAAGAGTTGGCGTTTGCGAGATGCTGCTACTGGTGCCGCCGCTGCTGTTCTTGCGGCGGGAGTCCATACATCTACCCAGTGGGCTGTCACAGTCATATAGTCCTGACCCTGCCCTGCTCCACTTGTCCACATGTCCGTGGTTAAGTGGACATTGGGTACAACTGCATTTTTTAGGACACTGGTGAGTCTTTTTCTGACGTCCGTGTACATTCTCGGTATCGCCTGCCTAGAGAAGTGGAACCTAGATGGTATTTGGTAACGGGGGCACACTGCCTCAATAAATTGTCTAGTTCCCTGTGAACTAACGGCGGATACCGGACGCACGTCTAACACCAACATAGTTGTCAAGGCCTCAGTTATCCGCTTTGCAGCAGGATGACTGCTGTGATATTTCATCTTCCTCGCAAAGGACTGTTGAACAGTCAATTGCTTACTGGAAGTAGTACAAGTGGGCTTACGACTTCCCCTCTGGGATGACCATCGACTCCCAGCAGCAACAACAGCAGCGCCAGCAGCAGTAGGCGTTACACGCAAGGATGCATCGGAGGAATCCCAGGCAGGAGAGGACTCGTCAGAATTGCCAGTGACATTGCCTGCAGGACTATTGGCATTCCTGGGGAAGGAGGAAATTGACACTGAGGGAGTTGGTGGGGTGGTTTGCGTGAGCTTGGTTACAAGAGGAAGGGATTTACTGGTCAGTGGACTGCTTCCGCTGTCACCCAAAGTTTTTGAACTTGTCACTGACTTATTATGAATGCGCTGCAGGTGACGTATAAGGGAGGATGTTCCGAGGTGGTTAACGTCCTTACCCCTACTTATTACAGCTTGACAAAGGGAACACACGGCTTGACACCTGTTGTCCGCATTTCTGGTGAAATACTTCCACACCGAAGAGCTGATTTTTTTGGTATTTTCACCAGGCATGTCAACGGCCATATTCCTACCACGGACAACAGGTGTCTCCCCGGGTGCCTGACTTAAACAAACCACCTCACCATCAGAATCCTCCTGGTCAATTTCCTCCCCAGCGCCAGCAACACCCATATCCTCCTCATCCTGGTGTACTTCAACACTGACATCTTCAATCTGACTATCAGGAACTGGACTGCGGGTGCTCCTTCCATCACTTGCAGGGGGCGTGCAAATGGTGGAAGGCGCATGCTCTTCACGTCCAGTGTTGGGAAGGTCAGGCATCGCAACCGACACAATTGGAGTCGGACTCTCCTTGTGGATTTGGGATTTCGAAGAACGCACAGTTCTTTGCGGTGCTACTGCTTTTGCCAGCTTTAGTCTTTTCATTTTTCTAGCGAGAGGCTGAGTGCTTCCATCCTCATGTGAAGCTGAACCACTAGCCATGAACATAGGCCAGGGCCTCAGCCGTTCCTTGCCACTCCGTGTGGTAAATGGCATATTGGCAAGTTTACGCTTCTCCTCCGACAATTTTATTTTAGGTTTTGGAGTCCTTTTTTTACTGATATTTGGTGTTTTGGATTTGACATGCTCTGTACTATGACATTGGGCATCGGCCTTGGCAGACGACGTTGCTGGCATTTCATCGTCTCGGCCATGACTAGTGGCAGCAGCTTCAGCACGAGGTGGAAGTGGATCTTGATCTTTCCCTAATTTTGGAACCTCAACATTTTTGTTCTCCATATTTTAATAGGCACAACTAAAAGGCACCTCAGGTAAACAATGGAGATGGATGGATTGGATACTAGTATACAATTATGGACGGGCTGCCGAGTGCCGACACAGAGGTAGCCACAGCCGTGAACTACCGCGCTGTACTGTGTCTGCTGCTAATATATAGACTGGTTGATAAAGAGATAGTATACTCGTAACTAGTATGTATGTATAAAGAAAGAAAAAAAAACCACGGTTAGGTGGTATATACAATTATGGACGGGCTGCCGAGTGCCGACACAGAGGTAGCCACAGCCGTGAACAACCGCACTGTACTGTGTCTGCTGCTAATATAGACTGGTTGATAAAGAGATAGTATACTCGTAACTAGTATGTATGTATAAAGAAAGAAAAAAAAAACACGGTTAGGTGGTATATACAATTATGGACGGGCTGCCGAGTGCCGACACAGAGGTAGCCACAGCCGTGAACTACCGCACTGTACTGTGTCTGCTGCTAATATATAGACTGGTTGATAAAGAGATAGTATACTCGTAACTAGTATGTATGTATAAAGAAAGAAAAAAAAACCACGGTTAGGTGGTATATACAATTATGGACGGGCTGCTGAGTGCCGACACAGAGGTAGCCACAGCCGTGAACTACCGCACTGTACTGTGTCTGCTGCTAATATAGACTGGTTGATAAAGAGATAGTATACTCGTAACTAGTATGTATGTATAAAGAAAGAAAAAAAAACCACGGTTAGGTGGTATATACAATTATGGACGGGCTGCCGAGTGCCGACACAGAGGTAGCCACAGCCGTGAACTACCGCACTGTACTGTGTCTGCTGCTAATATAGACTGGTTGATAAAGAGATAGTATACTCGTAACTAGTATGACTATAAAGAAAGAAAAAAAAACCACGGTTAGGTGGTATATACAATTATGGACGGGCTGCCGAGTGCCGACACAGAGGTAGCCACAGCCGTGAACTACCGCACTGTACTGTGTCTGCTGCTAATATATAGACTGGTTGATAAAGAGATAGTATACTCGTAACTAGTATGTATGTATAAAGAAAGAAAAAAAAACCACGGTTAGGTGGTATATACAATTATGGACGGGCTGCCGAGTGCCGACACAGAGGTAGCCACAGCCGTGAACTACCGCACTGTACTGTGTCTGCTGCTAATATAGACTGGTTGATAAAGAGATAGTATACTCGTAACTAGTATGTATGTATAAAGAAAGAAAAAAAAACCACGGTTAGGTGGTATATACAATTATGGACGGGCTGCCGAGTGCCGACACAGAGGTAGCCACAGCCGTGAACTACCGCACTGTACTGTGTCTGCTGCTAATATATAGACTGGTTGATAAAGAGATAGTATACTCGTAACTAGTATGTATGTATAAAGAAAGAAAAAAAAACCACGGTTAGGTGGTATATACAATTATGGACGGGCTGCCGAGTGCCGACACAGAGGTAGCCACAGCCGTGAACTACCGCACTGTACTGTGTCTGCTGCTAATATATAGACTGGTTGATAAAGAGATAGTATACTCGTAACTAGTATGTATGTATAAAGAAAGAAAAAAAAACCACGGTTAGGTGGTATATACAATTATGGACGGGCTGCCGAGTGCCGACACAGAGGTAGCCACAGCCGTGAACTACCGCACTGTACTGTGTCTGCTGCTAATATAGACTGGTTGATAAAGAGATAGTATACTCGTAACTAGTATGTATGTATAAAGAAAGAAAAAAAAACCACGGTTAGGTGGTATATACAATTATGGACGGGCTGCCGAGTGCCGACACAGAGGTAGCCACAGCCGTGAACTACCGCACTGTACTGTGTCTGCTGCTAATATAGACTGGTTGATAAAGAGATAGTATACTCGTAACTAGTATGACTATAAAGAAAGAAAAAAAAACCACGGTTAGGTGGTATATACAATTATGGACGGGCTGCCGAGTGCCGACACAGAGGTAGCCACAGCCGTGGCTACTGTGTCTGCTGCTAATATAGACTGGTTGATAAAGAGATAGTATACTGCTAATATTATATATACTGGTGGTCAGGTCACTGGTCACTAGTCACACTGGCAGTGGCACTCCTGCAGCAAAAGTGTGCACTGTTTAATTTTAATATAATATTATGTACTCCTGGCTCCTGCTATAACCTATAACTGGCACTGCAGTGCTCCCCAGTCTCCCCCACAATTATAAGCTGTGTGAGCTGAGCACAGTCAGATATATATATACATTGATGCAGCACACTGGGCTGAGCAGTGCACACAGATATGGTATGTGACTGAGTCACTGTGTGTATCGTTTTTTTCAGGCAGAGAACGGATATATTAAATAAAACAAACAACTGCACTGTCTGGTGGTCACTGTGGTCGTCAGTCACTAAACTCTGCACTCTCTTCTACAGTATCACAGCCTCAGGTCAATCTCTCTCTCTCTCTCTCAACCCTAATCTAAATGGAGAGGACGCCAGCCACGTCCTCTCCCTATCAATCTCAATGCACGTGTGAAAATGGCGGCGACGCGCGGCTCCTTATATAGAATCCGAGTCTCGCGAGAATCCGACAGCGTCATGATGACGTTCGGGCGCGCTCGGGTTAACCGAGCAAGGCGGGAGGATCCGAGTCTGCTCGGATCCGTGAAAAAAAACATGAAGTTCTGGCGGGTTCGGATTCAGAGAAACCGAACCCGCTCATCTCTAATCTCAACGTGGGGTTGGATTCCTGAAGTCGCATTGGGTTGAGCCACTTAAATCCGTAGAGCTAAAATACCTCACGTGGAAAGTGGTCATGCTGTTGGCCTTGGCGTCGGCCAGGCGTGTATCAGAATTGGCGGCTTTGTCATGCAAAAGCCCTTATCTGATTTTCATATGGATAGGGTGGAATTGAGGACTCGTTCCCAATTCCTTCCTAAGGTGGTATCAGCTTTTCATGTGAACCAACCTATTGTGGTGCCTGCGGCTACGGGGGACTTGGAGGACTCCAAGTTACTGGATGTAGTCAGGGCCCTGAAAATCTATGTTTCCAGGATGGCTGGAGTCAGGAAAACTGACTCGCTATTTATCCTGTATGCACCCAACAAGCTGGGTGCTCCTGCTTCTAAGCAGACTATTGCTCGCTGGATCTGTAGCACGATTCAACTTGCACATTCTGCGGCTGGACTGCCGCACCCTAAATCTGTAAAAGCCCAATCCACGAGGAAAGTGGGCTCTTTTTGGGCGGCTGCCCAAGGGGTCTCGGCTTTACAACTTTGCCGAGCTGTTACTTGGTCGGGTTCAAACATCTTTGCAAGAGTCTACAAGTTTGATACCCTGGCTGAGGAGGACCTTGAGTTTGCTCATTCGGTGCTGCAGAGTCATCCGCACTCTCCCGCCCGTTTGGGAGCTTTGGTATAATCCCCATGGTCCTTACGGAGTTCCCAGCATCCACTAGGACGTCAGAGAAAATAAGATTTTACTCACCGGTAAATCTATTTCTCGTAGTCCGTAGTGGATGCTGGGCGCCCATCCCAAGTGCGGATTGTCTGCAATACTTGTATATAGTTATTGCCTAACTAAAGGGTTATTGTTGAGCCATCTGTTGAGAGGCTCAGTTATATTTCATACTGTTAACTGGGTATAATATCACGAGTTATACGGTGTGATTGGTGTGGCTGGTATGAGTCTTTACCCGGGATTCATAATCCTTCCTTATTGTGTCAGCTCTTCCGGGCACAGTATCCTTACTGAGGTCTGGAGGAGGGTCATAGTGGGAGGAGCCAGTGCACACCAGGTAGTCCTAAAGCTTTCTTTAGTTGTGCCCAGTCTCCTGCGGAGCCGCTATTCCCCATGGTCCTTACGGAGTTCCCAGCATCCACTACGGACTACGAGAAATAGATTTACCGGTGAGTAAAATCTTATTTTTGTGTTTTTTGTTGATTTATTGTGTTATTGCAAACTTTCAATAAAAATACCTGATAACAAAAAAATATATATAAATACGAGAATGATTATTTCTGAGTTCCTTGTATTCTGCATACCGGTCCTGATTTTGAGGAGCACGCAAACTGCACAAATTGGCGATGATTGCGTAGTTGAGCGATTATTTGCTACTACACATGCGCAAAACATCCAGAGAACCCCTACGACGCGTGCGTTACCCTGAGTGTACACACAGAGGCGCTGTTGCGATCGGGACAGACGGTATTAGATACGGGACAGCAGGGAGATGAGCGTTCCTGGGCGGTGACTAGGAGGTGGCCTGAAGTGAATGCAAAGAAAAGTGAGCCCCATAGGGGTGTCAGTAATAGCGACTGCTTTCTCAGGCGCTCAGCCGCTGCCGCACACACCGTACTCAGATGGAGAAACTGCTCCTGCCATAGGGCCCATGTAAGGGTGGGCTGATGGTGGCGTGTCAGAAATCACCGGTGGTGTAATAGCGTGCAGAGACGCAGAAAGTGGTAGTCGGGATCAGTGTCGGACTGGAGCATGAAGGGCCCACCAGGTAGGGGCCCATGATTAGAGTTGTGGCCAGCCTCCAAAGGGGGTGTGGCCAGCCACCACAGAGGTTTGGCTAACCATTATAGAGTACCTGGTCTGGACTCCTTGATAATTTATATATTAATTAATGCTAGTGCATGCATGATAATGTGCCAGATTAATGACAGCAATGTACTGTAGAGAATATATCATAATCCTGTGCAGTATAAGGTAACATATGTATAATGTATAATTCAAGTGCACAGTCTGGAACCTGATCCATAGAGGAGGAGGAGGGCACCCCAGGCAGTGGGGCCTACCCGGTGGTTTCCCCTTTACCCCTGTGGGCCAGTCCGAGCCTGGTCGGGATCCTGACACGCATCAGAATGCCGATGCCAGAATCTCGACAGGGTCAGGAGGCCGAAGCTGGAATCCTGACAGTCTGCAAGTATAATGGGGGGGGGGGGGGGTTTAGGGTTAGTGCCGGAGGGGGAGATTAGGTTTAGACGACACCTAGGGGGTTAGGGCTAGGCTGTGCGTGTGTGTGGGGGGGGGGGGGGGATGTTACGGGTTAGGCACCACCGGGGGGGAGGGGTTGGGTTTAGGCACTACGGGGGAAGGGTTAGGCTGCAAGTAAGGGGAGTGGTTAGGTTTAGGCACCACCAGGTGTAGGTTAGGCACTAAATGTTAAGGTGAGGCTGCGGGAGGGGCAGGTTAGGGGGTAGAGGAGGGGGGATAACATACTTACCTTGCCCCTGTCAGGATTTCAAATATTGGGATGCCTGTGTCAGTATTGTCACCATCGGCATCTTGTCAGCTGGTCAAACATACTGAACCCATCTAAAACTCACAAATCAGTATTGACCACAATTAATTGTTTAGTAATTAGGCCTCCATGTCACTAATGTAGAAGGGTGTAGGAGAAACGGCATTTTCACCACGTGGGCCTTATTCTAATTTGGCCACATGCGCGGCTGCTTTCCCTGCGGCCGTGGCCACCTGCTTACTACCTTACGTTAATGCAATTATCTACCGGCCTTACGCCCATTCCACTTCAAGAGCGGTCAGTTAATGGACGGATCAGTCTGTCTGCACCTTTCAGCTCTGCCCCTCTGCGTATGCACTATACGGCGCTGCGCAATTGGCGATTCATTTCTACGGGACACGCGCAGTGTGCAGATATTTGCGGGAACCGTGCGCATTTCCACTAATGTTGCACGCAGAATCAACTAGTGATGTGCACCGGAAATTTTTCGGGTTCTGTGTTTTGGTTTTGGGTTCGGTTCCGCGGCCGTGTTTTGGATTCGGACGCATTTTGGCAAAACCTCACCGAAATTTTTTTGTCGGATTCGGGTGTGTTTTGGATTCGGGTGTTTTTTTCAAAAAACCCTAAAAAACAGCTTAAATCATAGAATTTGGGGGTCATTTTGATCCCAAAGTATTATTAACCTCAATAACCATAATTTCCACTCATTTTCAGTCTATTCTGAACACCTCACACCTCACAATATTATTTTTAGTCCTAAAATTTGCACCGAGGTCGCTGGATGGCTAAGCTAAGCGACACAAGTGGCCGACACAAACACCTGGCCCATCTAGGAGTGGCACTGCAGTGTCAGGCAGGATGGCACTTCAAAAAAATAGTCCCCAAACAGCACATGATGCAAAGAAAAAAAGAGGCGCAATGAGGTAGCTGTGTGACTAAGCTAAGCGACCCAAGAGGCCGACACAAACACCTGGCCCATCTAGGAGTGGCACTGCAGTGTCAGACAGGATGGCACTTCAAAAAAATAGTCCCCAAACAGCACATGATGCAAAGAAAAAAGAGGCGCAATGAGGTAGCTGTGTGACTAAGCTAAGCGACCCAAGTGGCCGACACAAACACCTGGCCCATCTAGGAGGGGCACTGCAGTGTCAGGCAGGATGGCCCTTCAAAAAAATACTCCCCAAACAGCACATGATGCAAAGAAAAAAAGAGGCGCACCAAGGTCGCTGTGTGACTAAGCTAAGCGACACAAGTGGCCGACACAAACACCTGGCCCATCTAGGAGTGGCACTGCAGTGTCAGGCAGGATGGCCCTTCAAAAAAATACTCCCCAAACAGCACATGATGCAAAGAAAAATGAAAGAAAAAAGAGGTGCAAGATGGAATTGTCCTTGGGCCCTCCCACCCACCCTTATGTTGTATAAACAGGACATGCACACTTTAACGAACCCATCATTTCAGTGACAGGGTCTGCCACACGACTGTGACTGAAATGACTGGTTGGTTTGGGCCCCCACCAAAAAAAGAAGCAATCAATCTCTCCTTGCACAAACTGGCTCTACAGAGGCAAGATGTCCACCTCCTCCTCATCGTCCGATTCCTCACCCCTTTCACTGTGTACATCCCCCTCCTCACAGATTATTAATTCGTCCCCACTGGAATCCACCATCTCAGGTCCCCGTGTACTTTCTGGAGGCAATTGCTGCTGGTGAATGTCTCCACGGAGGAATTGATTATAATTCATTTTAATGAACATCATCTTCTCCACATTTTCTGGAAGTAACCTCGTACGCCGATTGCTGACAAGGTGAGCGGCTGCACTAAACACTCTTTCGGAGTACACACTGGAGGGAGTGCAACTTAGGTAGAATAAAGCCAGTTTGTGCAAGGGCCTCCAAATTGCCTCTTTTTCCTGCCAGTATACGTACGGACTGTCTGACGTGCCTACTTGGATGCGGTCACTCATATAATCCTCCACCATTCTTTCAATGGTGAGAGAATCATATGCAGTGACAGTAGACGACATGTCAGTAATCGTTGGCAGGTCCTTCAGTCCGGACCAGATGTCAGCACTCGCTCCAGACTGCCCTGCATCACCGCCAGTGGGTGGGCTCGGAATTCTTAGCCTTTTCCTCGCACCCCCAGTTGCGGGAGAATGTGAAGGAGGAGCTGTTGACGGGTCACGTTCCGCTTGACTTGACAATTTTCTCACCAGCAGTTCTTTGAACCTCTGCAGACTTGTGTCTGCCGGAAAGAGAGATACAACGTAGGTTTTAAATCTAGGATCGAGCACGGTGGCCAAAATGTAGTGCTCTGATTTCAACAGATTGACCACCCGTGAATCCTGGTTAAGCGAATTAAGGGCTCCATCCACAAGTCCCACATGCCTAGCGGAATCGCTCTGTTTTAGCTCCTCCTTCAATGTCTCCAGCTTTTTCTGCAAAAGCCTGATGAGGGGAATGACCTGACTCAGGCTGGCAGTGTCTGAACTGACTTCACGTGTGGGAAGTTCAAAGGGTTGCAGAACCTTGCACAACGTTGAAATCATTCTCCACTGCGCTTGAGTCAGGTGCATTCCACCTCCTTTGCCAATATCGTGGCCAGATGTATAGGCTTGAATGGCCTTTTGCTGCTCCTCCATCCTCTGAAGCATATAGAGGGTTGAATTCCACCTCGTTACCACCTCTTGCTTCAGATGATGGCAGGGCAGGTTCAGGTATGTTTGGTGGTGCTCCAGTCTTCTGTACGCGGTGCCTGAACGCCGAAAGTGGGCTGCAATTCTTCGGGCCACCGACAGCATCTCTTGCACGCCCCTGTCGTTTTTTAAATAATTCTGCACCACCAAATTCAAGGTATGTGCAAAACATGGGACGTGCTGGAATTTGCCCAGATGTAATGCACGCACAATATTGCTGGCGTTGTCCGATGTCACAAATCCCCAGGAGAGTCCAATTGGGGTAAGCCATTCTGCGATGATCTTCCTCAGTTGCCGTAAGAGGTTTTCAGCTGTGTGCCTATTCTGGAAAGTGGTGATACAAAGCGTAGCCTGCCTAGGAGCAAGTTGGCGTTTGCGAGATGCTGCTACTGGTGCCGCCGCTGCTGTTCTTGCTGCGGGAGGCAATACATCTACCTAGTGGGCTGTCACAGTCATATAGTCCTGAGTCTGCCCTGCTCCACTTGTCCACATGTCCGTGGTTAAGTGGACATTGGGTACAACTGCATTTTTTAGGACACTGGTGACTCTTTTTCTGACATTTGTGTACATTTTCGGTATCGCCTGCCTAGAGAAATGGAACCTAGATGGTATTTGGTACCGGAGATACAGTACCTCAATCAAGTCTATAGTTGGCTCTGAATTAACGATGGATACCGGAACCACGTTTCTCACCGCCCAGGCTGCCAAGGCCTCAGTTATCCGCTTTGCAGCAGGATGACTGCTGTGATATTTCATCTTCCTCGCAAAGGACTGTTGGACAGTCAATTGCTTACTGGAAGTAGTACAAGTGGTCTTCCGACTTCCCCTCTGGGATGACGATCGACTCCCAGCAGCAACAACAGCAGCGCCAGCAGCAGTAGGCGTTACACTCAAGGATGCATCGGAGGAATCCCAGGCAGGAGAGGACTCGTCAGACTTGCCAGTGACATGGCCTGCAGGATTATTGGCTTTCCTGGGTAAGGAGGAAATTGACACTGAGGGAGTTGGTGGTGTGGTTTGCAGGAGCTTGGTTACAAGAGGAAGGGATTTAGTGGTCAGTGGACTGCTTCCGCTGTCACCCAAAGTTTTTGAACTTGTCACTGACTTATGATGAATGCGCTGCAGGTGACGTATAAGGGAGGATGTTCCGAGGTGGTTAACGTCCTTACCCCTATTTATTACAGCTTGACAAAGGCAACACACGGCTTGACACCTGTTGTCCGCATTTGTGTTGAAATAATTCCACACCGAAGAGCTGATTTTTTTTGTCTTTTGACCAGGCATGTCAATGGCCATATTCGTCCCACGGACAACAGGTGTCTCCCCGGGTGCCTGACTTAAACAAACCACCTCACCATCAGAATCCTCCTTGTCAATTTCCTCCCCAGCGCCAGCAACACCCATATCCTCATCCTGGTGTACTTCAACACTGACATCTTCAATTTGACTATCAGGAACTGGACTGCGGGTGCTCCTTCCAGCACTTGCAGGAGGCGTGCAAATGGTGGAAGGCGCAAGCTCTTCCCGTCCAGTGTTGGGAAGGTCAGGCATCGCAACCGACACAATTGGACTCTCCTTGGGGATTTGTGATTTCGAAGAACGCACAGTTCTTTGCTGTGCTTTTGCCAGCTTAAGTGTTTTCTTTTTTCTAACGAGAGGATGAGTGCTTCCATCCTCATTTGGAGCTGAACCACTAGCCATGAACATAGGCCAGGGCCTCAGCCATTCCTTGCCACTCCGTGTCTTAAATGGCATATTGGCAAGTTTACGCTTCTCCTCAGACGCTTTTAATTTTGATTTTTGGGTCATTTTACTGAACTTTTGTGTTTTGGATTTTACATGCTCTCTACTATGACATTGGGCATCGGCCTTGGCAGACGACGTTGATGGCATTTCATCGTCTCGGCCATGACTAGTGGCAGCAGCTTCAGCACGAGGTGGAAGTGGATCTTGATCTTTCCCTATTTTTTTAACCTCCACATTTTTGTTATCCATATTTTAATGTGTGGAATTATATGCCAGTATCAATAGCAATGGCCTACTACTATATATACTGCGCACAACTAAAATGCACCACAGGTATACAATGTAGATGGATAGTATACTTAATGGATGACGAGTGACGACACAGAGGTAGGTACAGCAGTGGCCTACCGTACTGCTATATATAGTATACCGGTGGACACTGTCAGCAAACTGCTAAACTAGTCTAAAATGCACCACAGGTATACAATGTAGATGGATAGTATACTTAATGGACGACGAGTGACGACACAGAGGTAGGTACAGCAGTGGCCTACCGTACTGCTATATATAGTATACTGGTGGACACTGTCAGCAAACTGCTAAACTAGTCTAAAATGCACCACAGGTATACAGTGTAGATGGATAGTATACTTAATGGATGACGAGTGACGACACAGAGGTAGGTACAGCAGTGGCCTACCGTACTGCTATATATAGTATACTGGTGGACACTGTCAGCAAACTGCTAAACTAGTCTAAAATGCACCACAGGTATACAATGTAGATGGATAGTATACTTAATGGATGACGAGTGACGACACAGAGGTAGGTACAGCAGTGGCCTACCGTACTGCTATATATAGTATACTGGTGGACACTATCAGCAAACTGTTAAACTAGTCTAAAATGCCCCACAGGTATACAATGTAGATGGATAGTATACTTAATGGATGACGAGTGACGACACAGAGGTAGGTACAGCAGTGGCCTACCGTACTGCTATATATAGTATACTGGTGGACACTGTCAGCAAACTGCTAAACTAGTCTAAAATGCACCACAGGTATACAATGTAGATGGATAGTATACTTAATGGATGACGAGTGACAACACAGAGGTAGGTACAGCAGTGGCCTACCGTACTGCTATATATAGTATACCGGTGGACACTGTCAGCAAACTGCTAAACTAGTCTAAAATGCACCACAGGTATACAATGTAGATGGATAGTATACTTAATGGATGACGAGTGATGACACAGAGGTAGGTACAGCAGTGGCCTACCGTACTGCTATATATAGTATACTGGTGGACACTGTCAGCAAACTGCTAAACTAGTCTAAAATGCACCACAGGTATACAATGTAGATGGATAGTATACTTAATGGATGACGAGTGACGACACAGAGGTAGGTACAGCAGTGGCCTACCGTACTGCTATATATAGTATACCGGTGGACACTGTCAGCAAACTGCTAAACTAGTCTAAAATGCACCACAGGTATACAATGTAGATGGATAGTATACTTAATGGATGACGAGTGACGACACAGAGGTAGGTACAGCAGTGGCCTACCGTACTGCTATATATAGTATACTGGTGGACACTGTCAGCAAACTGCTAAACTAGTCTAAAATGCACCACAGGTGTACAGTGTAGATGGATAGTATACTTAATGGATGACGAGTGATGACACAGAGGTAGGTACAGCAGTGGCCTACCGTACTGCTATATATAGTATACTGGTGGACACTGTCAGCAAACTGCTAAACTAGTCTAAAATGCACCACAGGTATACAATGTAGATGGATAGTATACTTAATGGATGACGAGTGACGACACAGAGGTAGGTACAGCAGTGGCCTACCGTACTGCTATATATAGTATACTGGTGGACACTATCAGCAAACTGCTAAACTAGTCTAAAATGCCCCACAGGTATACAATGTAGATGGATAGTATACTTAATGGATGACGAGTGACGACACAGAGGTAGGTACAGCAGTGGCCTACCGTACTGCTATATATAGTATACCGGTGGACACTGTCAGCAAACTGCTAAACTAGTCTAAAATGCACCACAGGTATACAATGTAGATGGATAGTATACTTAATGGATGACGAGTGATGACACAGAGGTAGGTACAGCAGTGGCCTACCGTACTGCTATATATAGTATACTGGTGGACACTGTCAGCAAACTGCTAAACTAGTCTAAAATGCACCACAGGTATACAATGTAGATGGATAGTATACTTAATGGATGACGAGTGACGACACAGAGGTAGGTACAGCAGTGGCCTACCGTACTGCTATATATAGTATACTGGTGGACACTGTCAGCAAACTGCTAAACTAGTCTAAAATGCACCACAGGTATACAATGTAGATGGATAGTATACTTAATGGATGACGAGTGACGACACAGAGGTAGGTACAGCAGTGGCCTACCGTACTGCTATATATAGTATACTGGTGGACACTGTCAGCAAACTGCTAAACTAGTCTAAAATGCACCACAGGTATACAATGTAGATGGATAGTATACTTAATGGATGACGAGTGACGACACAGAGGTAGGTACAGCATTGGCCTACCGTACTGCTATATATAGTATACTGGTGGACACTGTCAGCAAACTGCTAAACTAGTCTAAAATGCACCACAGGTATACAATGTAGATGGATAGTATACTTAATGGATGACGAGTGACGACACAGAGGTAGGTACAGCAGTGGCCTACCGTACTGCTATATATAGTATACCGGTGGACACTGTCAGCAAACTGCTAAACTAGTCTAAAATGCACCACAGGTATACAATGTAAATGGATAGTATACTTAATGGATGACGAGTGACGACACAGAGGTAGGTACAGCAGTGGCCTACCGTACTGCTATATATAGTATACCGGTGGACACTGTCAGCAAACTGCTAAACTAGTCTAAAATGCACCACAGGTATACAATGTAGATGGATAGTATACTTAATGGATGACGAGTGATGACACAGAGGTAGGTACAGCAGTGGCCTACCGTACTGCTATATATAGTATACTGGTGGACACTGTCAGCAAACTGCTAAACTAGTCTAAAATGCACCACAGGTATACAATGTAGATGGATAGTATACTTAATGGATGACGAGTGACGACACAGAGGTAGGTACAGCAGTGGCCTACCGTACTGCTATATATAGTATACTGGTGGATACTGTCAGCAAACTGCTAAACTAGTCTAAAATGCACCACAGGTATACAATGTAGATGAATAGTATACTTAATGGATGACGAGTGACGACACAGAGGTAGGTACAGCAGTGGCCTACCGTACTGCTATATATAGTATACTGGTGGACACTGTCAGCAAACTGCTAAACTAGTCTGAAATGCACCACAGGTATACAATGTAGATGGATAGTATACTTAATGGATGACGAGTGACGACACAGAGGTAGGTACAGCAGTGGCCTACCGTACTGCTATATATAGTATACTGGTGGACACTGTCAGCAAACTGCTAAACTAGTCTAAAATGCACCACAGGTATACAATGTAGATGGATAGTATACTTAATGGATGACGAGTGACGACACAGAGGTAGGTACAGCAGTGGCCTACCGTACTGCTATATATAGTATACTGGTGGACACTGTCAGCAAACTGCTAAACTAGTCTAAAATGCACCACAGGTATACAATGTAGATGGATAGTATACTTAATGGATGACGAGTGACGACACAGAGGTAGGTACAGCAGTGGCCTACCGTACTGCTATATATAGTATCCTGTGGTCACTGTCAGCAAACTGCTAAACTAGTCTAAAATGCACCACAGGTATACAATGTAGATGGATAGTATACTTAATGGATGACGAGTGACGACACAGAGGTAGGTACAGCAGTGGCCTACCGTACTGCTATATATAGTATACTGGTGGACACTGTCAGCAAACTGCTAAACTAAAATGCACCACAGGTATACAATGTAGATGGATAGTATACTTAATAGATGACGAGTGACGACACAGAGGTATGTACAGCAGTGCACTCTGCACGGTACTCCTCCTATATAATATTAATTATACTGGTGGTCCCCAGTCCCCACAATAAAGCAGAACACTGTGAGCACAGATATGGAGTGTTTTTCAGGCAGACAACGTATACTGGTGGTCACTGTCAGCAAAACTCTGCACTGTACTCCTGCTATAGCTGCTCCCCAGTCCCCACAATTAAGCAGTGTGAGCACTCAGCACAGATATATCATGCAGCACACTGAGCACAGATATGGTATGGAGCGTTTTTTTCAGGCAGAGAACGGATAAAAACTGGTGGTCACTTATCAGCAAAACTCTGCACTGTACTCCTAACAGCTGCTCCCCAATCCTCCCCACAATTAAGCAATAAAAAACAAACAAGAATCAACTGTCTTCTACAATAAACGGAGAGGACGCCAGCCACGTCCTCTCCCTATCATCTCCAATGCACGAGTGAAAATGGCGGCGACGCGCGGCTGCTTATATAGAATCCGAATCTCGCGAGAATCCGACAGCGGGATGATGACGTTCGGGCGCGCTCGGGTTACCCGAGCCATACGGGAGAATCCGAGTATGGCTCGGACCCGTGTAAAAAGGGTAAAGTTCGGGGGGGTTCGGTTTCCGAGAAATCGAACCCGCTCATCACTAGAATCAACCCCTCAGGGTATAAATTTACTAAAGGTTCTAAAAATGAAAAGTGGTGATGTTGTCCAGAGCAGCCAATCAGATCCTGTCTATCCTTTTCTAGGATGCAATAGCGAAATGAAAGAATATAATTGGTTGCTATAGGCAACATTACCACTTTTCAGTTTTAGAACCTTTAGTAAATTTACCCCCGAGTGTGTAATTTTGTAGAAACTTTTCATTGTAATTGTGTAGATTCCGCGTTGGACGGAGTTATAAAGTCTAGAGAATAAACATGGATAGACAGAATTGCATCCAACATACAGAAACCAAGCAATACCCTCTTACCACTACCGTGCAGCACCCGCTTACCACCTTGTCTGCAACCAATTATAAAGTGACACACTATCTGCTGGTTATATAAAGTAGAGATGAGCGGGTTCGGTTTCTCTGAATCCGAACCCGCACGAACTTCATGTTTTTTTTCACGGGTCCGAGCGACTCGGATCTTCCCGCCTTGCTCGGTTAACCCGAGCGCGCCCGAACGTCATCATGACGCTGACGGATTCTCGCGAGACTCGGATTCTATATAAGGAGCCGCGCGTCGCCGCCATTTTCACACGTGCATTGAGATTGATAGGGAGAGGACGTGGCTGGCGTCCTCTCCATTTAGATTAGGAGAGAGAGAGAGAGATTGACCTGAGGCTGATACTGTAGAAGAGAGTGCAGAGTTTAGTGACTGACCACAGTGACCACCAGCAGTGCAGTTGTTTTATTTAATATATCCGTTCTCTGCCTGAAAAAAACGGTACACACAGTGACTCAGTCACATACCATATCTGTGTGCACTGCTCAGCCCAGTGTGCTGCATGCCTGCATCATCTATGTATATATTATATATCTGACTGTGCTCATCTCACACAGCTTATAATTGTGGGGGAGACTGGGGAGCACTGCAGTGCCAGTTATAGGTTATAGCAGGAGCCAGGAGTACAAGACAGTCACATACCATATCTGTGTGCACTGCTCAGCCCAGTGTGCTGCATCATCTATGTATATATTATATATCTGACTGTGCTCAGCTCACACAGCTTATAATTGTGGGGGAGACTGGGGAGCACTGCAGTGCCAGTTATAGGTTATAGCAGGAGCCAGGAGTACATATTATATTAAAATTAAACAGTGCACACTTTTGCTGCAGGAGTGCCACTGCCAGTGTGACTGACCAGTGACCTGACCACACTGACCACCAGTATAGTTAGTAGTATACTATATTGTGATTGCCTGAAAAAGTTAAACACTCGTCGTGTGACTTCACTTGTGTGGTGTTTTTTTTTTTATTCTATAAAAAACTCATTCTGCTGACAGACAGTGTCCAGCAGGTCCGTCATTATATAATATATATACCTGTCCGGCTGCAGTAGTGATATATATATATTTTTTATATCATTATTTATCATCCAGTCGCAGCAGACACAGTACGGTAGTTCACGGCTGTAGCTACCTCTGTGTCGGCACTCAGCAGTCCATCCATAATTGTATACCACCTACCCGTGGTTTTTTTTTCTTTCTTCTTTATACATACATACTACTACATCTCTTTATCAACCAGTCTATATTAGCAGCAGACACAGTACAGTACGGTAGTTCACGGCTGTGGCTACCTCTGTGTCGGCACTCGGCAGTCCGTCCATAATTGTATACCACCTAACCGTTGTTTTTTTTTCTTTCTTCTTTATACATACATACTACGACATCTCTTTATCAACCAGTCTATATTAGCAGCAGACACAGTACAGTACGGTAGTTCACGGCTGTGGCTACCTCTGTGTCGGCACTCGGCAGTCCGTCCATAATTGTATACCACCTAACCGTGGTTTTTTTTTCTTTCTTCTTCATACATACATACTACGACATCTCTTTATCAACCAGTCTATATTAGCAGCAGACACAGTACAGTACGGTAGTTCACGGCTGTGGCTACCTCTGTGTCGGCACTCGGCAGTCCGTCCATAATTGTATACCACCTACCCGTGGTTTTTTTTTCTTTCTTCTTTATACATACATACTACTACATCTCTTTATCAACCAGTCTATATTAGCAGCAGACACAGTACAGTACGGTAGTTCACGGCTGTGGCTACCTCTGTGTCGGCACTCGGCAGTCCGTCCATAATTGTATACCACCTACCCGTGGTTTTTTTTTCTTTCTTCTTCATACATACATACTACGACATCTCTTTATCAACCAGTCTATATTAGCAGCAGACACAGTACAGTACGGTAGTTCACGGCTGTGGCTACCTCTGTGTCGGCACTCGGCAGTCCGTCCATAATTGTATACCACCTAACCGTGGTTTTTTTTTCTTTCTTCTTCATACATACATACTACGACATCTCTTTATCAACCAGTCTATATTAGCAGCAGACACAGTACGGTACAGTAGTTCACGGCTGTAGCTACCTCTGTGTCAGCACTCGGCAGTCCGTCCATAATTGTATACTAGTATCCATCCATCTCCATTGTTTACCTGAGGTGCCTTTTAGTTGTGCCTATTAAAATATGGAGAACAAAAATGTTGAGGTTCCAAAATTAGGGAAAGATCAAGATCCACTTCCACCTCGTGCTGAAGCTGCTGCCACTAGTCATGGCCGAGACGATGAAATGCCAGCAACGTCGTCTGCCAAGGCCGATGCCCAATGTCATAGTACAGAGCATGTCAAATCCAAAACACCAAATATCAGTAAAAAAAGGACTCCAAAACCTAAAATAAAATTGTCGGAGGAGAAGCGTAAACTTGCCAATATGCCATTTACCACACGGAGTGGCAAGGAACGGCTGAGGCCCTGGCCTATGTTCATGGCTAGTGGTTCAGCTTCACATGAGGATGGAGGCACTCAGCCTCTCGCTAGAAAAATGAAAAGACTCAAGCTGGCAAAAGCAGTAGCACCGCAAAGAACTGTGCGTTCTTCGAAATCCCAAATCCACAAGGAGAGTCCAATTGTGTCGGTTGCGATGCCTGACCTTCCCAACACTGGACGTGAAGAGCATGCACCTTCCACCATTTGCACGCCCCCTGCAAGTGCTGGAAGGAGCACCCGCAGTCCAGTTCCTGATAGTCAGATTGAAGATGTCAGTGTTGAAGTACACCAGGATGAGGAGGATATGGGTGTTGCTGGCGCTGGGGAGGAAATTGACCAGGAGGATTCTGATGGTGTAGTGGTTTGTTTAAGTCAGGCACCCGGGGAGACACCTGTTGTCCGTGGGAGGAATATGGCCGTTGACATGCCTGGTGAAAATACCAAAAAAATCAGCTCTTCGGTGTGGAACTATTTCAACAGAAATGCGGACAACAGGTGTCAAGCCGTGTGTTCCCTTTGTCAAGCTGTAATAAGTAGGGGTAAGGACGTTAACCACCTCGGAACATCCTCCCTTATACGTCACCTGCAGCGCATTCATAATAAGTCAGTGACAAGTTCAAAAACTTTGGGTGACAGCGGAAGCAGTCCACTGACCAGTAAATCCCTTCCTCTTGTAACCAAGCTCACGCAAACCACCCCACCAACTCCCTCAGTGTCAATTTCCTCCTTCCCCAGGAATGCCAATAGTCCTGCAGGCAATGTCACTGGCAATTCTGACGAGTCCTCTCCTGCCTGGGATTCCTCCGATGCATCCTTGCGTGTAACGCCTACTGCTGCTGGCGCTGCTGTTGTTGCTGCTGGGAGTCGATGGTCATCCCAGAGGGGAAGTCGTAAGACCACTTTTACTACTTCCACCAAGCAATTGACTGTCCAACAGTCCTTTGCGAGGAAGATGAAATATCACAGCAGTCATCCTACTGCAAAGCGGATAACTGAGGCCTTGGCATCCTGGGTGGTGAGAACCGTGGTTCCGGTATCCATCATTACTGCAGAGCCAACTAGAGACTTGTTGGAGGTACTGTGTCCCCGGTACCAAATACCATCTAGGTTCCATTTCTCTAGGCAGGCGATACCGAAAATTTACACAGACCTCAGAAAAAGAGTCACCAGTGTCCTAAAAAATGCAGCTGTACCCAATGTCCACTTAACCACGGACATGTGGACAAGTGGAGCAGGGCAGGGTCAGGACTATATGACTGTGACAGCCCACTGGGTAGATGTATGGACTCCCGCCGCAAGAACAGCAGCGGCGGCACCAGTAGCAGCATCTCGCAAACGCCAACTCTTTCCTAGGCAGGCTACGCTTTGTATCACCGGTTTCCAGAATACGCACACAGCTGAAAACCTCTTACGGCAACTGAGGAAGATCATCGCGGAATGGCTTACCCCAATTGGACTCTCCTGTGGATTTGTGGCATCGGACAACGCCAGCAATATTGTGTGTGCATTAAATATGGGCAAATTCCAGCACGTCCCATGTTTTGCACATACCTTGAATTTGGTGGTGCAGAATTATTTAAAAAACGACAGGGGCGTGCAAGAGATGCTGTCGGTGGCCAGAAAAATTGCGGGACACTTTCGGCGTACAGGCACCACGTACAGAAGACTGGAGCACCACCAAAAACTACTGAACCTGCCCTGCCATCATCTGAAGCAAGAAGTGGTAACGAGGTGGAATTCAACCCTCTATATGCTTCAGAGGTTGGAGGAGCAGCAAAAGGCCATTCAAGCCTATACAATTGAGCACGATATAGGAGGTGGAATGCACCTGTCTCAAGCGCAGTGGAGAATGATTTCAACGTTGTGCAAGGTTCTGATGCCCTTTGAACTTGCCACACGTGAAGTCAGTTCAGACACTGCCAGCCTGAGTCAGGTCATTCCCCTCATCAGGCTTTTGCAGAAGAAGCTGGAGACATTGAAGGAGGAGCTAACACGGAGCGATTCCGCTAGGCATGTGGGACTTGTGGATGGAGCCCTTAATTCGCTTAACAAGGATTCACGGGTGGTCAATCTGTTGAAATCAGAGCACTACATTTTGGCCACCGTGCTCGATCCTAGATTTAAAGCCTACCTTGGATCTCTCTTTCCGGCAGACACAAGTCTGCTGGGGTTGAAAGACCTGCTGGTGACAAAATTGTCAAGTCAAGCGGAACGCGACCTGTCAACATCTCCTCCTTCACATTCTCCCGCAACTGGGGGTGCGAGGAAAGGCTCAGAATTCCGAGCCCACCCGCTGGCGGTGATGCAGGGCAGTCTGGAGCGACTGCTGATGCTGACATCTGGTCCGGACTGAAGGACCTGACAACGATTACGGACATGTCGTCTACTGTCACTGCATATGATTCTCTCACCATTGAAAGAATGGTGGAGGATTATATGAGTGACCGCATCCAAGTAGGCACGTCACACAGTCCATACTTATACTGGCAGGAAAAAGAGGCAATTTGGAGGCCATTGCACAAACTGGCTTTATTCTACCTAAGTTGCCCTCCCACAAGTGTGTACTCCGAAAGAGTGTTTAGTGCCGCCGCTCACCTTGTCAGCAATCGGCGTACGAGGTTACATCCAGAAAATGTGGAGAAGATGATGTTCATTAAAATGAATTATAATCAATTCCTCCGCGGAGACATTGACCAGCAGCAATTGCCTCCACAAAGTACACAGGGAGCTGAGATGGTGGATTCCAGTGGGGACGAATTGATAATCTGTGAGGAGGGGGATGTACACGGTGATATATCGGAGGGTGATGATGAGGTGGACATCTTGCCTCTGTAGAGCCAGTTTGTGCAAGGAGAGATTAATTGCTTCTTTTTTGGGGGGGGTCCAAACCAACCCGTCATATCAGTCACAGTCGTGTGGCAGACCCTGTCACTGAAATGATGGGTTGGTTAAAGTGTGCATGTCCTGTTTTGTTTATACAACATAAGGGTGGGTGGGAGGGCCCAAGGACAATTCCATCTTGCACCTCTTTTTTCTTTTATTTTTCTTTGCGTCATGTGCTGTTTGGGGAGGGTTTTTTGGAAGGGACATCCTGCGTGACACTGCAGTGCCACTCCTAAATGGGCCCGGTGTTTGTGTCGGCCACTAGGGTCGCTAATCTTACTCACACAGTCAGCTACCTCATTGCGCCTCTTTTTTTCTTTGCGTCATGTGCTGATTGGGGAGGGTTTTTTGGAAGGGACATCCTGCGTGACACTGCAGTGCCACTCCTAAATGGGCCCGGTGTTTGTGTCGGCCACTAGGGTCGCTAATCTTACTCACACAGTCAGCTACCTCATTGCGCCTCTTTTTTTCTTTGCGTCATGTGCTGATTGGGGAGGGTTTTTTGGAAGGGACATCCTGCGTGACACTGCAGTGCCACTCCTAAATGGGCCCGGTGTTTGTGTCGGCCACTAGGGTCGCTAATCTTACTCACACAGTCAGCTACCTCATTGCGCCTCTTTTTTTCTTTGCGTCATGTGCTGATTGGGGAGGGTTTTTTGGAAGGGACATCCTGCGTGACACTGCAGTGCCACTCCTAAATGGGCCCGGTGTTTGTGTCGGCCACTAGGGTCGCTAATCTTTCTCACACAGTCAGCTACCTCATTGCGCCTCTTTTTTTCTTTGCGTCATGTGCTGATTGGGGAGGGTTTTTTGGAAGGGACATCCTGCGTGACACTGCAGTGCCACTCCTAAATGGGCCCGGTGTTTGTGTCGGCCACTAGGGTCGCTTATCTTACTCACACAGTCAGCTACCTCATTGCGCCTCTTTTTTTCTTTGCGTCATGTGCTGATTGGGGAGGGTTTTTTGGAAGGGACATACTGCGTGACACTGCAGTGCCACTCCTAGATGGGCCAGGTGTTTGTGTCGGCCACTAGTGTCGCTTAGCTTAGTCATCCAGCGACCTTGGTGCAAATTTTAGGACTAAAAATAATATTGTGAGGTGTGAGGTATTCAGAATAGACTGAAAATGAGTGGAAATTATGGTTTTTGAGGTTAATAATAATATGGGATCAAAATGACCCCCAAATTCTATGATTTAAGCTGTTTTTTAGTGTTTTTTTAAAAAAACACCCGAATCCAAAACACACCCGAATCCGACAAAAAAATTCGGTGAGGTTTTGCCAAAACGCGGTCGAACCCAAAACACGGCCGCGGAACCGAACCCAAAACCAAAACACAAAACCCGAAAAATTTCAGGCGCTCATCTCTAATATAAAGATTAATAAACTTAATAGTACTTTTGTATAGCAACAAGAATTCCACAGGGGTAAAGGTAACAGGATGTTCTGCCTAAGCAACGTTCCACAACGTGGCGAGGAAGTCAGCACCACGCTGTATGTGTGACCCCTGACATAACGTTTCGGAAACTCACTGCACATATCTGCTTTGGGAATCTTACATATTTGTTATTCAAAACCCTGCCCTGCGCAAAGCATAACAAGGCCGCCCCATTAACGTGACAGCTACTAATTCAGTGTAAGTGGCAGGACTCAGAATCAGTATGAATGGTCACGTGTGGGAAAACGGAATGTTACCACTCCCATGTTTTCATATCGCATGAGAAAGACCCGAGTTTGCAAAACGTTGAGAACATTAACTCAATTAAATCTGACTCAGTATAATGTCCTCCACTCCATACACAGCTAACCAGAACTCTACGTACACTTACATTACATTCGGTATTTCATTGGTTTAGTTACATTGGTTGTTTCTGTTAACCAATCAGAAAGCAGGTACTGTAAAACGTCATACTTACAGTACCTACTCTCCCGGAAAGAATGGGAGATGCCAGGTTTTTATTCAGTAGCCCCCAGATCCCCAGTAGCGTGCAGGTGGATCTCCTATATCCCCATAGCCAGATTAAGGGGGGAATGCGTGGCACACTGTACCCCGGGCCCCCCTCTGTCCACCCCCCTCCCCCGGCCAAAGGACACTGACATCACTAGCTTTCCCTCTTGTGCAGCAGCAGAACCAGACAGCCAGAATGTGAGCAGGACAGTATGCAGTGCAGGCAGAGACACAGGAGTATCTGGTTTCATGAGCTACCGACAGAGCTTTCTGACCAGAGGAAAGATAGGAGCATACCTCCCAACTGTCCCGCTTTCAGCGGGACAGTCCCGCTATTCGGACCCTGTCCCGCTGTCCCACCCGCGGGCAGCAGTGTCCCGCGGGTGGGGGGGGCAGTTGTGGGGAGGCTTTGATCACCCACTGCTCTGCTCTGCAAAGCAGCTGGTGATCACTGAATACATGTTGTGCGCACGCGCACGGCATGTATTCAGAGCTAGGAGGGGAGCTGGGGCTGCCCAGCTGCTCGGGGAGCGCTGGGCACGCCCCCAAAAGGCAGAAAAACGGGCCGTTTGGCGAGGACACGTCCACTCGAGTGAGGCAACGCCCATCACAAGCGAGGCCACGCCCCTTTTCGGGTCGGCACGCGATTTCGCCGTGCGAGAGTCCCGATTTCATCCAGCCAAAAGTTGGAAGGTATGTAGGAGGGTGGAGAGAGTTGTTGGTGACACAAGGTGGGTCACTTACAACTCTCTCCACACCTTGGTGTCTGAGTCCTGTGTAACTTCTTACCTAATGAGGGTCTAGGTAGCCAGACACACAGAGTCCTCCTGAGTCCTGTCCCAGTGTGTAAGTAGTACAGAGGCTGCTACTATTTTTGCATGTGACAAGAATAGATTATAGATTTTATTTTTCTATGTGTATTTTAAGGTTGTTTAAGTTGTCTTTGATCCACTACAAGAACATTTTATAAAATAGTTGTATTTCAATTAGGTGGAGCTATAAACAGGACACAGGCATTATTAAACTTATAGTAAAAATCAAATATACACCATTGGGCTAAATGTAATATAAGTTATGATTGCTATCACCTGTGCTGAAACACCTTTCTTATCAATTACATAGTTCAACACAGGTGACTACAATCATATGGGTATGGGTTGTTGGGTCGACTCAACTTAGTTCAACAGTCATTAGATCGACCACTGAAGGTTGACATGGGCATTAGGTCGACTTGCACTAGGTCGACATGGGAATTAGATCGACATGTACTAGGTCGACAGGTGAAAAGGTCATGAGTTTTTGGACTGTTCTTGGTGTCGTTTACTTAGTAAAGTGACGGAGAACCCCAATTAGTGCACCGTGTCCCCTCGCATGGATCTCTTCGCTAGACATGCTGCGGGCAAGGTTACCGTTCCCAATTGTAGTCCACGTGGATCGTAAAGTATGAAAAAGTCCAAAAATTTAATAAAAACAAAACAAAAACTCATGTCGACATTTTGACCTGTCGACCTGGAGACCCTGTTGACCTAGAATCCCAATCGTAGTCCACGTGGATTGTCAAGTATGGAAAAATCCAAAATTTAAAAACGCATGTCGACCTTTTGACCTGTCGACCAAATGACCATGTCAACCTAATGACCATGTCGACCCATTGACCATGTCGACCTAATGCATTTCGACCTTCAGTGGTCGACCTAATGACTGTCGACATAAGCTGTGTCGACCTAACGACAGTATCCCCAATCATATATTAAGAAGGAAGTCCATGTAGAGAGCATTTTGTCCCTCCTGGAATGGGTCATGTTGGGAGGTATGCACAGTCTTTTATACAGCCCCCCCCCCCCCCCCCAACCTGTCTAAAGTGCCCCAGGCACCCCCACAGCTTAATCAAGCCCTGTGTATCCTGCCTGCTTCCTAGTAATACCCAGACTACCAGGAACTGCGCAACTGTGGGGAGGGGGCAGGGTCATTTTGATAGGATTCTGGGAGAACTGTGTTATTCTGGTCCCGTTAAATGTATCGATTAAACTTATTACTAAGCTTAAGAATAATATGCAGTCCTTGTGAAGGTAAGAGGGTCCCCCGATACAGCCCCTGTACTATCATGGATGTACACATACAGGTCATCTGCCGGGTCACAGAGAGTTGTGTACAGTGGTTTTTTTTAATCTTCTCTGTTTAACCCTTACCCCCTAACTTTCCACCTCTCTCCCCCTCTTACCCCCTGTATTTCACCTCTCTCCCCCTCTTACCCCCTGTATTTCACCTCTCTCCCCCTCTTACCCCCTGTATTCCACCTCTCCCCCTCTTTCCCCCTGTATTTCACCTATCTCCCCCTCTTATCCCCTGTATTCCACCTCTCTCCCCCTCTTACCTCCTGTATTCCACATCTCTCCCCCTCTTACCCCCTGTATTTCACCTCTCTCCCCCTCTTATCCCCTGTATTCCACCTCTCTTCCCCTCTTACCCCCTGTATTTCACCTCTCTCCCCCTCTTACTCCCTGTATTTCACCTCTCTCCCCCTCTTACCCCCTGTATTCCACCTCTCTCCCCCTCTTACCCCTGTATTTCACCTCTCTCCCCCTCTTACCCCCTGTATGCCACATCTCTCCCCCACTTACCCCCTGTATTCCACCTCTCTTCTCATCTTACCCCCTGTATTTCACCTCTCTCCCCCACTTACCCCCTGTATTCCACCTCTGTCCCCCTCTTACCCCCTGTATTCCACCTCTCTCCCCCTCTTACCCCCTGTATTCCACTGTCTCCCCACCGTATCCCTTCTGATTATCCCCATCCACTCTCCCCCTGTCTCTCGCTCTCTCTCTCTTTTTCTCCGTCACTCCCCTTGCCTTCATCTGTTGCCCCAAGCGGACTCTCACGAATGCACTACAGTCTGAGAAGTTTCTTCCCAGTATACAGTATGTTATAGCAGTGATCTGGATGTTAAGGGGATCTGCCCATTCATTCAGAGTAGCTTTGTTAATACAGCGTGCCGAGTGGGTGTTCCCCTTCAGGGGGATGCCAGCTGCAACCACTGGTGTAGTGACAATAGGGGTAATTCAGATCTTATCGCTAGGCTGCATTTTCGCACAGTGGGTGATCAGGTCCAATCTGCGCATGCGTATGCACCGCCATGTGCAGGCGCGTCGGACAGCTACACGGGCGTACGCAAGGTGAGTGACAGGAAGAGGCCTTTTGTGGGTGGCAACTGACCGTTTTCAGGGAGTGTCCGGAAAAATGCAGGCGGACTCAAGCGTTTTGAGGGAGGGTTCCTGACGTCAGCTCCGGCCCCGATCAGCAGGATTCAATCGCACTGGAAGAGTAAGTCCTGGGCTGCACAGAGACTGCACAAAGTGATCTTGCGCAGCTCAGCTAACACATAGGAACGCAGCGAAAATACACTCCCCCTGTAGGCGGCGCCTATCTGATCGCAGGACAGCAATAAACGCAGCCCCGCTATCAGATCTGAATTACCCCCAATGTACCATGGACAGAGAGGAACTGCAGTGAGTGGTGGTGGGGGTGGCATAGGGTGCACATGCGCCCCCTTCTGCCCCTGACTGCATATGTCAGGGTCAGACATTTAACAGCATTATGTAATAGGTTCTGCCGATTCATTTATAACAGAACTCTGGCTGCAATGAATGTTTGCTTACTGATACAATGTAACATTTGTCACCGCTTACCGTCTCATTTGCGCTGACAAATAAGGAAATATGTATCTACAGTACACAGCTTTACAGTACCCTAAATAGAATGTAAATGTCACTGTCAGAATGAAACACATAAAACATCCAACGCTCCAGATGACTTGTGTCTCCAATCACCCTATAGCTCTGTCTGGACAAATTAAGGCTCCCTGATGGATTCAGTTTGGGACACGCACTACGTACTGATATCAAATAACTGTGCAAGACCCTGCAACACACTGCAGAACGGGTACTGTTACACTGCTCAGAGTCATCCCTTCTGTAAGATCGCCTGGTTTTCAGATCTGTAAAACTTCACAAGATTTAGCAATTTATTTCCCTGGGTTCCTTGTAACTGTTCCTCAGATGAACCAAATGATATTCTAATAACTTATGTTAGTATTCTAAACATGACCTCATCCGCAATCATGATGTAAAGTGAGGGAACAGTTTAACATTGATGAGTCCCAAAAGATGGAAACAGCTGCTTGTGAGAAGATTTCCTGGAGATATCTAACTCACGCTGGGCTGTTATGTGTCATGCTATTTACTGGATGTGGTGGGGTAGAAGCAATGGATCTGACAGCATTGTACATAGAGAGGCGGTGGCACTTTGTGCTGGTAGCTGGGAGATAAATAGGAGACGCATCCGTTGATGAAATTGTGTAACACCCTGGGTTGGAGGGTATGTCTAAGTGGTTGAGAGAGGTATCACAGGTGTTGGGTGGCTACGTGACAGACCTTTCCCCTGAAATGTTGCTCCCCGTACCTTGTCCTGCCATACCATGTTCAGAGATGTAGGATAGATTGATACGAAACAGGAGTCAGCAATTTCATCAGGATGCCTTTTATTGCGCTGCAATGAACTCTGGATTGAAGATGATGATGATGATGATGATGATGATGATGATGATGATGATGATGATGAAATGGCAGTAAATTTGCACAATCACAAAAAAAAAGAATTTGGAATGTAAAAAATGGACAAAGAAAAGACAAGTTGGCTACAGACCACATCCAAAGGAGCATTCAATATGCAAAAGACAATTAAATGGAATCACATAAGAAGTGCAGAATATTATTGGAATAACAGATAAACACATTAATTAGAATCACAGATGCTGGCATAAAATAATTGGAATAATATAATGTGGTAATGAGGCGAGTGATGAAAAATACAATTAATAATCAACACTACTGTCTAACTTTCCCTAGCCAAGGTATTTCAATCTTCACAAGCAATTAACATTGGAGCTCAGATAGAAGTCTGCTGTGCCATAGAAAAGGGGTAATCCTAGTTGATATCAAAGTAAATTAATCACAGTCATATGCAAAGAGGATGATACTAGCAAATGTATGGGAGTGTCTCTCAACAGGATGGGCGTGGTGTCCGCGCCCCTCCTCACTGTGTCCGCTCCCCGGTGGCAGTGTCTCAACACCCGGTCACCCAGCACTTGTCTCCCCGGCGCACCCAGCTGCTCAAACTCTGCAGCGCTGTTTTTCCCCACCCAGCATCCCGTGGCTGTCACTTGCTTTTTCTCTGTTCCCGCTCAGCTCCGCGTGCGGCAAGCGTTTACCTCCTCTCACTCCAGCTCCACCTTCTTCTTCCCACAACGATCTCCTCTACCATGCTGCCCCTGTCCAATCAGTGGTCTGCATCTCGGCCAGGTGATCGGACCAGGGTCTGAACTTTAACTCCTGGTGCTTTCCCCTGGTGCTGCTGCGGATCTGTGAATAACTTTTTAAAGGGACACACACAATTTTCGAGGGTGCCACATTAGAGACTGAGAATATGCCAATGTGACAGGAAAGGGTGTTGGAATAGGGGGGAAAGGGAGCAGCATGCCCTTCCCCCCAAAGATAACAGAGGTGCAGATGCTGGGGAGGGGCGCTTATAGCCGGCGTGGTTATGCTGAGCCTGCTGGAACATCCCCGCCTCCTCCCAGTGATGCATTTGTGTGAAGAGCCGGCCAGGACACAGGTTATGGGGCAGCACGCTGCTGCGGCAGACTTTCCAAAGCAGGACTGGAGTCTCCGGGTGATCCGGCGGTAAGTGCTCCTCGCATGGGGGGTGTAATCATTGAGGGAGCGCCATTTTTTTTTCACACCCCCCGCCAACCATATGACATTGTGTCCCCCTGGTGACAGGTGAATGCTCTGCATTGACTGCATGTCACGATCCTGACTGTAGTTCTCATATTGGGTGACTTACCCTTGCCATCTGTCCTGGATCCTGTGTCTTTTCTGCTCACTGGGATAAAGAGCTTGCCATTACCATGAGTTTCCTGAGTTCTCTGCCTGGAAGGTAAGAGTTAACGATCTCCACCTGTGGTGATTAATCTTCTGTGTGAGTCTGAATTCGGCAATCTGAAGTTTAGGCCTAAAATCCAGCATCCTCTGTTTGTTTGCAGAAGTTCAGGCTTCAGTGTTCTTTCGGCCTGCTAGGCCTCACTCCACATCACAGCCTAGTCTAAAGTACTCACATGACAGTGACTGTTCACCTGACCCAGAGCTGTCCAATCTTGTGCCAGCCTGAGACTCTCTGAACAACCAGACACTGCTCACCAATCACCAAGGACCAGGAAGTATAAGTCAGGAGACTTGAGTTGGAAACTCTGCCAGTTCCTCGTGTCACACACAGCTCTGTGTGAGCTTAGAAGCTGAGCTCCCTAAAGGTAACACTTGTAGTTCGGTTCCTGTATAACTCTGCTCCTTTGCTACCCAGTCTGGATTACAGTTGTGTTACCATTGATATCCAGTATTCTACAGTTTCATCTTAAAATCACAGTTGCAGTATTCCATAGTCTCATCTTAAAGACACAGCTGCAGTATTCTATAGTTTCATCTTAAAGTCACAGTTGCAGTATTCCATAGTCTCATCTTAAAGCCACAGCTGCAGTATTCTACAGTCTCATCTTAAAGCCACAGCCGCAGAGTTCTTCAGCCTTGTCCTAAAGTCACAGCCACAGTCATCGTTCTACTTTCAGTTGCGTTTCCAGTTATATCCGGTACCAGCCTGGATTACAGTTGTGTCCCAGTCTCACTGGTAACCAGCCCGGTTCTCAGTCTCACCAGTAACCAGTCCGGTTTACTATCTCGCCAGTAACCTTGAGTACATAAGCACCTACTTCTGTGACACTATATCCAGTTCAATCTCACCAATACATTCATCATCCTGCTATCCACACCAAGTCCTTGGTGATCCAGTGGTCAGGATACGGCTTCATCTGAAGAGGCCTGGGTTCAATCCCCGGTCAGGGATTGCTCCTTCTTCTCACTGATTCCTACAGACCAGCCTAATATTCACATAGTCCTCCAGTCGCCCGCACAGACTTCACTAACACCGGGTTCACAAAAACCACAGTCATGACAGTAGGAACAGGCCACATGGACCAGGCCAAAAGTGTTTGTCTGACACAGGACCTCCTAAGCAATATTGCAGGACGCTTGGAGGGTTTGGAGTCGACTCAGCATCAATTGGCACAGTGTCTGCAGCGGAACTTCAGAGATTCTCAGACTTTCTGCACTAAGACTCTTGACCAACTGCAGATTTTCTTCCAGATGTTATTACAGTTACAAGACCTTTTGTCTAGTATTCTTTCTGTGATGCCTGATCTCTGCAGGAATACTACCAACGTTGTTGATCCTGTTTTGTCCCATCCAGTTACTAAAGTCTCTTCCACTGTGCAAGGAAAAGTTGTTTGTCAGAGCTATCCACGGCCCAAGCTCTCTGAAGCTGAACGTTAGTGGCGTAGGGAGCTACACCTGTCTTTACTGTGGAAATTTTGGTCATTTTGTTAAGGACTATATTCTTTGCAAGCCTGGAAATGTTGACAAATTTCAGTATCATAGCGCTTATGTCTACCAGTCATCTACAGTAGCCGATCCTGCTACTGCTGACGGGGGTGTTAAGACGGCTACTCAAAAAGGGACTAAAATTTATGACATCCAGCCCCAAGGGGGGTTCTGAGCATCCAGCCCCAGGAGGGGGTTTCAGGCATCCAGCCCCAGGAGGGGGTCCCGAGCATCCAGCCCCAGGAGGGGGTTCCAAGCATCCAGCCCCAGGAGAGGTGTCTGAGTGTCCATCCCCAGGAGGGGTTTCCGAGTGCCCATTCCCAGGAGGGGTTTCCGAGTGTCCAGCCCCAGGAGGGGTTTCCGATTGTCCAGCCCCAGGAGGGGGTTCCGAGTGTCCATCCCCAGGAGGGGGGTCCGAGTGTCCATCCCCAGGAGGGGGATCTGAGTGTGCAGCCCAAGGAGGGGTATCCAATGTTCAAGCTCTAGTAGGGGCATACAAGTCTTTGTCTCAAAAAGAAGTATCTGATCTGTCAACATTAGAAAGGGGTGCTGGAAATAACAATCCTGAGAGAGGTGTCTGATTCGTCAACCCCAGGAGGGGTCACCAAAGTGTCAGCCCCAAGGGAAGTATCCATAGCAAAGTTCCCAGATGGAAATTTTTGTGCTACAGATGCAGTTATGAACTCCTGTTTGCCATCCTCAGAGTGCACCACCCTGTTGGCATACAGCAAAGTGCAGGTCCAGGATGGGCCATATAAACACTTGGATTCTACTCATTCCGGTTCCAGCCGAAATCTGCCTCTTTTGGTCCCAACTGATTCTAATTTCTCTGGACTCAATCCAGTTCCGTCCGAAGGTCCAGGGATTTTTCCGGTCCCAGCCGGTACAAGTTCGTCCGGACTCAATCTGGTCCCGCCCATATGTCCGGTTCAGTCTACTCCGGTATCAACCAGTTCAAGTTTGTCCGGACTCAATCTGGTCCCATCCATATGTCCAGTTCAGTCTCCTCTGGTTCCAGCCGGTCCAGCAATACTCCAGGCTCAACCTGGTCAGCCCATCCCAGTTCCAGCCGGTCCAGCAATACTCCAGGACCAACCTGGTCTGTCTCCTTTGGTTCCAGCCAATTCAAGTATCCTCGGATCCAATCTAGTTCTACTCGTCCAGCCCAAGAATTCTCCAGTTTCAGTCAGTTCAAGCTCATCTGGACTCAAACCGATTCCAAGCATTGGTCCGAGTAAAGAACTTTTGTCATTTAGTCCCAGTAAAGGACTTCAGGCTATTGTTGCTGAGAGGGATACTGATGTTGCTTCCTCAATCCAGTAACCAGAGTCATTTGCCTCAGTCGCAAATGCGAGTGTCGCAGCTTCACGGAAAATTACTAGCATCTCCATTCAGAATGAGATTTCAAGTGACTTCTCAGTCTCATTTGAGGATTCCAGTGAGGCAACTTCAGAAAGGATATTTTCTCATTGATGTCGGGATAATTCTGCTGTAGCATCTAAAGTCAAGAAAAATACCAAGGCTATTGACCTAATGTCTGAATGTGAACCTCAGTATAATGTTGTTTCAATGGCATCTGTTTACTTGAGTCCAATTTCATCCTCCACTCAGTCTTCAGAACATTCAGCCAATGCTCCATTTTCTGACCCATCACTTTCTGAGCAAGATAATGCCTTGATGAACCAATACATTAGGAACTTCAGGAATGCCAAAAATGGGAAAACAGTACAAAGACAACAGCCTGTTGATTTAAGAGTTGGTTATTTTTCCATTGGTTCCACTCCAAGTTCCTTGTGTTGTTCTAAACTTGTTAATGCAGCTTACAAAACGGATGTAGTTACTCCAAAAAAATACTGGTATCTTCCAATAGACTTGGACTCAGACTCTGACTTTGATCCAGTTCATGATGCTACTCCTTTCCTGGGAGGTCCCGCTTTTTCCTGTTATGCTTTCACGCATGAAGAGGTTCCAGAATTACCAAAAAGCTCTACAGGTCTCTGTATGAAAAGTCCTCGTTATAGAACAAAATTTAATTTAAGCCTCAGTGGAGTGCTAGCTTCGAAAGCACAATCTTCTTGCACTACAAATCTAGGAAAGGAACCTTCTACAGTTTATTCCTATTTCAGATGAAGGAAATTCCAGTTTTGTCAATAATGGATGGTCTACCTGTTCAGAAGATGAAGATCAGGAAGACTTCTAAAGAATCCAAGTTAAGTTTTGTTTCTGGACCCTCTGGTTTCCACTTTTCTGAATCTTTGTGTACAAGTTATTCATCAAGTTCCTCTAGGTTTCAAGTTGGGTGTTCGGAGTCCACCCTTGAAGAGGGGGGGTACTGTCATGATCCTGACTGTAGCTCTCATATTGGGTGACTTACCCCTGCCATCTGTCCTGGATCCTGTGACTTTTCTGCTCACTGGGTTAAACAGCTTGCCATTACCATGAGTTTCCTGAGTCCTGAGTTCTCTGCCTGGAAGGTAAGAGTTAATGAGTTCCACCTGTGGTGATTAATCTTCTGTGTGAGTCTGAATTCAGCAATCTGAAGTTTAGGCCTAAAAGCCAGCATCCTCTGTTGTTTGCAGAAGTTCAGGCTTCAGTGTTCTTTCGGCCTGCTAGGCCTCACTCCACATCACAGCCTAGTCTAGAGTACTCACATGACAGTGACTGTTCTCCTGACCCAGAGCTGTCCAATCCTGTGCCAGCCTGAGACTCTCTGAATCACCAGACACTGCTCACCAATCACCAAGGACCAGGAAGTATAATTCAGGAGACTTGAGTTGGAAACTCTGCCAGTTCCTCGTGTCACACACAGCTCTGTGTGAGCTTAGAAGCTGAGCTCCCTAAAGGTAACACTTGTAGTTCGGTTCCTGTATAACTCTGCTCCTTTGCTACCCAGTCTGGATTACAGTTGTGTTACCATTGATATCCAGTATTCTACAGTTTCATCTTAAAGTCACAGTTGCAGTATTCCATAGTCTCATCTTAAAGACACAGCTGCAGTATTCTACAGTTTCATCTTAAAGTCACAGTTGCAGTATTCCATAGTCTCATCTTAAAGCCACAGCTGCAGTATTCTACAGTCTCATCTTAAAGCCACAGCCGCAGAGTTCTTCAGCCTTGTCCTAAAGTCACAGCCACAGTCATCGGTCTACTTTCAGTTGCGTTTCCTGTTATATCCGGTACCAGCCCGGATTACAGTTGCGTCCCAGTCTCACCGGTAACCAGCCCGGTTCTCAGTCTCACCGGTCCAGTTTACTATCTCGCCAGTAACCTTGAGTACATAAGCACCTACTCCTGTGACAGTATATCCAGTTCAATCTCACCAATACATTCATCATCCTGCTATCCACACCAAGTCCCTGGTGATCCAATGGTCAGGATACGGCTTCCTCTGCCGAGGCCCAGGTTCGATTCCCGGTCAGGGATTGCTCCTTCTTCTCTCTGATTCCTACAGACCAGCCTAATATTCACATAGTCCTCCAGTCGCCCGCACAGACTTCACTAACACCAGGTTCACTAAAACCACAGTCATGACACTGCAGAAGGGCTGCTGTGCAGAGACTGGAGAACCTGTTTGGGGGTTAAGTGGTGCATGCAGTACATTGAGTAGATAGAGTGGGGCCCCAGAAATTTGTGGACTTTTTGTAGAGTCATTCTTTATTACCAGTTATTTATATAGCGCACACATATTCTGCAGCGTTGTACAGAGAATGTTAGTCACTCACATCAGTCCCTACCCCAGCGGACCTTACAATTTATGTGGTATATGTACTAGCCTTGGAGAGAGATAAAGTGTCTAGAGATAAAGTACCAGCCAATCAGCTCCTAACTGTCATTTTTCAAACAGGTCCACAACATGATAGATAGAAGCTGACTGGCTGGAACTTTATCTCCATCCAAGGATTAGTAAATAGACCCCATTATCTCCAGCCACTTTGTCTCTCTCCAAAGCTTAGTACATAGACCCATATATTCCTAATCACATGGACACATACACTCATACGCTTGGGTCAATCTTTTGGCAGAAGCCATTTAACCTACCAATACATTTTTGGGATACGGTCATTAGGTCGATACCATTTAGGTCGACAGTCATTAGGTTGACCACTATAGGTCGACATGACCTTTTGACCTGTTGACCTAGTACATGTTGACCTAATGACCATGTCGACCTAGTGACCCTGTCCACCCAATGCATGTCGACTAATAGTGGTCGACCTAATGACTCGATCTAAGTTGTGTTGACCCAACGACCCATACCCACATTTTTGGAGTGTGAGAAGATAACACCAGATCTTACATATAGTTGTAAGAAGGGGTCCACTAGTCCTTATTGAAAAGAAGGATTTCTTCCATCAGGGTATGTTGCGGCTGTCTATAGAAGTCATGGCATCCATGTGATTAGTTGGGCCGGGTGCAGGCCCGGATTGGCCCTTGCTTCTACCGGGGAGGTCCCCGGTGGGCCGATTGGTGAACGGGACCGCCTCTCATATGTGGCTCCGCCCCCCCGCCGCACATCACCCGTCGGCTGACTTACTGAACTAGCACGGTGTGACTGACAGGAGGAGGTCCGTGCGCCAAATGCCTTGGACCACGTGAGGAGAGACGATGCGGCCGTGGTGGATGCGCGTCCTGCAGGAGAGGTGAGTATAAGTCTACTCTGACCTCGGCCTGCACTGCGCTCCTGGGCCACCCACTACCAGACTGTAATGCCACCGGGAAAAATGGTGACATGGAGCCTGCCTTGATTACTGCAGTCAGACAGATCTCTGTGTACCACTATTTGGCACTGCAGCTTGCAGAACATTTTTTTTTAAAGACTGAGAGCTGCAGTGCCAGTGGTACATGCAGATCTGGATGGGGGGGCACTGATACTGTGGGTATTATATGTGCAAGGGGCACTGCTACCATGTGCATGCGTATAAGTGGTACTGCTATAGTGGGCATTATTATGTGTATAAGAGCCACTGATACCACGGGCATTATTGTGTATATAAGTGGCACTGCTACCGTGGGCATTATTGTGTATATAAGTGGCACTGCTACCGTGGGCATTACTATGTGTATAAGTGGCACTGCTACTGTGGGCATTATGATGTGTATAAGCAGCACTGATACTGTGGGCATTACGTATATAAGTGGTACTGATAATGTGGGCATTATTGTGTGTATAAGCGGCACTGCTACCGTGGGCATTACGTATATAAGTGGTACTGATAATGTGGGCATTATTATGTGTATAAGCGGCACTGATTCTGTGGGTATTATTATATGTATAAGCAGCACGGATACCGTGGGCATTATTATGTGTATAAGCGGCACTGATTCTCTGGGCATTATTATGTGTATAAGCGGCACTGCTACCGTGGCCATTATTATGTGTATAAGCGGCACTATCCCGTGGGCATTATTAGGTGTATAAGCGACACTGCTACCGTGGCCATTATTATGTGGTTATATGTATACGCGGCCCTGGAAGAGTGCAAGAAGAAATCCTCTAGGCAGGGATTGCTCTGAATTGAATAGCTCTATTCAATCCTCGTTGAATTGAATTGACCCCTAAGAAGCAGAGAGACAAATTAAGGAGATGAACAAAGAGAGAGGAGACGCTTTCAGGAAATGAACTGAGATATTTAGTGAGTGTACAGAGGAGTAAATGTCACCCCAGTTTAAATTTCTTAGCTACTCCTGTTACAACACAATACTTTCTAAGCGTTTAATAGGGGTCATTATGACCCGTTCGGCTGCAGCGGTTCTTCGCTGCGGTGTGAATGGGTCGGAACTGCATGAAAGCGATCGCAGGCGCGATCGCAAGAAGATTGACAGCGGGAAGGAGGATCGGGGGGTCAACTCACCGTTTCCGGGCGTGGTAAGTTGAATGCAGGCGTGTCTAGGCGTTTGGAGGGCGGATGTCTGACGTCACAGCCGGGACCTTCATCGCTGGATCCGTCGCACAGGGTAAGTAGCTGCAGGGCTGGTCTTGTTTTGCTTTAAACTTTCTTAGCATAGCAGGGCTGCACAAGCGATCGCAGCCCTGCTATGCTAAAATACACTCCCCCATAGGTGGCGTCAGGTTGATCGCACGGCCTGCAAAAAGTTGCTACGTGCGATCAATTCGGAATGACCACCAATGTTAGGTGCAGCTAATTTGACATGCTCTGCTTTTTTTTGGTGCAACTCTGCCTACAATACATTTTTAATTAATCTCACCTACTTTGGTATTGGCTCCGCCTACAGTTGGTTTGGTGCCGCCCACATGAGGCCACTTCTATACATTTTTCCAGGGCCACTTTTGTTTCCCAATCCGTCCCTGGCCGGGTGTATAGAGTAGGAGATGCGGTGTGAGATGGGGTGTGGGTGGTGGTGTGAGACGGGGTGTGGATGAGGGTCTAGCACCACCCGCTCCCACCCTGAACTAACAATAACATATGTGAGCGAATCACAATGAATGTCATTGGAGTAAATCAGTGAGAGTAAATATGAGCAACATTTTCAAAACTGTGCCATGAAATTTTCATCCCTGTTCTTCATTTGGCCAACAACTTTTTCATGTTTCCTTGGCAGAATATGGGCATAACTGCTCCCAGTTTTATTCCAACTCACATCAGTGAAAAATGAACTTCGCGTGCGCATCTCTGCTCCGCATCTCACCTGTTACTAGCACCGTACAGCCTCTCACCAGTTACTAGCACCGTACAGCCTCTCAGCTGTTACTAGCACCGTACAGCCTCTCAGCTGTTAATAGCACCCTACAGCCTCTCACCTGTTACTAGCACCGTACAGCCTCTCACCAGTTACTAGCACCGTACAGCCTCTCAGCTGTTACTAGCACCGAACAGCCTCTCACCAGTTACTAGCACCGTACAGCCTCTCAGCTGTTACTAGCACCGTACAGCCTCTCACCAGTTACTAGCACCATACAGCCTCTCAGCTGTTACTAGCACCGTACGGCCTCTCAGCTGTTACTAGCACCGTACACAGGGCCGGTGCAAGGTTTCTCGGCGCCCTAGGCAAAATTTCATCCCACTGCTCCCCCCCCCCCTCCATCAATATTTCTGAAAGTGAATTCTAATAAACACGTGAAGTGTGAGGTGTGATATAGCTGTGTAGTCTGATTCTGATCTTCCTGAAGCGGCACATAGCACAAAAAGAAAAACTTATGATTTATACAGTATTACGTAAATGAAATGTTAATATGAACCCAGTCCCAAAAACAGATAAGGTATAATACAGTACCACAGACTGTTGTTTTATATTATAGATAGGCACTATCTCATTAGTAATAACACACACACAGCCATAGGCGTGCGCAGCACATTTTATTAGGGGGTGCACCATCGGAGGGGCGTGTCTAGTGCCACCTAATGTCATTCCTTTCCATTCCAAATGCAGCTTACCCATTTGGTGGTTTCTCACAACAAGGAACCTCTGAAGAAATGTGTTCTCCCTGGGCAGATGGCGTCTTCAGTCAGTATTCACTATCATGTAGGATAATACATGGTCCAGAAGATGCCTGTTTGTGTGGGAATAGAACCAATGTCAAAATACAACAGAGGTTCAGCCAGACTCATGTCACCTCCTGTCCTCTGAGTTTCTCAGCCACCCCATCTCACAGCCCCATCATCATCTCCTCCCTGCATCTCTCTGCACACCATCATCTCCTCCGAGTTGTCTCTCGGCCACACCATCATCTCGACCACATCATCTCAGCCGAGTTGTCTCTCTGCACACCATCATCTCTTCCGAGTTGTTTCTCTGCACACCATCATCTCAGCTGAGTTGTCTCAGCCACACCATAATCACCTCCCTGTCTCTCAGCCACACCATCATATCCCGCTCTGCATCTCCCTGCCACGCCATCACCTCCCGTCTGCATCTTTCACCATCCCCCTTCACTCTGTGCCTCTCAGCCTCCTACTCTTCGCTGTTTCTCAGCTTGCCCCCTACACTATCTGCCTCTTGGCTTAACATCCACACTTACTCTAGGACTCTCAACTGCTCCCCCTTCAGTCTGTGCCTCTCACCGTTGTGTCTCTCAGTCTGCCCCCCTTTCACTCTGTGCCTCTCAGCCTCCCACCTCTGTGTGTCTCACTCCCTGTTTTCTAAACCCCACTTTACTCACTATATACTATTAACTTACTGTCTGTTATGGGCCCTACACACATGCCGATATCACTGCACGATATGAACGATCTTGTTCATTAATGAACGAGATAACGTTCATATCGTGCAGTGTGGAGGCACCAGCGATGAACGATGCGCGGCCTCGCGCTCGTTCATCGCTGGGGCCATGTCGGCTGTGCATGCAGGCCAATATGGACGAGATCGTTCATATTTGCCTGCACGTCTACGGAGCCGGGTGACGGGGGGAGTGAAGAAACTTCACTCCCCCTGTCACTGCCCCCCCGCCGCCGGGTCGCCCGTATCGGCGTTCGGGCAGCTCGGCGGTACATCGCCGAGTGTGTAGGGCCTATTACTTTTCTTTCTCATCCTGTCACTTTCATTTTGACATGTTTCTCACTCTTTTTTTTCTGTAGTAGAGTAAGGGAGTCGAGATCTAGCAGGCCTGTATGCGAATCTTGGGCAGCGTGCAATTCATCACACACAAGAATGTGTGCTTGCACTTGCTGTACGGTACTCTGGAGGGAAGGAGCTGCATGGCATGGCTGTGAGGATATGCTGTTTTCCTCAGTACAGCTCGGCCTCATACTCTGCGGAGCACAACATGTGCCCCCCTTCTGGACCACCATGGATATGCGATCGCGTCTCTCTGAAGTTTCAGGGGAAACTTACAACTACTGAAACCTCCCTGTATGCGCACTTGTCAGCGATGAGCGCTGACAGCGTTTCAAATGTGGCGCCCGAGCTCACGTTCTGGCAGCCAATCAGAAGCTGCCGCTCCTGATTGGCTGCTGGTCTGTGGCCTCCAATTGGCTCGCGGCCAGTGCCACATTTCAAATGCTGCCAGCTGTTCTGTATCTCCATGGCTGCTAAGCATAGTAAGACGTTCCTGACCGGGTGCAGCGGTGCAGCAGGGGGAGAGGACTTCACAGGAATCGGCATTCTGCACTCTGATACTGCAGCAGCAGGCGCGTGTGTGTGGGGTGCCTGTGCGCACCAGGCACCCCCCATGGCACACCTATGAATACAGAATGCATTGCACATATATACACACACGCATATCACACACATACAGTATGCATATTTACAGTATATATACACACATACAGCATGCATTGAACATGTACACACACATACAGTATACACAAGGTATAGATACACACACATACAGCATGCATTGCACATAGACACACATATACTGTACAGCCTACACATATACAAACACAGCTTTGCTCAAGGCCGCACTCTGTCCACTACCAGCCTTGTTGTGACACAGGGTCTTCCGCATCCAGTTAATATGGCACAGCAGGGAGAGGGCAGCAGGGCACAGTGTCCTGACCTCCAGGATTCAGGCTGCTGATCCACCACTGTACCTCTGCTCCCGTCCAGAGAAGCTGCGCCCCCCCGAACCCATCACTTCCCCACACAGCAATAGCATGCCCTGCTCCGCCGCCGTCTCCGTCCAGGCAAGCAGCCCCTGAACCCGTCACTTCCGCACACATCAGCCGCAGCAGCACGCTCGGCTCCGCCGCCTCCTCCACTCACCAGTGTCTCTCTCTGTCAAGAGAAAGTATACCCAGGCATCCCGCGAGCCTGTCACTCCCGCAAACGCTGCAGCATACGCGGGTCCGCCGTAACCACCGCCGCCTCCTCCGATCCCCTAGTCAAACAACAGATGCAGCTGTTTGGACAAAAAAGTTGTTTTAGCAGGATCATACCACCCTCCAGTGGCAGGCGCCCATAGGCAGCTGCCTAAAGCTGCCAAATGGTGGCGCCGGCCCTGACCGTACAGCCTCTCAGCTGTTACTAGCACCATACAGCCTCTCAGCTGTTACTAGGACCCTACAGCCTCTCACCTGTTACTAGCACCGTACAGCCTCTCACCAGTTACTAGCACCGTACAGCCTCTCAGCTGTTACTAGTACCATACAGCCTTTCACCAGTTACTAGCACCGTACAGCCTCTCAGCTGTTACTAGCACTAGAGATGAGCGCCTGAAATTTTTCGGGTTTTGTGTTTTGGTTTTGGGTTCGGTTCCGCGGCCGTGTTTTGGGTTCGAACGCGTTTTGGCAAAACCTCACCGAATTTTTTTTGTCGGATTCGGGTGTGTTTTGGATTCGGGTGTTTTTTTCAAAAAACACTAAAAAACAGCTTAAATCATAGAATTTGGGGGTCATTTTGATCCCAAAGTATTATTAACCTCAAAAACCATAATTTACACTCATTTTCAGTCTATTCTGAATACCTCACACCTCACAATATTATTTTTAGTCCTAAAATTTGCACCGAGGTCGCTGTGTGAGTAAGATAAGCGACCCTAGTGGCCGACACAAACACCGGGCCCATCTAGGAGTGGCACTGCAGTGTCACGCAGGATGTCCCTTCCAAAAAACCCTCCCCAAACAGCACATGACGCAAAGAAAAAAGAGGCGCAATGAGGTAGCTGTGTGAGTAAGATTAGCGACCCTAGTGGCCGACACAAACACCGGCCCATCTAGGAGTGGCACTGCAGTGTCACGCAGGATGGCCCTTCCAAAAAACCCTCCCCAAACAGCACATGACGCAAAGAAAAAAAGAGGCGCAATGAGGTAGCTGTGTGAGTAAGATTAGCGACCCTAGTGGCCGACACAAACACCGGGCCCATCTAGGAGTGGCACTGCAGTGTCACGCAGGATGTCCCTTCCAAAAAACCCTCCCCAAACAGCACATGACGCAAAGAAAAAAAGAGGCGCAATGAGGTAGCTGTGTGAGTAAGATAAGCGACCCTAGTGGCCGACACAAACACCGGGCCCATCTAGGAGTGGCACTGCAGTGTCACGCAGGATGTCCCTTCCAAAAAACCCTCCCCAAACAGCACATGACGCAAAGAAAAAAAGAGGCGCAATGAGGTAGCTGACTGTGTGAGTAAGATTAGCGACCCTAGTGGCCGACACAAACACCGGGCCCATCTAGGAGTGGCACTGCAGTGTCACGCAGGATGTCCCTTCCAAAAAACCCTCCCCAATCAGCACATGATGCAAAGAAAAAGAAAAGAAAAAAGAGGTGCAAGATGGAATTATCCTTGGGCCCTCCCACCCACCCTTATGTTGTATAAACAAAACAGGACATGCACACTTTAACCAACCCATCATTTCAGTGACAGGGTCTGCCACACGACTGTGACTGATATGACGGGTTGGTTTGGACCCCCCCCAAAAAAGAAGCAATTAATCTCTCCTTGCACAAACTGGCTCTACAGAGGCAAGATGTCCACCTCATCTTCACCCTCCGATATATCACCGTGTACATCCCCCTCCTCACAGATTATCAATTCGTCCCCACTGGAATCCACCATCTCAGCTCCCTGTGTACTTTGTGGAGGCAATTGCTGCTGGTCAATGTCTCCGCGGAGGAATTGATTATAATTCATTTTAATGAACATCATCTTCTCCACATTTTCTGGATGTAACCTCGTACGCCGATTGCTGACAAGGTGAGCGGCGGCACTAAACACTCTTTCGGAGTACACACTTGTGGGAGGGCAACTTAGGTAGAATAAAGCCAGTTTGTGCAAGGGCCTCCAAATTGCCTCTTTTTCCTGCCAGTATAAGTACGGACTGTGTGACGTGCCTACTTGGATGCGGTCACTCATATAATCCTCCACCATTCTATCAATGTTGAGAGAATCATATGCAGTGACAGTAGACGACATGTCCGTAATCGTTGTCAGGTCCTTCAGTCCGGACCAGATGTCAGCATCAGCAGTCGCTCCAGACTGCCCTGCATCACCGCCAGCGGGTGGGCTCGGAATTCTGAGCCTTTTCCTCGCACCCCCAGTTGCGGGAGAATGTGAAGGAGGAGATGTTGACAGGTCGCGTTCCGCTTGACTTGACAATTTTGTCACCAGCAGGTCTTTCAACCCCAGCAGACTTGTGTCTGCCGGAAAGAGAGATCCAAGGTAGGCTTTAAATCTAGGATCGAGCACGGTGGCCAAAATGTAGTGCTCTGATTTCAACAGATTGACCACCCGTGAATCCTTGTTAAGCGAATTAAGGGCTCCATCCACAAGTCCCACATGCCTAGCGGAATCGCTCCGTGTTAGCTCCTCCTTCAATGTCTCCAGCTTCTTCTGCAAAAGCCTGATGAGGGGAATGACCTGACTCAGGCTGGCAGTGTCTGAACTGACTTCACGTGTGGCAAGTTCAAAGGGCATCAGAACCTTGCACAACGTTGAAATCATTCTCCACTGCGCTTGAGACAGGTGCATTCCACCTACTATATCGTGCTCAATTGTATAGGCTTGAATGGCCTTTTGCTGCTCCTCCAACCTCTGAAGCATATAGAGGGTTGAATTCCACCTCGTTACCACTTCTTGCTTCAGATGATGGCAGGGCAGGTTCAGTAGTTTTTGGTGGTGCTCCAGTCTTCTGTACGTGGTGCCTGTACGCCGAAAGTGTCCCGCAATTCTTCTGGCCACCGACAGCATCTCTTGCACGCCCCTGTCGTTTTTAAAAAAATTCTGCACCACCAAATTCAAGGTATGTGCAAAACATGGGACGTGCTGGAATTTGCCCATATTTAATGCACACACAATATTGCTGGCGTTGTCCGACGCCACAAATCCACAGGAGAGTCCAATTGGGGTAAGCCATTCCGCGATGATCTTCCTCAGTTGCCGTAAGAGGTTTTCAGCTGTGTGCGTATTCTGGAAAGCGGTGATACAAAGCGTAGCCTGCCTAGGAAAGAGTTGGCGTTTGCGAGATGCTGCTACTGGTGCCGCCGCTGCTGTTCTTGCGGCGGGAGTCCATACATCTACCCAGTGGGCTGTCACAGTCATATAGTCCTGACCCTGCCCTGCTCCACTTGTCCACATGTCCGTGGTTAAGTGGACATTGGGTACAACTGCATTTTTTAGGACACTGGTGAGTCTTTTTCTGACGTCCGTGTACATTCTCGGTATCGCCTGCCTAGAGAAGTGGAACCTAGATGGTATTTGGTAACGGGGGCACACTGCCTCAATAAATTGTCTAGTTCCCTGTGAACTAACGGCGGATACCGGACGCACGTCTAACACCAACATAGTTGTCAAGGCCTCAGTTATCCGCTTTGCAGCAGGATGACTGCTGTGATATTTCATCTTCCTCGCAAAGGACTGTTGAACAGTCAATTGCTTACTGGAAGTAGTACAAGTGGGCTTACGACTTCCCCTCTGGGATGACCATCGACTCCCAGCAGCAACAACAGCAGCGCCAGCAGCAGTAGGCGTTACACGCAAGGATGCATCGGAGGAATCCCAGGCAGGAGAGGACTCGTCAGAATTGCCAGTGACATGGCCTGCAGGACTATTGGCATTCCTGGGGAAGGAGGAAATTGACACTGAGGGAGTTGGTGGGGTGGTTTGCGTGAGCTTGGTTACAAGAGGAAGGGATTTACTGGTCAGTGGACTGCTTCCGCTGTCACCCAAAGTTTTTGAACTTGTCACTGACTTATTATGAATGCGCTGCAGGTGACGTATAAGGGAGGATGTTCCGAGGTGGTTAACGTCCTTACCCCTACTTATTACAGCTTGACAAAGGGAACACACGGCTTGACACCTGTTGTCCGCATTTCTGGTGAAATACCTCCACACCGAAGAGCTGATTTTTTTGGTATTTTCACCTGGCATGTCAACGGCCATATTCCTCCCACGGACAACAGGTGTCTCCCCGGGTGCCTGACTTAAACAAACCACCTCACCATCAGAATCCTCCTGGTCAATTTCCTCCCCAGCGCCAGCAACACCCATATCCTCCTCATCCTGGTGTACTTCAACACTGACATCTTCAATCTGACTATCAGGAACTGGACTGCGGGTGCTCCTTCCAGCACTTGCAGGGGGCGTGCAAATGGTGGAAGGCGCATGCTCTTCACGTCCAGTGTTGGGAAGGTCAGGCATCGCAACCGACACAATTGGACTCTCCTTGTGGATTTGGGATTTCGAAGAATGCACAGTTCTTTGCTGTGCTGCTTTTGCCAGCTTGAGTCTTTTCATTTTTCTAGCGAGAGGCTGAGTGCTTCCATCCTCATGTGAAGCTGAACCACTAGCCATGAACATAGGCCAGGGCCTCAGCCGTTCCTTGCCACTCCGTGTCGTAAATGGCATATTGGCAAGTTTACGCTTCTCCTCCGACAATTTTATTTTAGGTTTTGGAGTCCTTTTTTTTCTGATATTTGGTGTTTTGGATTTGACATGCTCTGTACTATGACATTGGGCATCGGCCTTGGCAGACGACGTTGCTGGCATTTCATCGTCTCGGCCATGACTAGTGGCAGCAGCTTCAGCACGAGGTGGAAGTGGATCTTGATCTTTCCCTAATTTTGGAACCTCAACATTTTTGTTCTCCATATTTTAATAGGCACAACTAAAAGGCACCTCAGGTAAACAATGGAGATGGATACTAGTATACAATTATGGACTGCCTGCCGAGTGCAGACACAGAGGTAGCCACAGCCGTGAACTACCGTACTGTACTGTGTCTGCTGCTAATATAGACTGGTTGATAAAGAGATGTCTATGTAACTATGTATGTATAAAGAAGAAAGAAAAAAAAACCACGGTTAGGTGGTATACAATTATGGACGGACTGCCTGCCGAGTGCAGACACAGAGGTAGCCACAGCCGTGAACTACCGTACTGTACTGTGTCTGCTGCTAATATAGACTGGTTGATAAAGAGATGTCTATGTAACTATGTATGTATAAAGAAGAAAGAAAAAAAAACCACGGTTAGGTGGTATACAATTATGGACGGACTGCCTGCCGAGTGCAGACACAGAGGTAGCCACAGCCGTGAACTACCGTACTGTACTGTGTCTGCTGCTAATATAGACTGGTTGATAAAGAGATGTCTATGTAACTATGTATGTATAAAGAAGAAAGAAAAAAAAACCACGGTTAGGTGGTATACAATTATGGACGGACTGCCTGCCGAGTGCAGACACAGAGGTAGCCACAGCCGTGAACTACCGTACTGTACTGTGTCTGCTGCTAATATAGACTGGTTGATAAAGAGATGTCGTAGTAGTATGTATGTATAAAGAAGAAAAAAAAACCACGGTTAGGTGGTATACAATTATGGACGGACTGCCTGCCGAGTGCAGACACAGAGGTAGCCACAGCCGTGAACTACCGTACTGTGTCTGCTGCGACTGGATGATAAATGATATAAAAAATATATATATATCACTACTGCAGCCGGACAGGTATATATTATATATTATATAATGACGGACCTGCTGGACACTGTCTGTCAGCAGAATGAGTTTTATTTTTATAGAATAAAAAAAAAAAAAACACACAAGTGAAGTCACACGACGAGTGTTTAACTTTTTCAGGCAATCACAATATAAGTATACTACTAACTATACTGGTGGTCAGTGTGGTCAGGTCACTGGTCAGTCACACTGGCAGTGGCACTCCTGCAGCAAAAGTGTGCACTGTTTAATTTTAATATAATATTATGTACTCCTGGCTCCTGCTATAACCTATAACTGGCACTGCAGTGCTCCCCAGTCTCCCCCACAATTATAAGCTGTGTGAGCTGAGCAGTCAGACAGATATATAATATATATAGATGATGCAGCACACTGGGCTGAGCCTGAGCAGTGCACACAGATATGGTATGTGACTGAGTCACTGTGTGTATCGCTTTTTTCAGGCAGAGAACGGATATATTAAATAAACTGCACTGTCTGGTGGTCACTCACTATAAATATTATGTACTCCTGGCTCCTGCTATAACCTATAACTGGCACTGCAGTGCTCCCCAGTCTCCCCCACAATTATAAGCTGTGTGAGCTGAGCAGTCAGACAGATATATAATATATATAGATGATGCAGCACACTGGGCTGAGCCTGAGCAGTGCACACAGATATGGTATGTGACTGAGTCACTGTGTGTATCGCTTTTTTCAGGCAGAGAACGGATATATTAAATAAACTGCACTGTCTGGTGGTCACTCACTAGTAAACTCTCTGCACTCTCTACACTTCTACAGTACTCCTCCTAGTCCTAAGCTCCAGTAAATCTCTCTCTCTTATAATCTAAATGGAGAGGACGCCAGCCACGTCCTCTCCCTATCAATCTCAATGCACGTGTGAAAATGGCGGCGACGCGCGGCTCCTTATATAGAATCCGAGTCTCGCGATAGAATCCGAGCCTCGCGAGAATCCGACAGTGTCATGATGACGTTCGGGCGCGCTCGGGTTAACCGAGCAAGGCGGGAAGATCCGAGTCGCTCGGATCCGTGTAAAAAAAGCTGAAGTTCGGGCGGGTTCGGATTCCGAGGAACCGAACCCGCTCATCTCTAACTAGCACCATACAGCCTCTCACCAGTTACTAGCACCGTACGGCCTCTCAGCTGTTACTAGCACCCTACAGCCTCTCACTGTCACAACTGAGGGCCTGAGCTGACGGAAGGCAGCCTCAGTTGTAGGGGCTGAGATGTACCGGAACCTGGGAGGTTGTATCAGACCCCTGGACATGTAAGTAACATGAAGAGAAACCGCCCGAAGGCGTGACCACGACAACTTGAGTAAAAGTCAATGATATTTATTTATGACAAACTCCATGCATCACAGTAGCAGTAAAAAGTAACATAAAAATCAGCAGAGAAATAATAATACAGTTCCTGGGTACTACAGGGTGGCAGGGGCCACAGAGCTCTGGTGGTATGAGACAGTTCTTATTATCTGCAAGTTGGAAAGTCCTTACCAGGCTCAACTGTAGCAATGAGGAAAGCCCAGGGTCGTACCAGCTGGTGTTCCAGGGAAAGCTGGACTGCTGTAGATAAAATGCTGCTGTGGGTACTGGTTAGAACCAGACAGGTGTTGGCACGGAGTGGATACTGGCTGGAACCAGTTAAATAATAAATAAAGCTTGAGAGCGATGCAATGTAGATGAAATGTAGAATTTGAGAGCGGAGAAATAATAATACCGGTGGAGAGTGGTAAACTGCAGAAAGGACACCGGCCCTTTAAGAGAAGCTGTACACTGCTGGAAGCTGAGCTGGAAGCAGGTGATGTTGTAGCTGGAAACAGGTGAGTCCAGAATGGATCGGAGAGTCAGGCTACACCGCAGATAGAATGCTGGTGCGGGTCTCTATAGCAGAAGTCTGGAGACAGGAGCTGGAACCTGGAAGACATTCACAGAAGAGAGACAAACTGGAACTAGGTTTGACAACCAAAGCACTGACGCCTTCCTTGCTCAGGCACAACCTATTTATACCTGCAGCAAGGAAGGCATTGGCTAGGCAATTATGCAAATTAATAATACTGACAACGGATTGGTAGGAATGATCAGCTGACAAAATCCAAGATGGCTGCGCCCATGCAGACACTTGGAGGGAAGTTTGGATTGTAATCCATGTGGTCTGGAAAACAGTAATGGCGGCGCCGGCCACCGGAGACAGGAGACGCCAGGCTGACAGATGCACATCCGACCACGCGGACACAGCGGAGGCTGCGGCTGACGTAATCGCCACTCTGAATGCAGAAGCTCAGGGACGGCGGCGGAGGCCGCGGGAGACGCCATGCCAGATGTATAAGGCGTTACTGTGACTGCGTCCAGAGAGACAGGAGAGGATGCGGGAATGTGCACATCAGGATAACAGATGGGATCCGGTCCTGGAGCGCTGAGCCAGCCTTAGGAGGCATCTGATAGGTAAGAAATGGCGTCCAGATACCCGGATCGTGACAGCACCCCCCCCTTTAGGAGTGGCCCCAGGACACTTCTTTGGCTTTTGAGGAAACTTGGAATGGAATCTCCGGACCAAGGCAGGAGCATGGACATCAGAAGCATTGGTCCATGAACGTTCCTCAGGGCCATAACCCTTCCAGTCAATAAGATACTGAAGTTGACCGTAACGGTGACGTGAGTCCAGGATCTTGGCTACTTCATACTCAACGCCTCGTTGAGTTTGGACTTTCGGAGTTGGAGGAAGTGAGGAATGAAACCGATTCAAGATTAGCGGTTTCAACAGGGAAACATGGAATGTCCTGGGTATCTTTAAGAAGGGAGGCAACTGGAGTCTGTAAGCAACAGGATTGATGACTTGATCAATTTTAAAAGGACCGATGTAGCGAGGTGCAAACTTCATACTGGGAACTCTTAACCTCAAATTCTTCGTGGATAACCATACCCGATCACCCACCTTGAGAGCAGGAACTGCTCGACGCTTCTTATCCGCAAACTTCTTGTACCTGAACGATGCCTTGAGCAGAGCTGATCGTACGCTCTTCAAGATATTGGCAAACTGATGCAAGGTGATATCCACTGCGGGAACAGAAGTTGCTGGAAGCGGTTGGAACTCAGGGACTTTAGGGTGGAATCCAAAGTTGGTGAAGAATGGTGTTGAAGAAGATGAAGAATGATACTGGTTGTTATGACAGAACTCGGCCCAGGGAAGTAATTGAACCCAGTCATCTTGAGAGGAGGACACATAGATGCGGAGGAAGGACTCCAAGTCCTGATTCACCCTCTCAGTTTGACCATTGGTCTGAGGATGGTAAGCCGTGGAAAACTTTAGCTTGACTTGGAGGGCTTGACATAAACTTCGCCAGAATTTGGCTGTGAATTGAACTCCTCGATCTGAGATAATTTCTTCTGGAAGACCGTGGAGTCGAAAGATCTCTTGTATGAATACTTGAGCCAACTTGGAAGCTGACGGAAGACCGGTGAGAGGAATGAAGTGTGCCATCTTGGTGAACCGGTCAACTACCACCCAGATGGTATTAAACTTGTTGCACATGGGCAAATCTGTAATAAAATCCATCGACAAATGGGTCCATGGTTGACGGGGAACAGATAGTGGAACCAGTTGCCCCGCAGGCGACTGGCGGGATACTTTATGTTGAGCACACTTTGGGCAAGATGCAATAAACTCCAAAACGTCCTTTTTCAGAGTTGGCCACCAATAGGACCTAGAGATAAACTCCAGGGTTTTTTGGATACCTGTATGTCCGGCAAAGCGGGAAGCATGGGCCCAATGCATGAGCTTCTTCCTTAGTGTCGGCTTCACAAAACTTTTCCCTGATGGGGGCGTAGAGTCCATCCCTACCGTGGAGAATGCCAACGGACTTATAATAGGATGCTTGTCTGAAGACTCTGACTCATTTTCTTGCTCCCATGAGCGGGAAAGGGCATCGGCCTTGCGATTCTGAGAGCCCGGACAGAACTGGAGTTTAAAGTCGAACCTGGAAAAGAAAAGTGCCCATCTGGCCTGACGAGGGTTGAGACATTGTGCTCCTTTCAGATATAGAAGGTTCTTGTGGTCTGTAAGGATGGTGATTGAATGAGAAGCTCCCTCCAACAGATATCTCCACTCCTCTAGAGCGAGCTTGATGGCTAGCAACTCCTGGTCGCCAATGGCATAGTTGCGCTCCGCTGGGGAGAACTTCCGTGAGAAGAAACTGCAAGGATGTAAATGGCCATCTTTAGCCCTCTGAGATAACACCGCTCCTACTCCAACGCAGGAGGCATCCACCTCTAGGATGAAAGGAGAGTCGATGTCAGGCTGTTTCAGGACAGGCGCAGAGATGAACCTCTGTTTTAAAAGATGAAAAGCTTGCATGGCTTCTTCAGACCACTTGGACGGGTTAGCACCCTTCTTGGTGAAAGCAGTAATAGGCGCCACAATGGTGGAAAAGTCTCGTATAAACTTTCGGTAATAATTGGCGAACCCTAAGAACCTCTGGACCCCTTTGAGGGTTAAGGGTACCGGCCAATTCTGGATTGCTTGTAGTTTCTCAGGATCCATCTCTAGTCCGGAACCGGACACAATGTACCCTAGAAACGGAATGGACTTGACTTCAAAGACGCATTTCTCTAATTTGCAATAGAGATGATTGACACGGAGACGGTACAGAACCTCCTTTACCCAAAAACGATGTTCCTCTAAATTGTTGGCAAAAATGAGGATATCATCTAGATAGACCACGACATGACGGTATAGAATGTCTCTGAAGATCTCATTGACGAAATGCTGGAAGACAGCTGGAGCATTGCTCAATCCGAAGGGCATGACGAGGTACTCATAATGTCCGTCACGGGTGTTAAATGCGGTCTTCCACTCGTCACCCTCACGGATCCGGATGAGATTGTATGCACCTCTCAAGTCCAGCTTTGTAAAGATGGTAGCTCCGCTAACTCTGTCAAAGAGCTCAGTAATCAGGGGTAAAGGATAGCGGTTCTTGATGGTAATGTCATTCAAACCTCTGTAGTCGATGCACGGCCGCAGACCACCATCTTTCTTTTTTACAAAAAAGAAGCCTGCGCCGGCTGGAGAAGAGGAAGGTCGAATGAACCCCTTTGCTAGGTTCTCTTTAATGTATTCCTCCATAGAATGCGTCTCGGGCAGAGACAACGGATAAGTTCGGCCTCGAGGTGGAACCTTCCCTGGAACGAGATCAATCGGGCAGTCCCATTCTCTATGAGGAGGAAGGATATCAGCAGAAGCTTTACTGAACACATCCGTGAAATCTTGATATGGAGGAGGTGGAACATCAGACGACCTGGGGGAGGAAGAACAGACAGGCAACACTTTAAACAAACATGTCTCAGCACAGGAGGGACCCCATGCCAGGATTTGCGTAGTCGTCCAATCAATTGTAGGATTGTGAAGACGGAGCCATGGAAGGCCCAGGACCACAGGATGTGTGGCTCTTGGAATCACTAAAAGTGAAATAAGTTCGGAATGAAGAACTCCCACTCTCAGACGAACTGGTAGAGTCCTTAGAGCAATAACTGTATCAAAAATTTTACTGCCATCCACGGCAGTTAAGGAAAAGGAGGAAGGAAGTCTCTCGGTGGGTAGGGACCACCGTTTAACATAGGCTTCGGTAATAAAGTTCCCAGCTGCTCCGGAATCCAGGAGGGCAATGACGTTCTGATAACGTTGAGCAACTTGAAGCGAGACTGGGAGATTACAATCTTGAGGAGATGGAGAGGAGATCATTACTCCTAGCCGGCCCTCTCCTTGGCGAGCTAGGATTTGAAGTTTCCCGGACGTTTGGGACAGGCATGAATAGTGTGAGACGGGGCTGCACAATACAGACAGAGAGACTCAGAGAGACGTCTTCGGCGCTCAGCAGGAGTTAAACGGGAACGGCCAATTTGCATGGGTTCATCTTTAGTTGGTGACAGTTGGCGAGGAGGAGGAGCAGAAGATTTTGGAGCAGATGATCTTCCACGCTCAGTTGCTCTCTCTCTGAAACGTAAGTCAACTTTTGTACAAAGTGAGATTAGCTCATCTAACTTGGAGGGTAAGTCTCTGGTAGCTAACTCATCTTTAATACGCTCGTCGTTCCATGCCAGTTCAGATGCCAGGATCTGGAACTGTATAAGATATTGTCCTACAGTATGTGATCCCTGGCGTAAACGGAGAATCTCAGACGAAGCTGAAGTTACCCGGCCTGGCTCGTCGAAGATGCGCCTGAATGTTGACACGAATGCAGTGTAAGAAGATAGCAGGGTGTCGGACCTCTCCCATAACGGTGATGCCCAGTCAAGGGCTGAGCCACTGAGAAGTGAGATGATGTAGGCAATTTTTGTACGGTCACTGGGAAAATTGCCAGGTTGTAGCTCAAACTGAATCTCACACTGGTTGAGAAATCCCCTGCAGAATCTTGGAGATCCGTCAAATTTTGCTGGCGTTGGAAGATGAAGACGTGGAGCAGAAACGGGTAAGGTGGGTGGGGTTATAGTTGGAGTCACTGTGGTTGACGCCCCAGATGCGCCTGATCCACGGAGAGTTGTCTGAATCCCATCCAGCCGAGTAGAGAAATCCTGGAGACAGCGGATGATGTGGCCCTGTGCAGCCTCCTGATGTTCAAGTCGGGCTGCCAGTTCTTGCATCGGCCTGGCCGCTTGATCCTGGTCTCCGGCTGGATTCATTTGGTCAGTGCTTACTGTCACAACTGAGGGCCTGAGCTGACGGAAGGCAGCCTCAGTTGTAGGGGCTGAGATGTACCGGAACCTGGGAGGTTGTATCAGACCCCTGGACATGTAAGTAACATGAAGAGAAACCGCCCGAAGGCGTGACCACGACAACTTGAGTAAAAGTCAATGATATTTATTTATGACAAACTCCATGCATCACAGTAGCAGTAAAAAGTAACATAAAAATCAGCAGAGAAATAATAATACAGTTCCTGGGTACTACAGGGTGGCAGGGGCCACAGAGCTCTGGTGGTATGAGACAGTTCTTATTATCTGCAAGTTGGAAAGTCCTTACCAGGCTCAACTGTAGCAATGAGGAAAGCCCAGGGTCGTACCAGCTGGTGTTCCAGGGAAAGCTGGACTGCTGTAGATAAAATGCTGCTGTGGGTACTGGTTAGAACCAGACAGGTGTTGGCACGGAGTGGATACTGGCTGGAACCAGTTAAATAATAAATAAAGCTTGAGAGCGATGCAATGTAGATGAAATGTAGAATTTGAGAGCGGAGAAATAATAATACCGGTGGAGAGTGGTAAACTGCAGAAAGGACACCGGCCCTTTAAGAGAAGCTGTACACTGCTGGAAGCTGAGCTGGAAGCAGGTGATGTTGTAGCTGGAAACAGGTGAGTCCAGAATGGATCGGAGAGTCAGGCTACACCGCAGATAGAATGCTGGTGCGGGTCTCTATAGCAGAAGTCTGGAGACAGGAGCTGGAACCTGGAAGACATTCACAGAAGAGAGACAAACTGGAACTAGGTTTGACAACCAAAGCACTGACGCCTTCCTTGCTCAGGCACAACCTATTTATACCTGCAGCAAGGAAGGCATTGGCTAGGCAATTATGCAAATTAATAATACTGACAACGGATTGGTAGGAATGATCAGCTGACAAAATCCAAGATGGCTGCGCCCATGCAGACACTTGGAGGGAAGTTTGGATTGTAATCCATGTGGTCTGGAAAACAGTAATGGCGGCGCCGGCCACCGGAGACAGGAGACGCCAGGCTGACAGATGCACATCCGACCACGCGGACACAGCGGAGGCCGCGGCTGACGTAATCGCCACTCTGAATGCAGAAGCTCAGGGACGGCGGCGGAGGCCGCGGGAGACGCCATGCCAGATGTATAAGGCGTTACTGTGACTGCGTCCAGAGAGACAGGAGAGGATGCGGGAATGTGCACATCAGGATAACAGATGGGATCCGGTCCTGGAGCGCTGAGCCAGCCTTAGGAGGCATCTGATAGGTAAGAAATGGCGTCCAGATACCCGGATTGTGACACTCACCTGTTACTAGCACCGTACAGCCTCTCACCAGTTACTAGCACCGTACAGCCTCTCAGCTGTTACTAGTACCATACAGCCTCTCACCAGTTACTAGCACCGTACAGCCTCTCAGCTGTTACTAGCACCATACAGCCTCTCACCAGTTACTAGCACCGTACAGCCTCTTACCAGTTACTATCACCCTACAGCCTCTCAACTGTTACTAGCACCGTACAGCCTCTTACCAGTTACTAGCACCCTACAGCCTCTCAACTGTTACTAGCACCATACAGCCTCTCACCAGTTACTAGCACTGTGCAGCCTCTCACCAGTTACTAGCACCATACAGCCTCTCAGCTGTTACTAGTACCCTACAGCCTCTCACCTGTTACTAGCACCGTACAGCCTCTCACCAGTTACTAGCACCGTACAGCCTCTCAGCTGCTACTAGTACCGTATAGCCTCTCAGCTATTACTAGCACTGTACAGCCTCTCACCTGTTACTAGCACCATACAGCCTCTCACCTGTTACTAGCACCGTACAGCCTCTCAGCTATTACTAGCACCATACAGCCTCTCACCTGTTACTAGCACCATAAAGCCTCTTAGCTGTTACTAGCACCATACAGCCTCTCAGCTGTTACTAGCACCATACGGCCTCTCAGCTGTTACTATCAGCATTCAGCCTCTCAGCTGTTACTAGCACCATACAGCCTCTAAGCTATTACTAACACCATATAGCCTCTCAGCTATTACTAGCACCATACAGCCTCTCAGCTGTTACAAGCACCATTCAGCCTTTCAGCTATTACTAGCACCATACAGCCTCTCAGCTGTTACTAGCACCATACAGCCTCTCAGCTGTTACTAGGACCATACAGCCTCTCAGCTGTTACTAGGACCCTACAGCCTCTCAGCTGTTACTAGCACCCTACAGCCTCTCAGCTGTTACTAGCACCATTCAGCCTCTCAGCTGTTACTAGCACCATACAGCCTCTCAGCTGTTACTAGCACCGTACAGCCTCTCAGCTGTTACTAGCACCGTACAGCCTCTCAGCTGTTACTAGTACCGTACAGCCTCTCAACTGTTACTAGCACCGTACAGCCTCTCACCTGTTACTAGCACCGTACAGCCTCTCACCTGTTACTAGCACCGTACAGCCTCTCACCAGTTACTAGCACCGTACAGCCTCTCACCAGTTACTAGCACCGTACAGCCTCTCAGCTGTTACCAGCACCATACAGCCTCTCAGCTGTTACTAGGACCATACAGCCTCTCAGCTGTTACTAGCACCATACAGCCTCTCACCTGTTACTAGCACCGTACAGCCTCTCACCTGTTACTAGCACCATACAGCCTCTCAGCTGTTACTAGCACCGTACAGCCTCTCACCTGTTACTAGCACCATAAAGCCTCTCAGCTGTTACTAGCACCATACAGCCTCTCAGCTGTTACTAGCACCATACAGCCTCTCAGCTGTTACTAGCACCCTACAGCCTCTCAGCTGTTACTAGCACCATTCAGCCTCTCAGCTGTTACTAGCACCATACAGCCTCTCAACTATTACTAGCACCATACAGCCTCTCAGCTATTACCAGCACCATACAGTCTCTCAGCTGTTACTAGCACCATTCAGCCTCTCAGCTATTACTAGCACCATTCAGCCTCTCAGCTATTACTAGCACCATACAGCCTCTCAGCTGTTACTAGGACCAGACAGCCTCTCAGCTGTTACTAGCACCATACAGCCTCTCACCTGTTACTAGCACCGTACAGCCTCTCACCTGTTACTATCACCGTACAGCCTCTCAGCTATTACTAGCACCGTACAGCCTCTCACCTGTTACTAGCACCATAATGCCTCTCAGCTGTTACTAGCACCATTCAGCCTCTCAGCTGTTACTAGCACCATACAGCCTCTCAGCTGTTACTAGCACCATTCAGCCTCTAAGCTGTTACTAGCACCATACAGCCTCTCAGCTATTACTAGCACCATACAGCCTCTCAGCTATTACTAGCACCATACAGCCTCTCAGCTGTTACTAGCACCATTCAGCCTCTCAGTTATTACTAGCACCATACAGCCTCTCAGCTGTTACTAGCACTATACAGCCTCTCAGCTGTTACTAGGACCATACAGCCTCTCAGCTGTTACTAGCACCATACAGCCTCTCACCTGTTACTAGCACCGTACAGCCTCTCACCTGTTACTAGCACCGTACAGCCTCTCAGCTATTACTAGCACCGTACAGCCTCTCACCTGTTACTAGCACCATAAAGCCTCTCAGCTGTTACTAGCACCATACAGCCTCACAGCTGTTACTAGCACCATACAGCCTCTCAGCTGTTACTAGCACCATTCAGCCTCTCAGCTGTTACTAGCACCGTACAGCCTCTCAGCTATTACTAGTACCATACAGCTTCTCAGCTGTTACTTGCACGATTCAGCCTCTCAGCTATTACTAGCACCATACAGCCTCTCAGCTGTTACTAGGACCATACAGCCTTTCAGCTGTTACTAGCACCATACAGCCTCTCAGCTGTTACTAGCACCATACAGCCTCTCAGCTGTCACTAGCACCATTCAGCCTCTTAGCTGTTACTAGTACCGTACAGCCTCTCAGCTATTACTAGCACCGTACAGCCTCTCACCTGTTACTAGCACCCTACAGCCTCTCACCTGTTACTAGCACCGTACAGCCTCTCACCATTTACTAGCACCGTACAGCCTCTCACCAGTTACTAGCACCGTACAGCCTCTCAGCTGTTACTAGTACCGTACAGCCTCTCAGCTATTACTAGCACCGTACAGCCTCTCACTTGTTACTAGCACCGTACAGCCTCTCACCTGTTACTAGCACCGTACAGCCTCTCAGCTATTACTAGCACCGTACAGCCTCTCACCTGTTACTAGCACCATAAAGCCTCTCAGCTGTTACTAGCACCATACAGCCTCTCAGCTGTTACTAGCACAATACAGCCAGGGCTGGTTCTTGGCCTTGTGGCGCCCCGGGCAAAGTATATGGGCGTGGCTTCAAATGGGGGCGTGGTCAGTTACGCCCCCATTTTTGCCCCCTGTAGCGCCGCTGAAAGAAATAAATATATATATATACTTACTATCCCCGTTCCTGATCCAGACAGCTGCAGACCTCCTCCGCCGGCGCCGCTCTTCTCCTCTACTCTCCTCGATCTATGGGAGAGGCGTTATTACGTCTCTCCCATAGAACAGCATAGACACTAGAGGTCAATTATGACCCCTAGTATCTGTGCCACTATGCTGTGTGGTGCACGATGACGTCATCGCGCACCGCACAGCAAAGGTCCTCTCCATGAAGGGAAACTAGACCGTAGCGTCTAGTTTCCCTTCATGGAGAGTGCCTTTGCTGTGCGGTGCGCGATGACGTCATCGCGCACCACACAACAAAGGTCCTCTCCACGAAGGGAAACTAGACGCTACGCGTCTGGTTCCCTTCAAAGCGGGGGGCACAGCGGGCACTGCGGGGGGCACAGTGGCGGATCTTGCCATGGTGCGGTGCCCTCCGGATGGCGCCAGCGCCCTCCGGAAGGCGGCGCCCCGGGCAAAAGTCCTGCTTGCCCATGGCAAGATCCGCTACTGCATACAGACTCTCAGCTGTTACTGACACCATACAGCCTCTCAGCAGTTACTAGCACCATACAGCCTCTCAGCTATTACTAGCACCATACAGCCTCTCAGCTATTACTAGCACCATTCAGCCTCTCAGCTGTTACTAGCACCATACAGCCTCTCAGCTGTTACTAGCACCATACAGCCTCTCAGCTGTTACTAGGACCATACAGCCTCTCAGCTGTTACTAGCACCATTCAGCCTCTCAGCTGTTACTAGCACCATACAGCCTCTCAGCTGTTACTAGGACCATACAGCCTCTCAGCTGTTACTAGCACCATTCAGCCTCTTAGCTGTTACTAGCACCATACAGCCTCTC